>NC_089987.1:1848750-2156041 GCF_036417845.1 Apteryx mantelli
GCCTGCCGGGCAGCTAGCTGCCTCCCCGGCTTTTGCCCGATCGCGTTCGTGAACCGTTGGCTTAACTCAGTGAAATATTCCTGAATGTTCCCACTGCTGTTTAAGTAGATCAGTTTGTACAATTTCTGGCATAGACTTTTCCTTTCAAGACGTGACTTGTTCCAGATTAATAGGCTTTGACCGGCTGCGGTCTTGTTGTTGGGATTCCTGCGCGGTGTTTCTGTGCCGATTACCTCTGAGATTTCCAAAGAGGAAGGAGAGAAAATAGGTCAATGCAGTGTGTCATTCCTCCACGCTAGCCTTGTTCCGAAATTGTCTTAAGGCCCCTTCCCGGTGCTTCTCCTCCCCCTTCTTCCCTGTCATGGACTACAAAGATGTTCCCATGGCTTAAGGAGCGTGAATAGCGATTGCATAACCAGGCTTTCACTGCAGGAGGCCTAGGGGCGCGGAACAAAACCGAGATTACGGCCTTTCTGGGGAAAGTTGAAGGGGCGAGGGGGACATTGATATGCAGATCCTTTGTGTCGGAGCGCCGCGGTGCCGTTGTTTTCAAATGTCCACATATAGGGTCCGTGGAGCCACGTATAAAAGCGACCAAGTGAAATATATTGTGCTGTAACACATCGCGTGAAATGTCACGGTGATGTAGCAGTTTTCTAATACAGACCCTATTCCAGGAGGCCGTGACTATGAAATTGCACTGCTCGTAAATGATTTTCATACTTTCCCAACCTTCTGATTTTCTGGGATACGTTTCAAGTGGCTCTTTCCTGATGGTCTCTCCTTTTGCAGGAAGGGTGTTTGAAGCTTGGGACTTTTTTAGGGTAACTTTCATTCCGCTGTCCTGGGGCCAGGCTAGCGTGCACAAAAGCAGGGGGAGGATTTATCACGATCCGGCTCCTTTGAATAAGGCGCGTTTGCTCTGCCCTCGCTCCTGAGCGCAGCGCAGCGCTGCTCGGCGTGTCCGTGCTCTCTGTGCCGCCCGCGCTCCTCTTCTGGCAGAGCGAGCGGTTTCCCAAAGGGCTGCCCATGCCGAGCAGCTTGGATGAAGGACCCATGACCCTCACGAGCCACCAGTCCAATAAGTCTGTAAAATGCCCAGGTGAGCCCTTTACTTTGTTGTTGCATGGGAATCCCGGTGTGTATATCCCAGGATACCGCTGGAAAGCGCTTTCCAGACTGAGACTTTGTGTGAGCTCCGGGAGCTGGAGCCCATCTTGTAACTCTTCAGAGGGAAAAAATGCTCTAAACCAGAAGGAAAGTTGGCAGCCTCTGCCAGGCCTGCGTGTCTGTTCTTAGCAAGTTACTCACTTGGAGTTTGCTGCTTTGATGTTCTGGTGTCGTTGCACAACGAGCCCCTGCTAGCAAAGGGGTTGGGAAATGTTGCAACGGCGGAGAAACGGAGTTGTTGGGAGGGGAGGCGGGAGAGCCGCGCTCCCCAAGCAAGCTGCTCTTGCAGCTGCGCACCCTGCAAGGGTGCTCCAGGGCTGCCTGCCAGGAGCAGCCTGACGCTCCCTCTCCGTCCTCAGTATGAGAGCTTGAAGACTCAGTAAAATTAGAAAAGAGCTTTTCTTAAAACGGTGCATTGAAATGGCTCGTTGCAGCGTGGCGAGCTGGCCTGCGCGCTCCTTTTCTTTTCCGCTTTCTTCGCAGGTGCGCGGAAGTATGTTGAACTTTATCCCGGTGTAGTGCGAGGCTCCGGGATGGGGTAGCGGCAGCTAAAGGGGGGATGAAGCACGCGGATGGGGCAGAGGCCCGGGCGCACACGGCAGGGCGAATCACGGCCGACTTCTCTGGCAGAAGGAGGCAGCGACTGGGCAGCGGGTTGCAGACGTAAAGCAGGGTAGGTTTTGAAACCCAGAAGGGAAATTCTGGGTTGGTTTTGGAAACGAGGGGCCTTGCCAGGGGAAGCATCGCTCTGTTGCTTTCGTCTGGTTAGGCTGCTTCAGAGCTGAGGACGGGCTTGTAAGGGTGAGGGTTTGGGGCAGAGCTGTGACTGCAGCCTCCAAGGGCTGCGCCTCGCTCTCCGGGCCCGTAGGGTTCGGAGCTGGTGTGCGGATGCTTCTGCAGCCTGGTGACTTGCAGCGGCTACAGAAAAATGAAAGAAAGTAACAAACAGCTGAGGTTTTATCTTAGGATTTAGAGTTTCAGAAATTGTACCTTAAATAAACTAACCAGCAAACCGACTTGTAATTCCAGAATGGTGTTGCGTGTTCTGCTGTAATGGAAAAATCTGTGGTTTCTTTCCTGCTTTGGAAGAGCGCAGGCATTCTTTGAATGGGAAGCTCTGCATTTATCACGGCGCTGCTGTGCCAATCACATTCCTGACATCTGCAGAGAGAGAGAGAGAGAGAGATGTTGCACTTGTTTTGCCATTTCTAGAAAGGTCTTGTCTCTTGCTTTCAGCCCAGTTTCTTTGAAGGATGCTTGGTTCTTCTCTCTCTCGCTCTCTTTCTTTTTTTTCTTTTTTTTTTTTAACCTGTTTCCTGTCTTGGGGCACTTAATAGCTGTTGCAGTTCTCAGCCCACTGCCGTATCTGCTGTGGTGTGAGTGCAAGTGGGGATTTGCATTTGTGTGGGGTGTGTAGCCGTGCATATCCTCCTGAAGATCTGAGCTTTTATTCCGTGAGTCTAAATATAGTTCCATGTGATCAAGTGCTCATGAAGAAATCAAATAATCCATACTTGGGACAAATCCAGGGCCTAAAATTCTTAATAGCCTTGTTCCCGGGCCCTGCAGCGTGTGTTGCGCTGAATACGTTTGGGGAGTCGAGGTCTTTGCTCCTGATGGTTTAATTTGGACAATGAGCATCACTTAATAGTAGCATTTTATTACATTCGTTTCACTCTCACTTTTCAAAGAATCCTTCTGATGCATTCAAGCCCCTGCCCCTTTGGATGCTAATGGACTTCTGCTGGGGTTTTTTGTCGCTGCGCAGCACCAGGGCTCCCGTGTGCTGGGGCCTGGTATGAGGAATACTCCGCTCTGAGACAATGCTGCCATTCACCGCGCCTGATACAATGAGGGTGGAACGCTTATAATGTAGATTAGTATGCAAAGCCCCATCCTGATCAATGCGCTTTGCTCGGTGTCTGTGCGCTGCGCCTTCCACTCCTGCACAGGGCTGAGCTGTTACTCCTGCGCGGCCAGGCTGTCCGGAACGTTTCGGTGCTAAAATAAATTTGTTACTGAATTAGATTTTGGAAAATAATAAAAAAAAAAAAAATTCCCAGTTCACATCTTAAGAGGAGTAGAGCGTCTGCAAGAACTGTGACGGATTGAGCCCAGCACTATGTGATGTCCACGGCTATTTTTGCCTGTCCTTTTTGAAGTAAAAAACACTAAAAATAACCCTTGGTCCTTGCCTCCTACATACGTGTGCAATCCTGGAGCAGAGTGACGGCGCCGTGCTGGCTGGTGAGGAGAGCAAAAGACTCCTCTGAAACAAGCCCTTAAAGGAAATAAAAGAATTTAACGCCTCCGGTGCTGCACAGTATCGGTGCGTTTGTGTGAGATACTGCTTATCTTCGTGTGAGCTGTAGGTAAGCATTAACCTGCAGCAGATCCCTTTTGCAACCGTTCGTGCATTCTGTTAGTCCACGTGTGTTGTTCCTGGCTATGGATTGGCACAAACATTTTGGCAACTACGCGATGGATTTTTTTTTGATGGAGTGACAATTAGACTGTTGTCCTAGCCTGAAGTTAAGAATGGTTTTTAAATGCACTTTTGGCAATATAGTTGTGTAATTTAAAATGTAAGAAAATAAGCGGTTATTTGGACCGAGCTGCACTAATCCAGGAGAGGATGAAACACCGACTTTCTTGCTCTATGCCCAACGAAGCCATTTAGCCTGCGCGGGGGAAGCCTGGCGGCGGATACACGGCTGTTCGGGGCACGCGGGGAGGGGGAACCGCTCCGCGGGGCAGACGAAGGCAGCTTGAGGAGAGGCAGAAAGGTCGGGCTCCCTCTGTGTCCGCTTCCACGCGTGCGCTCCCGTCGTTCCCTGAACGTGCTGGTGCGCTTAGTGTCCAGAGCTAAATCGCGAACCCGCCTGCGTGTGCCTAGCTGTAACAAATCCTCGCTGTTGAATGACAGTCAGGCCTTGAGAGGCTGTTTTGGCTGGTGCTCCAGCAGCTCTGTAACAGGGCAACATCGTACGCTGGAGGAATTTGCAGAACTTTGTACCGAAAGGGCTGTAAGTAGATGCTGCACATGAAGCAGGCATAAAATCCCAGAATTTGTAGCAAGCCTTTGCAAAGTGTCATCATTGAGAGGATGAAACAAAGCTCTGATGCGCTGGGAAATATCAGGATCTTTTATGAAAGCAGCGTGTGATTCCCCATTTGTTCCTTTGATAACGGCTTTTGATCTAATGCCAGAAGAAATTAATCCATCACAAAGTGGGGAACGGAGATTCGGATAAACCCTTGAAGAAACAGGGGAAAATCACTAATGGGGAAGTATCTCCTACGTGGCTCTGGCCAGGCAGAATTGGGTTCTTCTTCTAAAGGTTAAGTCTGAGGTTCATCCCAGCAGAGGCCTGAGATGGCCGCGTTTTCCCGTCGCTCGGGGTAATCAAACCTCATGGGATGCAGTGGGTGCACGACGTAGGGACAGCGCAGGAACCTGCGCGGAGTCGGTTCGGTGGCTGAGCATTGCCCCTCTGGAGCGGGGCTGGTTCCCGAAGAGCCGGCAGGGTGTCTCTGCTCTGCGTGTGCGTGACTTCGGTCCAGCATGAGTGCCGCGCGCCGCGCTCGTCCTTGGCACCTCCTAGGACCGCGACTGCCGCGCCCGAATGCAGACGCAGAAGCTTCTCGGGGACTGAGCGGTGCCCGGCTGGCGTGGGGCTGGCTGGGGAGCTGCCGGTGCGCCTGTTGACTGCGCTCCCGGTTCCAGGAATACGGTCGGACATGTGAGCTCGGCATGCGGCAGCTTGAGTCCTGCAGCACCTATTCGTTCAGGCAGCGCGCTACGTGAAAGCAGTTCTCCTGCTTTTATGTCGGGCTTGGCTCTGGAAGCAGCACGGATGCGTTTGTGCGGTGCTGGGCACCAGCTAACGACCCGGATGGGCCTGAGCTGGCTCTGCGTCTGCGGCGCAGATAATCTGCAACCTGGATAATCTGGGCACAGCTAGCTAAGAGCTGCTTGTATTAATGAACCTCTGGTCCTAGGAAAGAGGAGAGGTTGAGGAAATGACCTCTGGCTGCCGCGAGTGTCAGCGCGAAGGGCAGGGTGGGGAGGGAAGCAGAGGGGAATGAGGCAGAGGCAGCTGTGGAGGAGGTGAGCTGGCTGAAATGTTTCATCGCTTGCAAGGAAAAACCCACGATCTGAAAATGGGCGATGTGTACTTGCACCCTTTGATTTGCACCTAAAGTAAACAATTATGCTTTGTGCTGCAAAAGCCGTTCTTAATCTCTCTCAATCTCGGTCATGAGTCTCCAAGGCGAAAGGGTTTATAGAGACCCAGATGAGTTGGGTCTGTCCCCTTTAGCACTGGGAAACAGGCTGCAGCCAAGTGATTCAGTCCCGGCGTAGCTGGCCCATGTGATTCTGTCGGAAATGAGGCATAGGAGGGCCGCGCTGCTGCTCAGAAAGGAGCTGAAATGCAGCGTGTGCGTGGCTGCGGCAGGCGGCTCCGGGGATCGAACCTGAGCCGCTGCTGGTGCAGGGGAGCAGGGCTTGCAGGAATGCCAGATGTGCGCCTTGGAAAGGGAAGAACACGGGTATGGGTTAGCTCATTAACTGAAAACTAGAAAATATTTTTCTCTTCAAATGTCACAGCAGTGCCAGGCACGATTCCTGCCAGCGTGTCGGGCTGGAGGTGGCCGAACTAGCACACGGTTATCGTGGCCCTTCTCTGCCTCTTCGCGGTGCTGTGCCTGGCGCAGTCTGCTGCCGTTCACCGACCGGTGTCGTGTTGCATCCAGCCCCTTCTGAAGTCCTGCTCCATCCATCTTCGCTATCAGGCCTCCCAGCACGTCGTCTGCTTGCTTTAATGGTCAGGCAGATGTTAGCATCAGGAAAGAGAGAAGAACTTTATGGGCAAACGCTTAGCATCTCGCTCCAGTCATTTGATGTGTTATATCACACCCCGTTCCTGTGGTTTTTGTCTAATTCCAGCTGTATCCTCTTCGGAACGAAGACCTCAGCCCCTCGCAGGGCAGCAAAAAGTGGAGTACTGCAGCGCGGATTTGTTAAGGTGACTGGCATTTAAGCCGGTTCTAGTTGATGTCTGGCCTCAAGGAGTCTTGTCACTTGGACTGGTTTGTTTGACCTCTGTCAAGTGACAGATTGGCCGGGCAGTGCGCGTTTAAGACCTTACTTTGCCCTCGGGTTCCGCCGCGCTAGCGCTGCCTTGCCGAGCGGCAGCTCCTCTGCGCGAGGTGCCGGCAGATACAGCTCAAGGTTGGCTGTGTTTGTAAAACGATACGCAAACCCGTGCTATGGCCTAGGTTCTTGTTTGTGCAGTAATATCAATTTGCACATGATGACACGATGTACCAGAATATCTGGAGGACGTTCACGTGCTAAGTGCAAGTGGGTTGCCCAGAGCGCGTCCTCATCTGGCGAGGCCATGCCTCGAGCTTTTATTTCGACGACGGGGCTGGCAAAGGCAGCGCCCGTCCTGCATCTCCGTGGTCAGTTGTGCCAGTTCAAGGGCTGGGGGAGCCGTGGAGAAAACTTTTAAATACGGGGGGTATTTTTAGCCCAGGCAGGTTGCTGGATGTGGCTCAGAGCATGGCCCCAAGGGCAGCAGTGCTTGATGCAATGGAGATGGCAGGTCGTAGGGGAGGCCAAGGCAGCGTAAGGCAGCATTTGGCAGCATTTCTGACGGAGGCAACAGTTGGCAAGCAAAGCCCGAAGTGCAAAGCACCGTTGCATTGAAGTCAGTCGGAGGCAGGCGGTAATATCCGTGATTTCAGTCGCCCGCGTGTCCGTTGATGTGGTGCTAATTCGGGATGCCGCTTAGGTGAGCTGTCTCGGGATGTCTGCAGCGGCTTGCTCTCCAGGCCGTGGTTCCATGAGCGATGCTCCGGCAGACGCGCTCGCCCCTCGTTGCTGCCTCTGGCGCGGTGGCATTTCTGAGGCGCTGCGGCAAACCAGGCTGGGGCAGAGCCGGATTGAAAAAATGGCAAAAATGTTTTAAAGCTGGGCGAGTTCCTTGATCCGGTTGGGAAAGAGTGGTTATACTGGAACAGCCGATGGAGGGGGGAAGAAGCCATTGCTGGGGTAACATTTTGTGAAAAACGGTGTAAACCACTGTTTTAGTGGAAAGCAGTTAATTGTTAAGAAAGTAGGGTAGGAAGTCATTAGAAAAGAGTATTGAAAACTGGCAGCATTGCTATGTGAGTTGGATATCACATCGAGTTCCCCAGACACGGAGCCGGGTAGAAGCAGAGGGCAGCGGGCAGCGCGCGGCGCGGGAGCCGTCCGGGGGAGCAGCGCCTGAGTCAAGTATGTGTAGCTTAAAGGAGACAAATGAGAGACGGCTTGGGTCATGTCCTCATTTGAAATGAATAAATAAATAATTTGGATATGACCTTTACTAGGTGTCCTGATACTATTTGCAGCCTGTACTCATGTGTAGTGGCCTGCTCACTGTGGTCAGCAAGCTTAACTCTGCATTAAAGTGGGTTTTTTTACGTTTTTAACCCTTCTTAATGGAAATGGATTTAGAGAGGAGCTATCAGAGGTGAGTTACAGAGAAAGCATGGCATCCTTTCCTGCTTTTTGCCTTTATTGTGTTGGAGCATGTAAAACTGGAAAAAAAAAAAGGGAAAAACCTATGGAACTCAGAACCAGAAAATTTCAGAGTAGTGAAGAGTGTTAGTGTCCGATAAAATAAATAAATAAATAAATAGACCCAAACGTTAGGAAACATTGCCAGGCAGTAATATCCGCAGAGGGGCTAAGTTTGGCTTTATGTTTCAGAACCTGAGACTGCCCCTACCCACTTGGGAA
This sequence comes from Apteryx mantelli, assembly GCF_036417845.1. NCBI lineage: Eukaryota > Metazoa > Chordata > Aves > Apterygiformes > Apterygidae > Apteryx > Apteryx mantelli. The sequence continues at coordinate 1,856,714 of NC_089987.1, forward strand.
GAGACTTCATTCTAGGGCATGGTGTTGTGCAACTAAAGTTTCCCTTAAAGCTTTCCTTGCCTTTGCTCTTCTGGGCTTCACGGCAGTATTTTTCTTGCTGTCGTGTAACACTGTGGTGTTAAACATGGGTTCGGACAGGGAACGCCAACGAAACAGGCGCACCGTGGCGCTGGGAGGCTGTTGCACCGGGCGGCGCTGGCGGCTGCTGCTGCTAGCTCGGCTCTGCTCGGCTCGGCGAGTCCTGCCCCGGCCCCAGCGAGGAGCTGCCGCAGGCGCCGCCGCGCTGCCTGGCGGGACAGAGCTAGACTTTATCCGTACAGTATTGAGGTGTTAACGTTTTTACTTGAATTTTAAATAAATTGTTTCATACGCAGTCTTGGTTGTGACTCACACCCTTAGGCTGATGGCAGCAGCAGTGTTTAACTTGTACGAAAATGAGGACAAAACTCGGCTTAAGACTGAGTCACATGCTGAAGATGCAAGAGAGTAAGAACGGGAGGGAGAAAATAAGCCTGGGTGAAGTCACCTGGTCCAGATCAACGCAGGGAAATGCCTGGGGTCTGTTGTGTCAGCAGCCGGTCCCTCGTTCAGCCTGAGACCGCGGGCATGGACCAACGTGTGGTCGCGGGACCGCGTCGCGAGCAGGGCTCGGAGAGGAGCGCCTGGTCCGTACGGCGCGCAGCCCGTGCTGGCTGGCCCTGCGCGGGGGACGGGGCCAACCCGACCCGATGCGACTCCTCTGCTCTTGGGCCCTGCTAGAGACGAGCATGCGCCGTGTGAACGGGCTGGTTTGCTCAGGCGCCGCCGCAGCGCCCGCGGGGATGCGCTCCGCTGCCTGGGCACGCTGATCAGCGCCCGCGTCTGCAGCGTGTCCCACCTCCCGGGACCTGGCACCGGCGAGAACGCGTTAAACCTCGGCCCCCTCGGGCAGAGGTTGCAATGGGTGCGAGGGGGCACGATCCCAAGACGGTGCTTCCGCGACATTCCCCGCGCTGCTGCGGCTGGAGAGCTCGGCTTGCAGCTCAGGACCGGCAGCGTTCCCCGCACACAGCCAGCTTTTCGGGGCCAGGATATCCTGACCCGTCAGGCCTGGAAACGGGCGCTTGCTGGCATCAGAAAGTGGGGAAATTGCCCTCTTGGTGGTGTTGCCCCTTGCCTCCGAGCTCGGTGAAATGCTGTGCAGTGTGCATGTGCCGTGAACACGGAGGAGAGCGGCACTGCCAGGTTGCATGATCCTTGACTCCATGTGGAGTTAGCCTATGGAAAAATGATACTGCTCATTTAAAAAAAAAAAAAGAAAAGCTAGATTAAACGTGCTGGTTAAAGCTGTTCTTGTAAAACGACGTGGCCAGCTAAGGGTCCGGCGGGGGGGGGGGGGTGGTGCAGAGCTGTGATGGGGAACCTTTTGCTTTGGGAGAGGCAGAAAGGAGAACATGAAGCACAAACCCCAGCAAACCCCTGCAAGGGACTGGGCGACTTCCTTCAAACCCTTGCGCTTTTACCTGGCTTAGTGAAAACGCATCGCGATCGCTGCATGGGTCATATGGAAAGGGCTGGGAAGCAGAGGGGCAGGTGAAAACCCCTTTGGATTCCGGCGTCGGAGACTTCGGCTTGCGCCGAGGGGCAGTGAGCTGCAGCGATGCCGTGTGAACGGCGCGCGGAGGTGCCGCCCGGAGCCGCAGCTTTGCCTTCGGTGGGATCGGCATGAGGGAAGACTGGGGGAAGCCCCCGAGGGTCCCTGGGCTGCCTGAGGTGCTCAGGGCAGCCCGGCTTCCGGAGCAGCACGGCGGATCTCTGAACCATTAGAACATGAAAGAATCTCTGCGCGGATCTATTTATATTGATATTCTCAAAAACAGGGAGAGTAAAAAGCTTTTGGAGCCGCTGGGGAGTTCGTTTCAAGTACTGTAGATCCGCAGCCCGCGCTTCCCTTCCGAAAATAACCCCGGGGAGGGGAGGAGCGGCGCGCGGGGTCCGTGAGCCGCCTGCCGCGGGGGGAAAGCCTCTCGGCGGCCCGCAGCGACGGTACGTACCCGTATGAGGATGCTCCTGGCAGCGTCAGGTTTATACAGGGGCCGCGTTCAGGTCTGGTTCTGGCTAATCTGCTTCGAACCCCAGCGCTGCCAGGGCGTGTGTGCATGCACGTGCATCACACTAGTGTGGAAAGGGGTTTTAAAATGCGACTGCACTAAATACCTTAAAAAACACCCAGCTGGATCGACTGTTTTAAATAGCGTTATTACTGTGGGACCCCAACAAAACAGTGTGCGCACAACAGTCTTTTTAAAGTGGAAACGGAGCTGCTGCAGCAACCGGTGCAGCCTCAAATCCCTGACAGCTCCCTTGCAAATTAATCTTAAAGCCTGTCTGTCCTGACAGTGCCTCTTAATGGCTCACTAATAGTTCTCTAAGATTTGTTGGAGTTCTGCCGCAGCGGTGCTGTGGGTTCGGAGTGGTCTGCTATTTTCTGCGCCAAATTGAGATCCCCTCAAATTGTCGTGATAAAGCTAAATTCCCCCAAATTGGGCATCTCGGGACTTATTTTCGAAGCATCCCACTGGGACAAACCTCTGCCGGGGCAGGTCAGAGTCCGGTCTGCTCTTAATAAAGGCACTGCACCTCGCACAGTTGTAAAGGAGTGCTTCCTGGTGCTCTAGATCAGTTAATGCATTATAATCTATAGCCATTGTGTCAGGGGTGACAAGGGAGCTACTAGGATTTCTAAAAATTAGGGTAATTGCATGAGAGTTAAGTGAATTCCAGAAACAAAAATTCCGGCTCCATAAATGCATATTTTGCTACGACGTGTTTTTTGTGCATGTCAGTATGGAGAAGGGATCATGTAATCCAGACGTACAGTGTTGGATTAAATTATTTTGTGCAACACTATTTAAATCTCAGCTTTTGCTCTGGTTTGCATGGGCGGGAGGGGGGATTACTGCTACAAACCAGCATTGCAGCTAAGCTGACGGATGTCGTTAATTTAAAGCAAAACAGCAACCAGAGCGCTCAGTGCATACCTGTGTTTTAGTCATCGCCAAAGAACATTTCATATATTCACAACATTTCATAATCCTGACAATTTTACCTAAGCGTTATGTGCCTCCAGTTTGAAATTTGAGGTATTTGTATCTTTAGACCACATGAATTAACTGCAGCTTTCTAAAAACAGAATTACATTAGGCAGATCCATCGGGAAAGGTGCCCTGCCGCTGGCTCCCCTTTGGGGTGAGCCCCGAGGCCCTGCTCCCGTTTCGCTCGCCCTGCTGCATTCGATCTCTGTTTTCATTCTGCGTGTGTGCACTGGGTCTTCGCTGGGAAACTTCCGTTTGCTGTTTACGTGCTTTGTAAATCCCTCTTTTTGGGGCCTTTAGTGGAGCACACTAGTAGCTTTGGGTTTCAGTACAGCGGCTTACTTATGGAGCCGGAGAAAAAGATTTTTGCAAAAGTAGTAAGTGTGTGTGTGTGTGTGAGACAGACAGAGCGAGCCAGAGAGAGGGATAAATCACACCAAAAGCAAATGGAAGTGAAGATCATGTTTGTCCATTGCTCGTGAAATATTTGATGGCCGTTTTTACTTTGTAAATGTTTGAGAGAATGTGGAGGTTCAGCCAAGCAAAGGAAGAATCCTTGGGTTAAAAAGGGAATAACATACAGCATAAGACTGGATTTTATATTTAAAAAATATTGATGTGCTGTATAATAAAGTGAAAGAAAAGCGCAAGTCTCTCCTGCCATTCTTTCCTCCCACTCCCATGGGGTTAACTTATGCCGTGTTAATAATTACTAGAATGTACTTTCAGGCAGCTTATTTGTTTTCCCTCCTCATGATGTGCAAGAGCGGATAACAAAATTAATTTGCACACTTTGTGAGTTTGTAAAGCTGGCTTCGGCCACGTTGCCGCGATACTGAGCCGGCGCGGCAGCTTGCGGGGCCGCTGTTTGCACAGGCAGCGGCCGGGGCAGCAGCCCGCTACCGAGTGCAAACAGCGCGCGGAGGGGAAACGCGGCGTGCCGGGGGCCGGAGAGCCGCTCTCCGAAGCGTGCACGCAGCGGGCACGCTGCAAACCCCTGGCAGGTGCAGAGCGTTTAACTCTGCTTGTGCCAATCGGGTAGGAATGCAAACAGCCAAAGGGAGCCCTGAAATTCCAGCGTCGCTCCTGGAGCTCGCGGGGCTAACATTACCGAGGCTCGGGCCAGCTTAGGGGCTTGCTGTTGAATTAAGGTGTCAGGCGATCCCTTGTTCTTTAAGTAATGAGCTCCATGTACTCCAGTTCTAGGTTTGTGGTATGCAAACTGCTGGTGGCTTCTTGGAGCAGGGATAAGAGGTCTTTGGAGTCGTATGGGCTCTGCCGTGCCGTGTTTCCAAATAGAAGTTTGTCGATAAGGCTGTATGGTGGTCTGCAAGAAGCCTGGAGGGGTTGGCTGTGGTTCACGGTTCAGAGTTTGGGAACTGCAGCTCTTTAATATTTTCGGTCTCCGTTGCCATTGTGTTTGGGGGGGAAAAAGCATTTTCCAGCCTGGAGCTGGCTGAGCCGTTTTCTGTGAGCGCTAGTGTGCAGCGCAGGTGGGCTCTTGGCCACCGAGAGGTCCATCAGAAGTGCTGCAGTAAAGGACAATGTCAAGAGCTCAAGCACGAAGCACGGAGACCGCCAAAACCCGACACTCCTGTCTGGCCCTCGAGGCTTCAGCCGGGTCAGAATAACCACTGGACAGGGAAGCGTAGCTAGCCGTGCTGCACCGAGCCCCAGCCCTCTCCGCCAGCTATCGCCGGTGCGGACCAGCCTCCGAGGACAGACAGGGCAGGCTTGGTTTTAACTCTGTTCCTGGTGACGTGCCGCTACGCAAGGCTGGGTTTTATCCCTGCCTGGAGAAGGTTTAGTCCTCAGGACATGGGGACCGAAGTTGGTTTTGATCAGGTCTCGATGCTTTTATATGAAAAGCAATATGATACTCGGTGCAACATTACCGGGAGGACCTAAAACGTGTCCCATGACCGCTGGGTGGGATGCGACCTGCCGGGTGCCGGCTGTGTCGGACTAGCCCAGACCTGGGGGACCAGGCGTGTACACAGCAGCTTGGTTGCACCACTTCTACCTAAATCGTAATGATTTAGGCTTCCAAGGCTTGGCTCCTTAACTGGTCCCTCAATGTGTTATTTTCTAGCAGGACATATATTTGCAGCCTGGCTTTGGATTGCTCTCGGGGACAGAGGCTACCTTTTATTTGTGGCTTCTATTTCTTTTTTCCTCTCTGAGGTTAATAAGCCTTCCTTTGATCCCTCCCTTCTCGAAATTTTGCTCCCAAGTGTGGTGTTGTCACATTTGACTCTTCAGCGTGAGGGGGAGGCGAATGCAGTACGCAGCTGGGAGACAGACCGCGCTCTTTTAAGGAAGAAAAGGAGGCAGGCGGAGGATCCGTTTTTCTCCCTAAACTTGCCACACGCATTTTTTGTCTGAACGTTGCCTTTCTGAAAACGCTGAGGCTCTTTGGAGGGCCCAGGGTGTAGATCTGAAACATTGATGAGGACATCTGCAGAGGTGAAGGTTTCCTGGAAGGGGCTTGCGTATGCGGTTAGCTGCTGAATTGCAGCTCTAGGTACTTTTAACATCACTCATTTCTCAGCGCGTGTTTAAGCAGCAGCTTTCTAACAAGTCATCTCACCCTGCACGTAAGGGCCGAGGCCCTGTGTATAGGTAACTTAATTAGGCCCAGAGCGAGGAGGGGCGCTCAGGTTTTTTTAAAGGTTGGGGAGCCTACGTCCTCAAAGAAATGATTTGCTGAAGCAGGCCCGTTTTTACCGCTTTCCATCACTCTCGCTCTAATGACATGTTCAACAATAGCATTGCAGAGAAAATTGGATTTCCCCTATACAAGAATATACTCACTTTGGTAAATGCATTCCTATGTCTTTATATACAGTAGATCACCTTCAAAAGCACTGTGTTTTGTGAGATGGAGATGGAGGAAGAAAAGAGGAGAATCGTACGCTTGTGAAGAATTAACCTCGATTTGACTCTTTGCAAAACAGCGGAATTGTATTATGCTAAAACCTTTCCTGCTGTTACCTGGAAGACGATGCCCACCTCCCCCTTGCGTATTTACGGCCAGGATCCCTGACCAGGATCCCTGGTGCCCGCGTACCCTGCAGCCACGTGCGGCGGTGGAGGCCCCGCTCGCTGAAGGAGGACGAGGGAACGTGAACTTTGGCTTCTGAAGCAAAACGAGCAGCGACGGCGGAGGTGACGGGCAAGGAGCGTCTCCTCGTGAGCCCGGCGGCGCGCGGCAGAGCACGTGGTTTGCTTGTAGAAGCTCGTGCTCAGTTTTCCGTGCCGGCTGGTGCTGCGTAGGACCCGGCAGAAGCGCAGCAGGCTTTCGGCGGTAGTACAGCTTGTTGAGCAGCACCGTGGTGGTGGTGGTCTGTCGTCAGCTCCAAACCGAGCTGCGCTTGCATTGAGGATAAAAAAAAAATCTCGGAATTGCCGTGTTGTTATCAGTGTTTTGGGGCTAGGAGAACCGCGGTGTCTTTTTTAAGTAACACAGAAAGTGTGGTGACGGCGTCGCTGGGAGGGAGCGCGGTGGCTCGGAGGAAGCGTCGGCCCTTCGGGGATGTGCGGGGAGCCGCCGCGGAGAGCAGCAGCGTGTGCGTGGCTGCCCCGAGCCCAGGACCGGCCCCGCGGCCTCCGCACAGCGCCCGGCACCCGGCCCGCCAGCCGGCCCACGCGTCCCCCTCCGCGTCCCAGGTGGCTGGCGCTGGCGGCGTGCCGTGCCTGCTCCGTGGTGCGTGCCGTGCTTGCGAGAAAGGCTTCCCTGTCTCGCTGCTGCCCTGGCAGAAAGCGAGGGCTTGAAATGGCCTCGACTTTTTTTTTTTTTTTTTTTTTCCTTCCAAATTCCTTTCGTGCTTGCAGACTTCACAGTTTAATGTGAGCTATGAATCAGTCTTTTCCATATCTTGAGGGAGAACATCACGAGTTTGGTGTGTTTGCCGGGAGCGCAGTTGTTTGCAGCTTTGATGCATTGTCCCAGGCTGGTTTTTGGTGGTGCCGGGTTTGGCTCTGTACCTTGTGGTGGACGTTGCCGCCCTGACTGGGAGCGCTGAGGCTGGGAGGTCTGTCTAGGAGCCTTGGATAGTCTCTGGGTGGGCATCTCCTTCCACCGCCGTTCTGGCGGGCGGTTTAGGAGGCTGCTTTGCTGAAGTGCAACGTCAGAAGTCACGTGCGTGAAGCCTGTGCGGTGGTATTATCCTAGAAACATCAGCCGGAAAGGACCTCCGGGTCACCCAGTCCACCTTCCTGCTTGAAGATGGACTCTCACCAACACTGGATCGAGTATTATTATCATTTCTGTGCATTTCCAGTATTTGTGGGTGAATAAAGCTTTGGGGGGGGGTGTAAATAGGCAATTTGGGAGGTTAGTGTGGCACTTGGAGAATGTGCCCTGTATAACTGAAGCCTTCTGGTTGGTCCGGGAACTCGGGGCGTCTCTGCTTTCCCTGCGCTCCAGGTCTCGGCCGGAACGCCGCTGAGAGGCCACGGCTGGGTTTTGTGTCCCTCTGCAGGTCTCGCCCTGTCAGTCCAAAGCTGCCACCGGCGCGGCCAACAAAATCCAGCTTGGCTGTGGAGGGTTTTGTGGGTGGGTAAAACATCAGTCTCAAAACCGCTGTCCTCGGTTCAAAAGGCGAGAGAGAGCCAAACCCGGCAACTTCTGTGTTTGCAGAGCCAGAAGAGGAGCGAAGGGGGGAAGCGCTGTACTCGCCTCCCCGAAGCCTGGCGCCTGCCGGGCCCTGCCTGGACGGAGGTGATCGGTGAGGTTGTTCTGCTGCCTAGCGCTTAGTCTTGAATTCACCAAAACCTTCCTGGGATTTCCCCGCTTTGGGAAAGCTTTGGGCGTACTGCAGCAGTCTGGAAGATGCCGAGGTGGAAGGAGAGGGACCGGCGCGAATCGCGCAGGGACAGGGGAGCAGAGAGGCGCGTTGCTGCGAACGCCGTGGGCTCTTTGCACGCGGGGGAAGCGTCGCGGGCCAACGGTGGGGTTAAACGGGGCTCGGGGAAGGGCCTGCGCGAGCTCGCGGAGCCGGGGCTGGCTCGGCTGCGGCGGCTCCGTGGCGCTGGCTGCGGGACCTTTCGCAAAGCGGTTCTGCTCCGTTTATCGCTTGGGTAATGGACGCTCTTGGCTGTTGTCGCCACCCAAAGCTGAGGGCATGTTTGTTTGAGCGTTTAGGTTTCTTTTTAGTTAAAGGTGGCCTTTAAGCGCTGTGCTTCTGCATATCGAAGTATGTAACTGAGAAAAAATGGATGGGGCTGGAGAACAAAACTTTCCTCGCCGGTGGTTTTACTGCAGCGCGCGTGTGTGCTGTATATATCTGTGCATGTGTTTGCGTGTGTGCGTATATGTGCACGTGTACATGTGCCGGGCCCGGGGAGGACCTGCGGCGTGGCTCACCGAGCTGCGGACCGGGAAAGGAGCGAAGCTGGCTGCTTTTGTAAGTCCCAGTTGGGAACTGGACCCGTGGCCACCAGTTGCAGTCATCATTTTTTGGGTGGCATTCGTGGGGCTGAGCGTTTCCCCATTTTGTGCCTTACATCCGAATCACCCGAGAAGTCGTGTTGCCTGTGTATAGTGCCTTCCACTGAGGGCGGCAAAGCGCTGCCTGGACGCTTGGGAGAGGTGGCAGCATCCTCCTTTTACGGAGGAGTGAACTGAGGTTCAGAAAGTCGCCCGGGCATACTGTCCATCAGAAACCACGCTGGACGTCCTGGTCAGTCCTGAGCTTGAGCCACTAGCAAGGGCAGCTTTCTAGCACGCACAGAAGCTGTGTATATACAGGTAGGACCTCTAATAAATGTGCCTTGCTGTCTCCTGGAACTCAGGCGGGGTGCTGAGGCTGGAGGGCCGTGTTCGCGGTCCACTGAAGTAAACGGGAACTCGTGGCCTCGTGGGGTTTTAGAGCAAAATGACATGTTGCCCTTGCGAAATAAGTTTGCGGCCTCGGTCCGATCAGTCACAGACAAGTGTTTGTCCCAGAAACCGGCACGCAGATTTGCATTGTTTGTTAAACTTTACTAGAATAAAGCGGTCGGGGGAATCCACGTCTTGCCCCGTAGCTGGACGTGTCGGGACAGGCTTTCAGCGCGTGGCGTGAACCCGCGTACCGTGCCGCTTGCTCCGCTTGCCCTGAGCTGTGGGTGAAGGCTCTGCACTCCTTGCGCCTCTCAACTTTGGTCAGAGTTGCTCTTTTCTGTGCGCGTGTGACTGTGTGCAAGATGAGTTGGGTAGTTTTGGCCACTTTTTCCTCTTAAATGCACGTGACTGATGCAAAATACTTTTCGTGCAGTCGTCTTAGGGTTAGCCTTGCTCATCATTGTGCGGTTGCGTGGTATTGTTTCGTGTAGCCCTTGGAATGAACTTGCGCTGGGGAAATAATCCTCTTTATTCCCCCTCTCCAGCAGCAATGGGAATATCTGAGCAGATTTCTGAGCTGTTTTCAGGACGTTCGTCTCTACCAGGCTGGCAGCGTGCTTGCTTCAGCTGTGTTAGCGAACTGGGTTGCAGCTCTGCCCTGGCTGAAGCTTGATGCCTTTCTTGGTGTCGCAGAGGAGACACCAAGTGCAGAGCCCTGGCTTCTCTTCTCGATCCGGTGCTACTGTTAAGGGCCGGGAACCACCCTGTGACTGTGTTGAAAGGACGACTGTGTTGTAATCGCATCTTCCACGGTGACTAATGGTGTGGTGCGGAGGGGCCATAAGCTGCTCCAGCCTTCCTGTAACACTGGGGCTACACCGAAGGTTTCCTCATCGCAGCTGACCCCGCTCCGAGACCGCAGCTCGGAGAACTGACTGTAACAGAAGTTTTGTAACCTTGGCCGGTCACCAGATCATACAGAAATGTGGCAATATCGAGATGCAGCTGCATGTAGATAATTGAGGGAAGGGTTTGTGGGAAAAGCTGCTCCTGGAGAAACCACATGGACAATGTGGTTGCTCTTGGTTTCAGGGTCCTGCCAGGGCTCGCTTTACTTTGGTGCTCCTGTACCTGGGAATGGTCCCGTCTGGAATATTCTGCATCACCGTGTAGTTGGGCAGAAATTCCCAACTTTAACCTTGGTAAATACTAGCACTCAATACGATAACAAAGCTTACAGTTGTCATCGTAATTTTAGCCCATGGCCCGGTCTCCTTCAAGTGCCAGGACAGGAAGCGACACTCGGAGATTACATCTGCGTGGGGGGTTGTGGTTTATCTAGTTAGCAGGGAGCGTTTTGTGCAACAAGTCATCACGGGAGGACCGCTGAGGAGCTGCACTTTCACAGCGTCCTGCAAGGTTTTGAGCGTAATCGTGTCGGTGGTCCTCTACGACCCGGGCGCGCGTCCACGTACGCAAAAGGCGGTGGTGGTCTGCAGCTCTCCGTTGCTTTTATTTTATTCAGGCCCGCAGAAGCACTGGGAAGATGTGTCTGTTTCACAGATGATTGAAATACTAATAGCTGCTTTAATTGATATTACTAAGCCTGTTTGGCTGGCATGTGTTTTAGAAAGCAGGCATGCCTTGCCCGAGCCCCATGCAAATACATGCAGATGCTAGTAGTTACGGGAATATCAGGAGATCAGAAAACACTGTGGGTAAAGATGAGCTAAATGTTTGAGAAGGGCGGAAGAAAGGATGGTTATTGTGGGGACCAGGAACTAATTTTATGAGCAGGGGAGAAGAAGCCATGCTAAGAGGTGAAGAAAGATGTTCATCTATCAGGGCTCCTGATAGGGAGTGAAATCCGCATTCAAAACCAGTAACAAAAGATACTGAATTTCCAGTGGAAAAGAAAGAAGATCTTGCTGTGTTGAAGTTTAAGTTAATCCAAAATGGCCTGAACTTGCTTTCCAACCAGCTGCTTTCAGGCCAGGAAGAAATGCAGAGATCTCTTTATTTTTCCAGTAGTACTTACTTGTTTTGGTAATGCCTGTAAGAATTAGCACATCATGCTGCAGTAGGTTATTAATAGCTAATCTTTGTGATTACACATTGTACGGTTCCTTAAACGAAATGCACCTGTGTTTACACTGCCTCCCTTGCAGGATTCCTGCTGTCCTTGTGCTCCTGCATTGATGATAGAAAAAGATGGACTTTACTCTTCCTGAATCGAACCGGAGCACAAAGAGCAGTTGTTCGTTGTTCCTGAAAGCGCAGGTCCCGCCGGCGCTCGCAAGCGCAGCCAGGTGCTCGCCTCCTGTGTTACGGCGTGGGCCTGAGCGGTGAAGTACGAACGGGTGGAGAGCAGTTGTTTGCTGCTGGGAAGGTGCCCGTGAAGCAGCCCCAGGCAGCGTGCACGTGGTCCGGGCCCCGTTGAAGGCGTGAGGGCTTTTCTGAACACGCAACGTGCTTGTGATGCAAAGTGTGAGTTTAGTACGGGCTCAGCAGGTGCCACTGTATTATAGAGCTCGGAGACGGTCCTCACCGAAAGGTGACAGATATATTTGAAGTCAGGTGTCAAATGGGTGATGGAGAAGGGCAGAGTTGAGCATATTCCAAGAGAGCTCAACTTTCGTTTTTCTTTGCATGATTTCCAGTGTTTGGGGGGGGTCAAATTTTGAATGCGATTCGCCTGAGTTGTTGTTATAGCTGTTTTTCTGGGACAAAGTCCTCAAAAGGATCATGAGGTTTTAAAAGTTTTACATTTAAAAGGGACTTGTTCACATGCCAACCTTTACAGACCAAACAAATGTGTTGGATATGTGCAAATAACGTCTGCGCCTCTGATTTCCATCCTTGAATTTTTTTTTTGTTGCTGTTGTAATGGAGAAGAGCCTTCAGCCAGCTTTTTCTTATTGCCTGGCATTTAAAGAAGTCTGCACCATCTTTTTCCCTCCAAGCTGGCAGGATACGGGCAAGCTCCGATGCACAGATCCCGGGCGCGGGCTAAGCTGTTGTGGCTTCAGACAGAAATGGCAGGAGCCCCGTGGGGCGGGTGCGCGGCAGGGCGAGGGGGCCGCGCACGTGCGCCCGGGCCGGGGTCCTGCGGCAGCCTGGGGTCCTGCACCTCCGCCCTGCGCGGTGGGCAGCGCGGCCCAGGGTCACGCAAGCAAAGCTGTACGAGCCCGGGCCGCTCCGGCCCTGACACGCATCCGGGAGCGCAGGCAGCCCTCAGCGCTGTTTGTATTTTCTCTTCCTTGTCTCAGGTGTGGATGTTACTCGTTGGAACGGCTGTGCCCGTAAAAGCGCGGAATGTTCGAATGTGGAGTTCAAATATGTCACTTGCATTCGATTCGTTAATGAAATCTCTCCTCTCCTGTAACGGGCAGTGCTCGCGCTGGCTGCCGGCGAATTTGCAGCAGGTTCCAGCCGCGTAGCTCTGTGCTGGTCCGGCTTAGCCCCTCACCTGTGCCCGGAGCCCGCTCGGGGCTTCGAGCCGCCTGGCAGCCCTGGCCGGCGCCGCGCACCCGGCTTGCGAGCTCCCGCGCTGCGGCGGCTGCTAGCGGCGCTTCTCTCCGTGCGGCGCAGGAGCCTCAGGGACGCGTGCGTGCGGGGCTGCCGTCAGGGCGCGCGGGGCGGCACGGCACGGCATGGCACGGCACGGCGAGGCCAGCAGCACTGGCAGCCAGCCAGCGGGAAATGCGCCTTTGTTTTCCGGGAGAAGCGCGAGGGATTATGGCGCGTTGCGCTCGCTTGCTCTCCCGCTTCTCGCGGAAGCGGGCGGTTCAAGAGTTTGGGGTAATTGTTTGCAAAACAGCAACGCTGGCGACTGTCTCCTGGTGCGGAGGTGAAGTTTGGAGCAGGAGAGTAGCGAGGGGGGGTGGCTTGTCCAGCCCTCGGATTAGGAGGGATTGAAGCCAAACGTAATACCAAAGCCCCAGGTTTGCTCTTTTAAAACGCTCTGCCGTCCCTCTACCTCTGCCTCTAGCTGGGGACAGCTCTTACGGACTGGGAATTTGTACCTCCCCTCTGACTCTTATTAAACGTGCTTGAAACGAAGGGAAGACTGCGAGCACTGTTGGTAATTGTTGTGCAAATGTAATACTCCCTGCAAGCTGTTAAATAGGCCAGTGCTCTGTTTACACGAAGAGGCAGCCAGCTTTCCAAGTGTAATGAGTCAGCTAGATGAACAGAAGGGGTGCAGAATTAATCTGGCATCCGTCTGGCCTTTTCTCAGTTAAACAGGTTTTCGGAGCTCCACGTGAATAGGTATATACCCCGGCTACGAGCAGCCACTGAGGCATCTAGAGTGGACAAGATTCTTTTTCAAGAATAAATTGGCAGTGTGCAGGCCAGAAGAACAAGTCTCGCGAGGCCCAGGAGGTGACATCCTGCGTTCAGGGCTGGTTTCAAGTGAGCAGTGCTTGGGCTCTGATCCCGTACGTGCTGGTCCTTGCGCTCAGGTACCTGCCATAAGCGAGGCTGTTTGTTTTTAACAGCCTTTATAAAGCACAGGTAAACTTCCATTGCCTGACACAAGTCTTCTGAATTTCCATTTCTTGGATTTTCGATGGGTATTGAATTGAGTCTGCTCAGATGGCTGCCTGGATGCCGGTGCCAGGCTGCTCGCGCCCTCCTGACCGACCCCAGCGCTCCTGCTGTTCCCGGCCTCCCCTGCCCGCACGCGTTCAAGCCCTTGTTCTTCCTTTCCCGGCTGGAATGCCCTTTAGTAAGGGCTGGCAGGGGAAACGGAGGGGGGAACGTTCCCAAACCGCGCAGATCAGGGGACAGCGCCTGGCAGATCCAGCTTCTCGAGGCTGTAAACACCTGAAGCTGTTCTAGAGGAAATAACTCCCGTGTTTGGGACCACGCTCGAGCGAAACCCAGGATAACAGGCACCGGGAGACCCAGGCGCTGGGCTGGGGTCTGAGGGGGGTCGGCCGCCCCATGCTCCAGGAGCACCGCGTTCGGTGCAGCACTGCGTGCGCCACCAGAACTGAACTTCTTCAAACACCGGCTCGTTCTGCGTAGCTGAAGCAGCGGCTGGGAGTGCCGGAGCGCCCCGGACAGGCGGCTCGGCGCCGGGATTGCACGCTCCAAAGCTCCTAGCGCATCAGGACGGCTGCTGGGCCTTTTTAAGGTGCTGTTTTAGTCCATCCTTGTGGTGCTCGAACTTTGACGCTTGTGCTGGGCTATAGGCCCGTAAAATGATGAAAAGCAGCTATTTGGAGACGAAGGTTTCTGCAGTCGTTCCCCTGCTGCAAGAGCATTTTCTTCCGTCTTCTCTCTGGGGACAAGTCGGGTTGGCGTGCTGAATTTTCTGGACTCTCCCTCCCCTCTGGCTTCCCGGGGGCAGCGGCAAGGAGAGCCGGTCAGCCTTCGCTGCGTGCTCCCGTCTCCTCCGGTTCGGCCGCGGTGTCGGGGGCTCCTGTGCTGCTCTCTTGGTCCTAGAGGAAAGGCCATCTCCTGGTGGGGCCACCCGAACCTCGGCGCCGGAGCCGCCCCCTCATTGAGCAGGGAGGGGGTCGGAAGGAGACCCCGGGCCTGAGGCCTCCGTGCTGAGCGTGGGTGACTGCCGTCCCTGCCGGGCAGAGGCCTCGCCGCCCGGGAGAGCCGTCTCCTGCCGGGGTGGCACCTCCGTGGCATCTCAGGGCTGCCCGGTCCAGCCATTGGTGCTGCTGCAGGGCTGGGGTGGCGCCTGTGAGTCACTTTTTAGGGTTTTTTTTTAAGAAAAAAACCACAAACCAACCCAAAGGACCCTAAAATCTGTGAAGTATAAATATTTAAATTATGACGGGATCTCCGTGGTACTTCTAAAATATCGTGCTGGTGGAAGAGCCGAGCTAGGGCAGCTTGGGGCTGTGGGCTGGGGAAGCTGGGGGCTCTGCCGGCGCCCCGCAAGCACCGCCGGCTTCGCGCCTTGCTGCTCGGGACGCGTCTCGGCATCCCAACTACCGCGTGCCGTTCGCCTCCCCAGCGCCCGGTGGGCAGGAGGCCTTGGCTCCTCTTTTCGCCTGTGTTTGCCGTTTCTTCCCCCGCCCCCAGAATTCCCAGTCTTGTGATGGAGCTCTGGAACGACTTTGTTCCTGGACAATTTCCTGCAGTTGTAGCTGTGCAGAAATCCAGCCGCTATTATCAGAAGTTGATGGGTGCGATGTGTAGCGTTGTCAGGTGGCAATTAGCCGGGGAAAGAGTTTTCAAACGGTCCCTGTTTATACCATTTCAGCGCAAGTACGACGAGACCTTTGCTATAGGAATTGATGCGGGTCACTAGTCTGAAATATACTGTTGCACTGGTGCTTTTTAGCCGGCGGTCCCGGGAGAGGAGATATTTTTGTTCACCTAAAAAGGCCTTGCCTGCTTGGGCTTCAGCCCCTATTCCCGATCTCCGCTCCAGCTCGTACTTCTCCATGTTTCAGATGTCAGTTGTCTTTTCAGCTCTGTAACCAGGCAACCCGTGGCAGGAGCGCGGAGCTCTTTGTTATCCTGCCGAATTGTCTTACCTAGGCCAAGGCGCCGTGGCAGCGCGAGGTGGAGGGGGGAGAGGAGCCAGCCCCCTTCAGCAGCCCTTCGGAGCGCGGCGTGCCTTGTTTGCCTTTTCCGTTTCCCTCTCGCAAGATGCAGACCCGTTCAAAAAGTGCGTTTTATAAGTAGACTTTGCAATTTAGCACAGCGAAGCGATTCCTGTATTAGTCCTCCGAGCTGTCTGGGAAATCAGTGCGACGAACTGCGTGGCAGCAAAGTGCTCAGCACCGCAAACGCGCGGGCGGAGGGTCCACCGCGATGTCGCTGGTCCCTGGGGGTGCCGTGGCTGCAAGAAGCTCCACGTAGACTTTGAGTAACGCTGCAGGTGAAGAGCAGGAGGCGCGCTGCTTTCTGCTCGGGCACAGTCCATTTTAGGCTCCCCGTTGCACGTGAAGGAAGTTATATTTAACATAACCTAATACTCCGACAGCAGGTCGCTGTTTGCTTCCACGCGAAAGGTGTCAGAAGCCAGCAGCTCTTCGGCCCACGCTGAGCCGAGGTGCACGGCATTCGGAGGTGTCGCAGCCTCCTGGTGTTGCCTTTGAGGAGTTTGGTGCGGATCTGTTCCCCGGGGATGCGTCTTGCCTTTTCTCCCGCTGGAATGGTCCTTCTGGGATGTCTAACTTCTCTTTTCCTCTCTCTAAACAGACGGTTGATGATGAGGCGATGGCAGCATAAATGAAGATCAAGTAAGGAAGGCAGAACGATGCCCAAGGGTGGGTGTTCTAAAACACCACAGCCAGAAGATTTCTCTCTCAGCAACGACATGGTGGAGAAACAAACGGGGAAAAAGGTAGCACGTTTTGTTTACTTGCCTTCCTTTTGGGATGCTGCCCCTTGTGCCTGATGTCTTCAAGCCATGCCAGGCTTTGATATGTCAGGAGGTTGCCCTGGGCTGCTGTCACCTGGTGTTGAACCTGAATCGGTCTGTTTATCGGCGCTAAGCCAGCGCATGAGGTCCGTTTTGTTTTCTTGGTGGCTGTAATGCTCCCTGGGAAGTGCTACAGCTGAGCAGCCTTGGCTTGGCTGAACGCTAGGGAACGCTTGGGAAGCGCTCTCTTCCAGAAATACTGTCAGTTTTTGAAGCTTTCTACACTAAGCCTTTGAAAGAAGAAATAATGCAATGATCTCTCAAGTAAACGCTGTGTGAGGGAAGTGTTTCTCCTCCTTTTCTCACCGCTGTAAATGCAGTGTCTGTGTAAGACACTCAGCTGTTCTGGCTTCACCCCCAAGTCTGGGCTCTAAGTAACAGCTGACCAGGAGTCGGCATGCGAATTGCTCTGCTGAAATTGTTGCTTTTGGGGTTTTAATTGAGGGATTTAGGTTTTGACTGTGCTTGAGATGAGGATGCTGAAATGAAATCTGAGTTTAAGGATAAATAAGCTTATGCTTCGCCCCTTCTTTCCCATACCCCCAATTCCTGCCGTCTGTTGCAGCTCCAAGCTGTGCCTCCTCCCTTTCGGCTTTTTTGGTCTTTCTCAGTGTATTGGTAGTTTCCAGTAAATAGCTGTGAAGAAAGCTGTGTACAAAATGTTACCTCTAAGTAAAAATTAGAACCTACGTTTATTGTGTTCTGCTATGGACACAAATACCTTGCACACCCCCTTTTCACCCCCTTGGTCCAGTTTCTCAGCATTCCCCAAGCATGATAGAGGAAACTGAGCTTTATTAGCAGCGACGATGCTGCATCTCTTGTTCTCTCATTTCCTGGAATCTTACCTGCGTTGTGTAATTCTAGTAACTCTACTTTCCCCTAAAGAATTGGGGCCATATTGTGGACAAAACAAGGAAAACGGTGGATGCCCAGCAGGAGAATCCCAGGCAGGAATTTAGTTATCAAGTGAGCAGGTAGCATCTGCCCCGTTTGCCTGCCTGCGTCTCTGCGCGCGCGCGCATCGAAATCTGTTGCAGAGCTGTGCTGGAGGGGTCCCGGCGGTCGGGCGCAGCGTGGAGCCCGCAGGAGGAGGGCAAAAACTGGCAGCCGTGCTGTCGGGTGGGGAGAAGCAGCTGCCGTCGGGTGTGTAGCGAAGGTACCAAAATTTACCCTGCCTCTTCCTGGCAAATGAGGCTGAAAACCAGAAATGCAGATTGGAGCGCAGGGTATGTAAATACGGGGTTTTCTCGGTGCTGTGCATAAGCAGCTTAATGCTGGAGCAGGTGCTTCAGAAGGGAAAGAACAGTTACAGTATGAATCAACTTCCATTTTATTTCATCCACTCATGGCAGCTTAAAGCCTGCAGTTTATTTACAGAGTAGATTTACTGAATGCTGTTAGGAACGCTGGGAACTGTAGTTATTTCCCTCGGCTAAATATCTTGCACGCAGTTTTATGTTTCCCACTGAAAGGCAGCAGTGCAGACCTGGGGGACAGGGTTATTTAGGGAGGAAGGGGAATAGTCTTTCTGCTCACTTGGTTCTGGCCTTCTCAACAGTGAAGAAACTTGCAGGCTGTTGTCCTCCAGGGACTGAGCCGAGATCCAAGTTAATTGGCCGAAGGACGTTGTGCAGCAAATCATCCCATTTCTAGTTAACTCTGAAACGTGAGCTGGAACAGTGACTAAGGGTAAAAGCACTTGGTTGTTAGACCTTCTGCTTGCAGACGCTGTTGTACCCGCCTGTCAAGGAAGCTGCTGCTTTTAATTTATCTTGCATTTGTCAACGCTTCCAGCCTGCTCTCGGGGTTGACTAAGGAACGGGGAGAGCGGCTGCGTCGCCGCTGCAGCAGCCCCAGCCTGGACGAGCTGCGCCTCGTGGAGGGACCCGGCAGGCGCCAGAGCTGCAATGCAACGAGATGCGGGGAGAACAGCGCAGAGCCCTAACTTTGTTACACTTAAGCGTTTTCCTCTCAATGTGACCTTAATATGAACAGTGGTTTTGACATTAAACAAACAGACTTCATATTCCTGGGCTTGGAAACGCTAGCACTAAACAAAAGTTAAACGTATAGGATATTCAGCAGTTCTGTTGTTGGCTGGCTTTCCTGGTGGGCTGAACGCTGCAGTAAATCTATAAGTGCTGTGCTTCAAAATGTTAAAGGCAGGCTCCCTGGGAAGCTGCCCTTTCCACGGAAGGCTTGTGCTTTGTGGAAGAGCGTGCGAGCTGTTGCCTCTCGGTTGTAGAGCTAATTGGTAAGTGAGAGAGCAAACTCCTCCGAGCGCTCAGCCTTCCGCCGTCTGCCGTGGGATGAGGTATTAACCGGTGAGATGTCACCTGCGCTGGCGCAGCCGCGACAGTGAAATAGTTTTAAAAAGACCGTGTGTCTCAGCTGCATCCTCATGGCCAGCACATCCGAAGCCTTGCTTTGCTGCTCTTCCGCAAGGAGTTTTTTCTCCTGAGTTTAGCCGGAGGCAGCGGGACGGTCGGGCGCGCGGATCGGTGTTGCAAGCCTTATATGGCCTTCTGCTGGGGAAGGGACTGAGGTCAGAGATGATCAGCAGCCGCAGGAGCTGTTTCTGGTTGAATTCAGCCTTAAGGGTTTCTTAAAAATATGCATACCATATATGAATAATTCTCCTTTCTTATATAGATCTACAGAGCCTCATTCCAGAAACAGTTTACTCATAACTTAAACTGAGCAGAGCACCACAGTAAGAACAGTATCAGTTGTTGAAACCATTTCCTGATATGCCCAGGACCTAAATCACTTGCTGTATGGTTATAGATTGTGTTCAGAAGCCGTGATAGAGGATTTCTCTTCGTGGGGAAACAGGCTGACTTGCATAGCCCGAGTTACGTTTTTGCTGCAGTGGCTTCGAAGAAATCCACATCTGCGCTGAATACTAAGCAGAACTGGGCTTGACCCCTGGCTGCGGACTTGCTTGTAGCAGCTAGCCCGGGGTGACTACGCAGACCGCATGGCATCCGTGTTAGAAAAACCGCTGAGCGCGTTGTCCCCCTCGCCTTTTCCCAGGGGACGCGGGTGGTCGGTCCTTGGTAGCGAGGGCAGGTTTGCTGGGGGAGCGCTCTGCTGGGCTGCTACAGACAGATCAAACTCCATCGCCTCCGTGGCCCCAGCACCACAACAGCGAAGAGGGAAAACTACTACACTCCTTATCCGTGATAATGTTAGCAGTATAAATACACTTTGCTTCTATTTCATGATTTTTCCTGCACTTTTAAAAAGTTCTCGGTTTTTCCCCTCGCTCTTCTCCCAGTTTCGGAAAAGGGAATTTAGTCCTCGTCTGTTGACTGTTCTCGAATCCACGCGAGTGTCCTGCCTCCTCTGTGCTGCATCCAAGCACTGCCTGACTGCGGAGCGGAGTGGCGCGCAGAACCGCCCCGGTGCCGCGTGACGCTGGCAGCGGTACCAAGGGCCTGGGATACATAACAGCCAAAGTTTCATTGAAGATAAAT
Organism: Apteryx mantelli; assembly: GCF_036417845.1. Taxonomy (NCBI): domain Eukaryota; kingdom Metazoa; phylum Chordata; class Aves; order Apterygiformes; family Apterygidae; genus Apteryx; species Apteryx mantelli. Next base: position 1,876,496 of record NC_089987.1, read on the forward strand.
GGCACGTAATCATTGGAGGGTGGTCTCTTCTTAAAAAGTCTAAATAAAACCTAAGACATGTAAGAATGGGACTTAAATTCCAGTTTTCTCAGTATTTTGGATGTTTTGTTGCAGCATTGGTCATGACGCAAGTTCAGATGTTTTTAAAACTTTGCGTGCACGTGTGTATGTTGTACCCTGGTTTTGGAAAGGCCACAAACGAGGGACTCGGATTTGGGGGGTACCAGGGCTGGGTTCCCGCCGGGTCCCGCGTGCTCTTGGCGAGTGGGTAGAGCTTTGTCCACCTCCCTTTGTAGCGCAGGGTAGGAGCCCTTCTCCTCCCCTCTGCGCTCGCCACCTCGGCTGACAGAAAGCGGTTCAGGAAATGACAACGTGCTGCCTTCATTACTGCACGGACGCTGCCAGTAGCCCAACGTTTGCTTTTTACGGGGTTTTTTGGTGTTGGCTTGGCGAGCGGGGCATCTCGCGAGGCAGCAGGTCCGGAGCGCTGCAGTGCTGGGCTGCTCTGCTTGCTGCGTTGCTAGTGCTGGTTTCATTCCTTGCTGCTTCGTTTTTGCTCTTATTGCAATCTGAAATGCTTTCAGCTCGTTTTGGAGAGCAAAGAGGTTTGGGGATTTCCATCCCCTGGCAGTGCAAATCTCCGCGTGAGAGCCTGGGACGTGGGTCAGGTTTGGCCGGTGTTGAAGCGGGGCCCTGGCGCGGGTCTCGCAGAGGCGCCGCGGCAGGCGACGGTGCCTGGTGCACGTGTGGGCACCAATGTCCCGGCCCCGCTGCTGCGGCCGGAGGGAAGAGGGAGTTGCGGATGCCCAGCCCATCCTGTAAAGCGAGCTGTCGCCTCGCGGGGGGCAGCATGCATTTCTTTGGGGTTTGTGCGCGGGGCCGAGCCTGCAGCCGCTCTCCTGCCGCGGTGGCTTTGCGCTCGGGGCTGCGGCGGCGGCCGGTCGTGATGAGTTTGCCTTCCAAAGCCTGACGACCGCTGGCAACTCGCGATACATCCTTTAAAGTGGAACTCGAGGCGAGTTCAGCTATATCGTACTCGTAACTCGGCCGGCAGGAGGGGGTTTTGCCTGAGGCCGTGGCCTGCTGCCTGCCCTTCGCCAAAGCAGCCTGCGGCAATGCCTGCGAAGGGCAACTTGTTTCTGTCGCCCTCGGTTGTACCCGCATCCCCCAAACGGCCTCCGGCCGCCGAGGACCCCGCGCCTGCGTTGCGCGTAGGCTTTCGCACAGCTCTTCTGCAGCACCGGTCCCTTTGGGTTTGCTCCTTTTGGGAAACCCGGTTCTCGTACCTTTGGGAGGTATCCAAGCTTAGTTTAAACATGAGACAAGCGAACAGGACGAAAACAGCTTTTAGTCGAGCAGGACTACATTCTTCATTACAAAATTGGAAATAATTACAGAAGCAAAGTTTAAAACAAGAAAATGAGACCGCGCGTTGTTTTCAGGAATATTATTCCCCAGGTTGCCTTAATTTCCCTGTGGTCATTTCAGTGCAACATCTGGAAATTACCCCGACAGGTAGCTGCTTTCCAGAAGAGCAAAGTTTGGATCTTCCTTGCTCCGATTATAATGCAAAGTTATCGCGGTGCTCTTGTACGAGTTAATCTTCAAAGCGGCGTCTGGACTGCCGTGGCTTCCTTCATTCCTTGGTATTTAATTTTGCTAAACTTACTGGATTAGCAGCTCTGAGCGCTGGGGAAAACGCGGACGGGCCGTTGTCTGAGCATGTCCGACCCTGGGAATTCACACGGCCGTTTTGACTCTTCGTACTGGGCTCACCTTCGTGGCCGGGAAGACTTTTTTTGTCTAATTTCTCTTCTTGGCTCCATCGCAGAGCTTTTGACAATATCGCGGTAACTTGCTGGCTCGCGGGACGCCTCGCGCCGCCCCTGCACGCGGCAGTGGCGGGTTCCCCGCTGCAGGGGCGTTTTCGCATGGGGACGTCCCCAGCGGGCCATCACGAACAGCCGCGGGCGGATTGTGGCTGGCTTCTGCTCGGCTGCCGCGTCCCACCCGTCCTCTCGCTCCCCTCGCCCTTCTCTCGGGCCCTTGTTTTCGCCGTCCTGCCCGCGTGCCTCCGCGTTACCTGTTGGCGCGGACGCTTCCGTCACCGCATCCCCCGCGGATATACGCTGCGCCCCTTCTGCTTGGGAAGAGATGTCCATATAAAGATGAGCTTGCTGCGCTGTTACTTGGAAACACTCGTGAGACTCGGTTCTCAAAGCGCCTGTTTTAACTGATGGTTTGTTTAACGCATCAGTAACGTAGCTTTGAGGTTGGGGTGCAAGCGTGGCGGTGCTGCCAGCCCTTGCCCTTAATAGGGCTGCGTGCGAGGAAGAGCGCGCCTCGGGCGGCAGAGGACGTGACCGGCTCGCTCCAGCTCGAGTCTATTTTAAGGTTACAAACAATGAAAGAATCGTATTTTCTGTGTTAAGCACAATTGACCTCTTGTTGGAGTTCTCAACGTGAAACTGGAGTCTGGAATAAATGCTCAAAATCTAGGAAATCCCGCTGCTGAGTGCCAAGAGCTCAACCAGCTCTCTGGCCCGTTGCTACGAAAGCCAGCAAAAAGTGCGTTTCTGTCCCGGTTTGCGGAAAAGCCTACCCGAAGGGTACGGACGAGGGGACCGAAGTGCAGGTAACAAACCCAGCCGCTGATGCAGGGAAGTGTCGGTTGTGACCGAAACATCTCCAGCAGTCTTCTGGGAGCGTCTGCCTTTCGGAGATACGCCACTGCTCCGTACCGGCACGCCGGAGCGGCAGGTATCGGGCACGAGACTTGCGAACGCGCTTGCGGAGGCGAGGTGCCAAGAACGCGGGGTCTCACCGGCACGCGGCCCTGCGCGGAGCAGGCGCGCCGCGGGAGCTGCAGCTGGGCGCGAGCACCGAGCCGGTGCGAGGAGAAACGCGGATTCGTGCCGTTGTCCCAGGCCCTGACTTTAAGGGCATGTGAGCATTAAAAGTTGTTGGGTTGGTGATTGCCTTGAATGAGCATTTCTGAAGTTCTCCGGGGGCATGTCAGGGTCGTGCCTCTCCAGTCGTTCATATCCAAAGAGGATAATGTTTTACCCCACGTTAACGCTGCTTCTCGAATACTGTTGCGATATGACGCTAGCACAGCGCTGATGGATTTTGAGTACAGTGTTGCCGCTGGAGCTGGCGTGCAAACAGGCGTCTGGAGGGAAAAGGGCAAAGCTTCTGCTTGCAGTTCGACGGTCCTGGACGATGGTCGGTGGCGGTTTTGACTGTTGACTCGATTTAAACAAGGAGTAATTTAGTGACGGGCTGTAAGTAGTGCTTTTCAGCCATCCCCGGCTGTTGAAGGGGGTCGGTCTCTCTCTCTCTCTCTGGATTCTGCCTGTGAACTGATACCTGTCCCTGACCCCACTGACGTGTCTGATCCGTTCAGAATTGCAGCTGGCAATAAAACTGGCATAATTTGTTATTGCAAACTATTTTTGTTCACATCAGAAAAATAAGACAAAAGTATTTAAATACAGAATGTTTAACCAAAACGCTGGAGTGTTTGTTTTGGCTGTTGTGAGTTTGTCCTGGCGCTCTGATACCTTGTGCAATGAGGAAAAGCTGCCCGGGCCTTACCTGGAACAAGGCTCTCCTTCTTCCAGGTCCACATGGGAAGCATCGCGCTCCCTCGGCCGAGCGCGTCGGGCTCCAGCCGGCCCCAAAGCAGCTTTGCTAGTCAGGGATCGAGCTGCTGAGCTGGGAGACCGGTTCGTTTAGCTTACCCCACCAAAAACGGGATTCCCAAATCCATTTTTTTAGGCCCCGGTATTTTACCGGAGCACGGCTCACAGGGACCTGGTGGCTTGAACGCAGCTTTAACGCTGCGTGCGGCGAGGGCTGTAAACTGGGGCTGGGTGAGGGAACAAGTAAACAGCGCGAGCTGATCTGGAGTCCATGGTTTCTCTTTAATCTGCCGCTGAAGTCTGGATACCAGATGGAAACTGAGAAAGAGGAAGGAGCGGTGACGGCGCGGTCTTGTGACCGCCGGCTCGAGAGCCGCCGGCCGGGACGCGGCGGATGCCGCCGGCAGCGTGCCCGGGTTTCCGAGCACGAGGGCGCTGCTGCTGGCTCGGCTTCCCTCACCTCCCAGCAGCTGCCTTGCAGGATTTAAAATATTAACGTTCTTTTATTTTAGCATAACTTTATACCTCAAGCTTAGGGTCTGGGTTTTGCTGGGTTGTTGAAGTCAGATTTATCACCACGCTGGTCATTTTGGCCGTGTTTTTAGAGCGCTGGTACAGCGAGCAAACCTGGAGCACTTGCTTAAAATAATGCAGTTTCCCAAATACCAAAACTACAAAAGCCTGGCTAGGGTCTGTGCATCGTTAGCGTAGCGAACTCCTGGAGCTCCAGCTGCGGGGCAGCGTTCGCCCTTCGCGCGGGAAGGATCGCCTGTCTCCCTGCTTCGGTAACGCCGTCCCGTTCCCAGTTCTTCCTCAGCGTTTCCTCCTGCCGCTCCCGCTAAGCGTCGCCTGGCCACGTGCTAAAATCCAGCCGCCCCAAGCGCGCGAGGCGCGTGCAAAGCAGGCGGCACTTGGGCAGCGTCTCATTGCTTTTGTGCGGTCTAGCTGGCGTTGTCCTTCAGGTACGGTGGCTTCTCCTCGTGAAACCCGGTGGGGAAAAGCCCAGAGTTCAGGAGCCAAAATCCTTCAGCCTGTGCCGCCCTCCCTGCGCTCCGGAGGGCCGGGCTGGCGGAGGGGATTTGGGAGTGGAAAGGAAAGGAAAGCTGCGGAGAAGAGGAAAGCTCTGCAGCTTAGCGCCATGTCTGCGCGACCCCAGGGAACGTGCACGGGAGAGGGGCTGTTCCAATGTCTCGACCGTTGCAAACGCTTCAGCTGGTGTTTGCGCATATTTGGGCCTCAGAGACGATTAACCCCAAAATACAAACCTTACAGGAGCGTGAGCTTTGGTGGATCCGATGCTCGTGGAGCTGCTTGCTTGCTGCTGGATGTTAGCTGCTGTTAAATCCTTCGCCCTGTAATTGAGGTAATTACAGGAGAGCAGGCAGGGCTGGAAGCACATGGAGCTTTCTTGCTTTCTGATGGAGAAAGCTGCCGATGAGAGCTGTGCTGGCCTTTCTGGTACAAATTGCTGTAGTGATGCATACAGTGCAAACCTTTTAAACGTGTTTGGCTGGCGTGCTGATCCTTTAAATGGCCAGTAACATTAGCAGGCTTATCAACTGCCAGAATATTCTCCAGAGAAGCATGTTATCATGTAAGCTCAAATAGTAATGCTACACTCCCGTGCTAGAAATACTGCAGGTCACAAGGAAAAGCCCGCAGCTCTCCATGCTGAAAGATGAGCTTCGGCGTCGCTCTGGGTCCCTGCGTTCCCGTGGAGCGGGCTGCACGCGCACCCGCAGCCCTCGCTGCTGCCGGCCGTTCCTGCTCGGGATCGGCAAACGCTTCCGAAGCGGCAGGGGCAGCTTGTTCAGGAACGCTGCCGTGCCCCGGGCCAGCCTTGCCCGCCACCTTCCTCTTTCTCCCGCGCTTGCGTCTCACCCCCGCCTGCACGCGCAGTGTTAGCTCTGGGTTTTGTGCGAATTGGCCGCGGGTTTCGCACTGTGTAACGCGGCTGTCGTTGGCCTCGCTCTTCTGTAGCAGCGTACGAGCGTTTTAGCTTGGTGAAACAACCAGCCTTATCAGCAGACAGCTGAGCTTTATGCACATGTGTTACAGCTTATATGGAAAGGAAGTAACGCTGCTGCAGGCGTCCCCAAGCACACAGCAGCAGAGGTCTGCTGCGCTCTTCGGTGTGGTGTCTCAGCAGCTGCGACTAATTCTCCTGCCTTAATAAGGAGATGGTGTGTCGGGCCGCTGTCTGCTGGTGCCGCGGCCGGGTGGCCGAGCAGAGCGTGTCTGCGCGTGGCTCCCGGTGGCCGTTCCTCGCTCTCTCTTCCTGCAGAGACAGCTGGGTCCAACCCCCGGGAAAAAGCCGTGTACCCACAGACGGCAGTGCAAAGACCGCAGAGAAAAGCGGGCCGTAAAACCTTCAGCCGCAGGAGGCTCATTTCTGCGACTCGCTAAAATCCGAGCCTGGAAACCTACGGTAGTGAGGACGGGACACGTGGCGTATGAGCTTGAACTCTGGTGCAGAAAGCCTGTGCAGGGAGCTGACAATCTTCCGTTGCAGCAAAATCCAGGGAAAGCTTTTGCTGATATGTCTCTTTCCTTTCTAGGATAAAGATAAAGTTTCTCTGACCAAGACTCCAAAGTTGGACCGGAATGATGGCGGCAAAGAGGTGAAAGAGAGAGCTACAAAGCGGAAGTTACCTTTCACTGTCGGAACAAATGGAGATCAAAAAGACTCGGATACAGGTACAGAAATTACATATTCCACCATCTAAATGTGAGCCTGCTATATGTACATGTTGTGCGTGTGTGCGTATCGGTACGCCTCACTGCTGATGCTTTGTCGTAGTTGGGCTTTAAACTTTTGGTAAAGGACTTTGCTCTCTTAAAGCTGAAAAATTATTTCCTATTGGTGTGTGCACAGGCATTGTCAAGCAAATGCAAAACCGCCTGGAAATCACAGTGATGCGCTGGTGGCGTGGTTTCTGTAATGTGACCGTTTGGGCCTGTTTGAATATTTACGCTGACTCTTTGGAGCTGGTGCGGGTGATTCACTGGACTGTAAGGACGTTAGTTTGACCCGTTTGCCCCATTTTTCTTGAGGCTGTCAAGGTTGCGTCTGTGGTTGCAGCACGACTGAGCTGCACATCCTTGGTAAACGCTTGATTTCCGGGAAGCGTTGGTGCTGCTGTGTGTGGTGCAGCTGGACTCTGCTGTGGTCGGGCAGGTCGCATCTTGTGGCAGAAGCATGTGGCTCTGCTCTGCCACCACGATAGTGCCTGACTGCATAGGTGGCCCCCACACAGCTACAGAAAAATTGAATGCGCTGTTTGCTTTGTAAGCAGTTGGAAAAAGCTGTAGCAGGCTTTGGAGACAGAGAAAATAATGCTGTTTGGTTGCAGAGGGCTTAGATATGGTACAGAGGAACCTACACGATTGTATCCGCATATGTGCCCTAAGCTAGCTTGCAATATATGTTGGACAGAAAAGTCAATGTAGGCATGGCTTAATAAATAAAGGTTTATATAGGTCCGTTCTGTACTTTACTCGGAAGTCTGCACTTGGAAATAGTGTCTGCAATCTGGCCAGGTCAGGATCGCAAATTGTGAAAGGAGATAAAACGCGCTGGAAGATGGGAATATGCTTAAAAATGCTCAAGAGTTTAGATCTGGGGGAAATGAGCCTACAAGCAACTGAATGGCAAGACTACCGTATAGAAGAGGAAGAGATTTAGAAGATCCACAGGCAGTTGTAGGATTAACGGGATAAAACTGGGTTGAGGGAATAGCTAGAAAGCTTCCTTAATGGCAAGGACCTCTCGGACCGTTGGGTTATCTCACAGAAAGGAGCTGCTAAAACCTCAGTGTCCGCGTTTGATGTTTGGTGCCGTGCTTGCGTAGGCAGCGCGGGTGCCACCGAGCAGGTTTCCTTTTCGTGGTAGCTCATGCGTGGAACAAGCCGTGCGCGTCGGGAAGCGCTTGGGGAGCACAGGTGAAGGGAAGAGCTTTTTCTCCGACTCGGGGCTTTCGTCTTTGTTTTTATGCTCCGGCTGAGCGCGCGAGCTGCTCTGATGCGACGCGCTGCGTTCCAGCCTGCGTGGCGCGGTCGGCACCGAGCTGTGGACCGGTTTAGCGCGGTTCAGAAGTCGGGGGGGCGGATTTTCAAAGGTCGCCAGCGCTGCCGCGGTCGCGCAGCGGGACCGCGCTGGGTGGGGGCGGGCTCGTCGGCGAGCACGTGCCGTTTCGCGTCCTCGGGGGCGGACATGCGTTTCTGTGGGTTTCTTTGTGCCGAATGGTAATTTTTTCAGTTGCTGAACTCGGTGTCCTGAGAGAAAGTTTCAAAACGTGAATTCATGTAGTTGAATGGCTCGTCCCGGTTGCCGTCGGCAGGGAGAAGCATGGTTTCCGCGTTCCTGGCGTGCAGACGAGCGAGTGCATCGCACGGTGGATCGACCGGGGCTTGCAGCTGCGGGAGAAGGGCGGCCCCGGCCGTTCGGGGGGAGCACGCGGTGCTGCAGCCCGGGATGGGCGTCTTAACTCATTTTCCCAACAGGCGGTTTGGGGTCTGGGCAGTGCTTTGGCTGGGAGACAGCTCGGTGGTTTGCAGTGCTGTAGCGTCTCACTTGAATAAGTTTAGGAGGGTCGCCTTGGGATGGGGGGTGGCCGGGGCGAGGCCAAGCTCTGGTCGTCTCTGGCCGCAGTGGTGGTCGCGCCGGCTGGGTCGAGAAGGGAAGCGGAGTAGGAGAGCGGCCGGGTAGAGCCGGTGCCGCGCCGTCCCCGGGAGGAGGCGGCTGTCGGCAGGGGACGCGCTCTGTTTTGGGGCGTATTTGGAAGAGCAGCTCCGCCTGTGCGAGACGCGTCCGCCTGTCTTCTCCTGTGCTACCCCTCTGCTCTCCGCACGCGTGCAACTGTCCTCGGGCCTGTCTTCCCCCACTTTTCCACACGGATCCTGCCGGGATGGGGGTGCGCAGAGGTGCCAGCGCCCTGCCTGGGGCTGGAAGAGGGTGGCCGGGGCTCGAAGATGCATGTGAAAACCAGCTCTGCCCGCCAGGCGCTGGGAAGGTGCCGGCGAGTCTCCAGCAGCCTGTCCGGCTGAGCCGGGAGCAAGGAAGTGACTCAGGCGCCGGGGAGCGGATAGCAGCAGGGAGCCGTGGATAAACGGCGCAGCGAGAGCCAGGCTGATACTTAGCAAGCGCCTGCTTCTCCTCGGTGAGACTTTCTACTCCGGCAATCGGACGCTGGAGGTGGGAGAGACATGCTGGCGCGTCGCTCCCCTCTTGCACCATCCCGCTGCACCGCGGGGAGTTGCAGCCCGTGGGATCCTTGGGTTTCTTGGCCTGGCTTCGCGTGGCAGGCAGAGGCCTGTTCCTACGTGCTCCGAAGTTGCCCACTTCACCGGGAGGCCGAGGGCGCCCCGAGCCCTGCGTGCACAGTCACTCGTGCAACGAGGTGCGTCCGGTGGAGCTCACCGGGAGACGACGGGCCGTCTTCTCCCGTCGCCTCTCCGCTCGGGTGTTTTTGGCGGAGGCGCGCGCTTGCAGGCAGCCATCCGTGGCTCGTCCCGAAGCGGGGCAGCTCCCCTGCCCTTCCTCCCGCCCTGCTCTTCGCAGCACTTGCGGGGTGCCAGTGCATTCAGAGAGGAAGCAATTTCAGTCTCAATCTGTTTTTATTTGCAACAGCACCCGCCCGCCCCGGCGCGCGGTTGCTGTGCCGCGAAGCTGAACCGAGCGCTCCGAACCCTGCGCCGAGGGTTTTCCCTGAGCCCGTCTCGGCCTGGGGGTGGGAGATGCTGCCTGCAAGCGTCGTTTGAAACTACTGCCTGGGCACAGTGTTAGCTCTTCTAAAATCATCTCCTTCAAAATGGCTTCTAGAGCACAAATCCTGGCCTGAAGGTCCCTTAGAGTTAACTAAATAGATTGTCTTTTAAAAAAAAATAAATTACATAAAGCTGTAAGCCTCCACCAGCCTGTGCATGTTACGGATTCAGCACTGGGAGCAGCATCTCTCTGCCTGAGCCTTCCCCTGCCTTCTGCCTGCTCTTCCCCTCGCGTAGCAGCTCCCCGCAGATGCCGTGCAACCCACGGGCCGCCCTCTGCGTGCGGCTGTCTGTAGCACGCCGAGGTCCCTGCCGGAGCCGCAGCAGCCTGGAGCCGCCTCGCAGAAACCAAAAGAGTAAAGCTGGCTTTTCCCCCAGGAGCGTAAGCGGCTTGCGAAGCTTTGCGCAGCTCTTCGCTTATGTGCTGTGCTGAAAGGAGGTTAGACATTAAAAAAAAAAAAGAAAAAAAAAAGAATCAGATTAGCAAATTTTAATACTAAAAAGCATGTAGAGGAGTATGTTGTGGAGGCAGCAGGGAGCAAGGCACGGTCTTGCTGGGAAAGCACCTGGGGTGAGGCGGTTGGCAGAGGTGGGCAGCAGCTGGCTCGCGCGGCGCGCGGGTCGGAGCTAACCTCCTCCTGACGCTCGCCTCTCCTGCGCGGTTTTGCACGGCGCTGCCGGCTGAGTCATGGGCTGACTCAAAGGCACCAGACTCCTAACGCTACGCTTGCACGCTCTCCATCTTCCTGTGCAGGCTGCAGAGTAAATAAGAGAGCAGTCGGATCGCTGACTTGTTTTTCACTGCTCTGCGTTGCTGTGTACCGAGTCAGGTAACGCTGCTTAAAGGTCGGCTTGTGAAACGCACGGTCCAGAATACAACATTCGTTAAATCAGGTCTTGCTGAGAACAGTTCCTTTACCGTGAAGATTTAAGGCTGTTACTTTGCTCAAGTCCCATGGCCTCTTGGAAGGTGGAGCTGTGGTTTCCAGGCTTTTAGTCATCCGCGGGGAGAGCGAGGACTTAATAAAACCCTCCCAAGCACTTTGGGTTAAATCCAGCCTCTGTGAGCTGGAAGGACCCGAATAAGGCTGGGTCAAAACTGCCGGTCTGCAGCAACGCTCGGTGTCCGGAGCCACCCCTTCACCTGCAGAAAGTCCTTTTCCCCCGATGATTCAGTTGAGTGGAGCGAGGGTTGCACGGCAGGTTTTTTAGCCCTCTCGGGTAGGGTTGCTGCTGCTTTTTCTCGCCTCTAACCCCCCATCTCGGCTGCTGCTCTTTAGGCTCGTGTGAAGCCTCTAGGAGGACGGGTTGTGTGCGTGTTTGCTGGCCAAGTCAGAGCACTGAAGGGGGGAGCTCGGTTTTGTCCAGGGCATGTGCAAACCCTGCCATTGCTAAGTAGTGCCAGGCTTGAATGTACTTGTAAAAATAGAGGCGCTGTAGCCGCCCTGTGCTTGTGCTTACTTGAATAGTCATGTAAATGTAGCGTAATGCGTATTGCTCTTTCTCTGTCGGGGAGAATTACAGATCAGATGCACGCAACCTCAGCCACAGCGGTGTTATTACGGAACCAAATGCCTCGTTTATTAAAAGTCCCCCAAACACCAGAGAAATTCAACTACTCTAATTTGGAAACGTTTTGTCATGCAGATCTTCGTTTCTCCGGCAGCGCTTGCTCGTTCAGGGGCCAAGCACTTTACAAACGCGGCGGCGCCGGAGCAGGGAGGGCGGCTGCGGGCGGCAGCGGGGCCGTCGGCACGCTCGGGCCCTGCCGGGCCGGAGGGGCGGTGCGGTGCACGGCTGGGCTGCGCCGGGGCTTTGGGTCGGGGGATTTCTCGGCATTGCTCGACGTCGTTGTTGTGAGAGCGGTCGGAGTCGAACCACGCGTCGGCGCCGCGGGCCTGGGTGTCCCCGCAGGCACCGCGCGGGAGGCGGCTCCCGGGCTGGGGACGGGAGAACAGCAGTTTTGCATCTTTGCCAGAAATAAAGAAGGCACCGCCTGCATCTGGTGCAATCTCGTGCTGTTTGATCGGCGTCTCAGCCGGTCGTGGCGGGCAGGGGCGTGTGGCACGCGAGCGTCTTGCTCGTGGGGGGCGGCGGGGAGAGACCCAACGCCGGGCAGCCCCCTCTGAGCTGGTGCACACCAACCTTTTCCCGATTCGAAGAGCTGCGAGGGCGCAGAGGGCCCCGTCCAGGCGGTTTGCGTTGGCTGGGGAGGTGCTGGAGGACCTGGGCTTCACCTGCACCCGGGCAGCAGGAACCGGCTGGAGAGCTTAAAAGTTCTGCTGCTCCGGCGCCCCGCTTGTGCCGAGCCCCCGCGCGCAGTACACGACGCTAATTGCTCGGTTAGAAAACGCCCGGTGAATCAGACGACCTGACCCGTCCTCCCTTGGCGGTGGCGGCTCGCCAGCGCCCGGCGGCGTGCGCGACCCCGCGTGGGAGCGGGCCTGGGCCCCGCGTCGCCCGCTGGCTCGCGAAGCCGTGAGAAGCAAATCGCTGGCTTGCTAAAACCCGCATCTGCGTATGAAACTCTCGTTTGTGTGCATTCCCGTTGCTGGCTCCAGCCCGGTACGTGCAGCTGGGGGACTCTAATGGGCTGCGCTGCGCTGGGTCTTTCTTTGGTTGTATAATTTCAGTCCTTTTACTAAAATAGTCGAGAAACTGTTCTCACCTAGCAACCGGCGAGAGAGTGAATGTCGTAGCTTCTCCGTTTCTAGCCGGCTCCATAATGCCGGTACAGTGCAGAAAGCCTGGCGAACGCCGGGCTCTGCATCGCCCTGAGAAACTCCCCGTGCACGTTAGCCATCTGGGAAGGGCTGCGTGGAAAAGCAGGTCGTTTTATGACGGGAGCTGCCATAAATCTCCCTCCTCCCCCCTGCATCACCTCCTTAGCATGCAGGGGGAGAGGCTGCAGCGTGCTGCGTCTCTGTGAACCGAAATCTATCAATGATGGCTTTTTCTTTAATACAAGAGCTTTTATCAGCGCTGTCTGCAGAGTGTCCTGCCCTCCGCTTCCTGGGTGGGAAGGAGCCGGCCCGGCGGTCGTGCCGAGCATCCTTCCCCTATTTCCTCCCGTCTCCAGCGCGCTCTTTTGCGTGGTGAATGAAGGGTCTGGACCTGAAAATTGCTCGCTCTCAGGATTGTTCTTATTTAGCATTGAGACTGTTGTTTCTGACACAAACCCCGTGGTTGCTCTTGCAAAGCTTGCAGCCCCCCTCAGCAGTTTGTCGCTAAATGGCCGCTCTGGTGAAAAGACGCGTTTACGCATCTCTGCACAACCGCGTTGTCTTGTCTACAAGTCCAGCTTGAGGAAAGTGCTGATATTTGGATTGCAGGCTACCTAGGGCACAGCATTAAAGCTTTCTAGCTGAATTACGCTTTTAAAAATACTGAAAACCTTGGGGTCGGGGCCTGCAGGTCCTGTGCCCCCCGCGAGCCAGCGGGCGAGCGTTGAGTCGTGGGCGCCAGCCCCCGCTCAGGCCGCGGCCGCGGCCACGAACGGGGGCTGTTCCCTTTCCACCGTCACCTCTCCTACGCGCCTGACTGTCGCTCAGGTTAAACCTGCTTTTCCCCTTTCTTTGAGCTGACGTGCTCCAAAAACGTTTCATTTCCTGCAACTTCGCAATACAAACGAGCCGTTTCATGCGTGCTAGGCTGAGGATCGGAAGAGCAGAGGCCCGTGCGTCCTCTCCGGGTTTGATGCAGTCTCTGTGGCTGCCTGCACCGTTCTTATTTATCCTTATCGATCTCGTTTGTGGGCTTGTTTGGCGAATAAACTGCTGAAAATCCCAAGTCGTAACAGAGCTGACGGTGAGTTTCTCCGTGCGATGCTGGGATGTTCAGCTCGAGCTGCTTATTTGGAAACGGTATTTTTCCTCAGGGTACCACCTTATATATGTGTATTGTCATGTTGGAGCTGTTTAAACAGATGCTTTTGGCACTACAGGGTAGGACGCGTTGGTGGGGAGCGAGGAGCCGTGCTGCCCGGCTGCAGCGCCGGGCTGGAGTCCCCGGTGCCCGACCTGCCGGGAGCCTCGCAAGGGGCTTTCCAGAGATGTTTCATCGCCGCCACTTTTCTTCTTTCTTCCCTGCCTCTTTTCTCTTCCCGCTCTCTGCTGAGGCCCGGGGTTCAGCCAGCGTCGTGCCGAGCCTGCGTGCGGGCGGCCGAACCCTGAATGCCTCCCCAGGAAGCCCCCGGTGCTCCGAGACCTCCGGACGGCCACCGCCAGGCTCGCGCGGCCCAACCTGACCTGCGATCTGCTTCGGGCGCGAGACCCACCTGCGGCCTAATGGCCAAATCCTCCTGTCGCCTTCAAGTTTGCATCCGCGGCTCCTGCTCGCGTCAGCGCAAGCGAAGTGTCGGTAGCGAGAGCGGAGCAGAACCCTCGAGTTAAACACCAGCGATGCAGGAGCGAAGGTCCGCTCGGTAGGTTTGGAGAAGGCTGAGGCGAGCGGCGAAAGAGCTTCTTTAAAAACAGATGAACGAGCGGTGCGGCTCATCTCGGGAGGCCTCTCGAAAAGGGCGCTAGCAGCCGGGCCCTGGGCCGCTGCGGCCCGCGCGGTGCAGCCGGCGGGAGACAGCTCCCTGCTCCCTGCCCTTCCTCGTGCGCTGCCTGCCTGCCGGGGCGTTGCTGGGGCTATTATTCCTGTTTGCGGAGGTACAGACCCATGGCGACTGCTTCTCTTAATTTACTGAACGTTGCTCTAAGGTGCCGTGGAAAAGCATTTAATTAGAAGCAGGAGGAGTTTGCAGGAGCTGATGAAACTCAGAGCCCTTGAGCCGAGCTCTTCGGGTAAGCTCCCCGTTTAAATCGGGTGAAAAACAGAAACGTGTCCTGAGTAACGTTTTCCAGAATGAAAAAAGCTCCGTTTGCAGCTCTGTGCTGCGTGGGACAGGTCGGGCTCCGGGAAGCGGGTTCGGAGCCTTTCTGTGGCTTCGCGTCCGCGAGGCTGAGCGGGGCCGTGCTCGACCTCGGTGCTGAGGTTCGGCATTCAGGAGGGAGCCGCGGGAGGCCGGGGCGCGTCACTCCGAGCCGGCTCTTCCCCAGCCTTCCCGTTTGCCCTTCAGGCCACCGACGGTGCTTGCCTTTGCGCTCCCTTGCCTTTCGCCCGAGCGCCGTGCCGCGCTGGAGCAGTGCCGGGTGCCAGACCCGGCTCCGACCCCGAACGCGCTGGGCCCCGCAAAGCCCTGCCCTTCTCCTTATGCATCCAACTGGGAAATGCAGCCTGCAACCCGCTTCCTCCCAAACGCTCCAGAAAGGCGGATTAACCTCTGCGCTGCGGCGGTCGGCAGGCGACCATCCAAGGGTGAAGGGGGTAATGCTGCGCTTTGCTCCAGCGCTCCGCATGGGGAAGCCGCGGGAGACGGCCCTGAGCGAGGCCGGAAGTGCAGTGGCGGGGGGGGAATCCTTTAGGTGCTCGGGGGAGCGAGGCAGCGAGGAGCGAAGCGCCGTGGTCACGTAGCCAGTGCGCAGCAGCGCTAGGAAGAGCCGCCAGCTCCCGGCGCAGGTCCTGTGCTGTCGCCGCGCGACGCTTCCTTCCTGCGCGGGAGCGCGTGGAGAAGTCGCGTTTCTGCAGCTCCCTCCGTCGGCCCCTCTCTGCCTTATCACAGCGAGGGAGCGCGAGAACTCGGCAGTCACTTTTCAATTTATTTTTATCTTGTTGATCACATGCTTTTTAATGTTAAATGTTCTGTGGGGGAGGAAATTTCTGCAACTGCAGAATTAATAGGGATTCAGGGTTTTTCAGCTGAACTTTGCAATCAGTTTTTGCAAATTGCAGGCTCATTCTGGCAGCCTGCGGCAGCCAAGCCGTATTGATGGAAACGTTCCTGTTCTCGTCGTGAATTCCCCCTGCACGTACACGCCGAGGAGCCCTCCCGTGTGTGCAACCCGTACGCAGCAGCTGTGCTTTAGGGCTGCCGCGCAGCGGCACGGACCGAGGGGGTGCTCAGCACCTTCGTCCCCCTCCCCGCGGCAAGGCGGGATGCGGCCGGAGCAGCGCCGGGAGGCAGCTGGCGCCGAGCCGGGTGCGCAGGGAAGGCAGGACGTGGTCCGCTGCGGGATGCGACCCCGGTGCCGGCTGCCCGGGCGAGGAGCTGCGACCGGCGGGGCGCGCTGCCTGCTGGCGTAGCTCCTGGAGCTGCCCGGGCGGAGTTGTTTCTTGCTGCAGGCAGGTTGAGTTTAATTGTGTTTTAAGCCATTAAAAAACTATCCGCTTTCCCGTGATCTGATTTCATTTTCTAGCTCTGTTTCTGCTGCTGGGGCGACTGAAACGCGGCTTCAGAGAATTGCCCGGGGTTCTCCTTCAGCGCCCGCGCGTTCCCAGGGCTTGTGTGCGAGGGCGCGTGGCTTGTGCCACGTGGTCGGAGGGGCTCCCTGGCACAAAACCGTGACTTCTTAAGGGTAAAGCTCTAGTCAGGAATCCAGCTGCGGATGGTTGATGGAAATGATCCGCTCGGGATGAGGCCTGTGCAGTGGGAAGGAGGAGCAAGGCAGGGCCCCCCGCGCGCGCTGCAGGGAGAGGTCTGCCGAGCTGCATCCCCACCAGGCTGGAGACGCCTAAAGAAATCCCCAGGCGCTGCCGCCCTTTCTCCTCTGCCGGAGACTTTTATTCCATTAGCAGCTTGGTGAGCAAGCCGAGGAACCCGGTGCAAAGTCCAGTGCTTCAGTATAAGCCCGTCTCCGCTGGCGGATTTAACCTGACCCGCCGGACTTTGCACGGAAGCGGCCGGGGACAGGCGCGCGGGGAGGATTTGCTGACGGCGCAGTGGCTGCGGGCCTCGCTTGGCCAAGCGATCTGCCTGCAGCGAGGCGCAGCGGGGCTGCAGCTCGCGCCCGCTCTGCTTCTTCCTAGCGCGGCAGCCCGGAGAGGCGGCTGTGCACCACGAGAAGGCCTGAGCGCTGTCCTAGCGTTGGTGCAGTGCAGACGCTCGTGCAGGGGTGGCCGGAAAGTCGCATCTCTGCCCCGGAGAGGAGGCTTCCCGGGGAGGCAGAGGGGCCGCGGCGGGTGGCTGAGCGGGAGGACGGGCACCCCGTGCCCCAGCCTTCGGCTCGGGCGCCCCGCCGTACGTGCCCGCCGAGGCTATCTAATTAGGTTTGCGGCTGTTAGGATAAGCGAGGCCTTGAGCTGTGCTGAACGGCCCCTCTGCTGTGTGTGCTTCTGGAATTTGTGAACGTGCTTTAATAAAATATAAAAAACCCAAGTTTTTTAATATGGAGACACAGCTGAATGAAGGGGCAGCCTGGCCCGGGCAGCGTGGTCCTGCAGATCCAAGCGCGGCCTCCGCTGGGGTCCTGCACCGCGATGCCCTCTGCTCCCTCCGAGGAGACGCGCTGGAGTGGCCAGGCCTAGGCAGGGCGATGCCAACGGAGGGAGCCTGCAGGGAAGGGAGGGATCCCCAGAAAGGAGGTGGTTGAAAGACCGGGACAGTTTTGCAAGGGAAAAGAGGTGAGAATGAGGCCGGCGTGCAGGCGTTGTGTGTGCAAAGCCCGATACGAGGCTGCTGCCATGTGCGAGCGCCGAGGGGCCGGTGCAGGACCGAGGCAGCAAGCCTAGCTGATGTAAGGAGGATGTTTTGTTGTGTAACCGGCAGCGTTTCCTTTGGAAAAGCGTTGCCCAATTAAACGTGCGTGCCGAGAACATCAGTCAGCCCTCCTCTGAGACGAGGGAAGCCTGCCCGCAGCGAGAGGATCCCTGGCGGAGCATCGGGGCGATGCGACCGGCAGCGGCAGCAGGCTTCGGGGGCAGGGGCTGCCCCGAGGCAGGGGCGCTGTGCGGAGCGCGTCCGTCCATCTGTCCGTCGTCCGTGGGCGGGCGGCTGCTGTGGCCGGCGTGCTCCCTCCAGAAGTCGTGCAGGCTCCTTCCTCCGAAGTGAGGCTTGTGGATGGGGAAGAACTAGCGTGTCTTCCTCCTTGAGAGTTTAAAGTGGGATGGAGGGGTATCCAGAGTAGCGAAATCCAGCTGGAATGGTGCATCCGCATCACGCGGTGAGGAGCGAGTGAGCGGTGGCTCAGGCGCCCCAGCACGGCGTGGGAAGGGCCAGGCCTGCGCCTGCGAGTCTGCTGCACCGACGGTCTCCGGCGCCCCTGCGGATGCTCGGGACAAGAGGAGCGTTTCTCCCGAAGCTGCTTTCTAACCAGCTCCCCAAACTTGGGGTACCCGTGCTTTCCATCAGGCCTCGCGTTTCACATATCCCGGGTGGCTCCTGGGCGTTTGTAACAACGCAGAGTCGTTAGTGCTCGGTAGTAACGAAGCCCGGACGAGGTCTGGCTCGCTGCGCCGCCGGCGGGATGCGGAGCTGGCTTATCCCGTTAGGAAGGGATTGCCGGTGCACCGTTGCAGCGTTTTACCCCTTGGCTCTGCTATAGGTTTTCCCGCTGGTTAGACTCAGTCCAAAAAAGCCACCCTGGAGAACCCGTTCCTTGCGCGTTTAGCCGTGCTCGGATTCCTTGCAGAGGCTCTGTCGAGACAGCGAGCTCTGGGCAGGGTTTTCTCAAAGACGGCCGGGTCGAGTGCCGCCTGGCTCCCCGTCGGCCGGCGCTCCGAGGCCCGGCGGGTGCGGGGCGGCTGGCTTTCCGCAGCGCTAGCGGCGGCGTGCTGCTTGCCGCGCCAAGCTCCGTACTGGCCGAGGAAGAGCTTCCCCCCTGTGACAGCTTTTTGCGGCCGAGGTTTCTAGCACGAGCCGCGTTAGTGATGGGAACGGCACCTGGGCTACTTAGGACCTTTGGTGCCAGCAGGGGTCATTACATTAACACCGTGTGATCGAAAATACCTCTTACTTTCAGCCGTTCCGCTTCAGGATCCCCCTTAACATCCGTTAAGCAGTCTAATTTAACCCGAGATAGGTAAAGGGAACCATGTTACGTAGCATACGTTATTCTCAGCTCACCAGAAGTATATTGCCTCGACAGCGTCAGTGGGGCACGCGTGCTCGTGCACATCCGAATGCAACTGCTGAACCCCGAACGCATGAATAATTACCGGATATCAGAACTTATGCTGATCGGAGCTTGAGGCTTTTGCATTGAAATCTGATTTTGCGGAATCAGTGGTAAACAGATGCAAAACTTGGCCTGTCCTCTGTTCAGCTGGCTGCTGCGAAGGCTCGTGCTGATTCACTGGGAATCCCGCTTGGTTCGCAGGCGGGTGCGGGGGGAAAGGTTTTGCTCAGAGGTTGTGTGCAGCACGGTACCAGCGAGAATAACGATGTTAAAAAGTAGAAAAGAAATATTGATTCTTATGGATTCGTAGCTCCGTTAGCAGTCTGAGGGAGGAACATATGGTTCTCTCTGAGCCTGTCAGCGACATACATGCCTTGTTCAGGTGCAATGCAGAAACTTCTTGATTTCAAGAGACATGTCTTTCTTAAAACATACGTATCTCCATCTTTTTTTTAACCCACCGTTATAAATAATGCTAAGCGTAACTGATTGGGACTTGGAGGCTGTTTCTCTGGGCGGGGGGTCGGCCTGTTTGCATTGCTGTAGCTCTGTGCGTGCTCTGCCTTGGACAGCTGAGCTGCCTGTTCAGCTTCTGTGATGGTTTTGCGTGGTTTCACGCAGTGCTAAAGATGAGATGTTACAGGCAGGAAAATGTGATCCTAAAATCAGAACAGTCAGCAGAGGATTTTGAGCAGAGGGTGATTTTTTTTTCTTTTAACTCTTAAAACGTTGGTCTGATAAAGGTCACTTAAATAACGGAATCTGACAAAATGACAAATATGACAAACAGAGACAGGTTAACGGTGGCAGATTAACCCGTTTGCCTTTCGCGAGGCTGCCAGACCCAGGCGGGTGCCTCTGGTCGTCACTGAGGTCCCCAGTGTCGTGGCCAGGCCGGGCTGCAGGGCAGAGCCCGGCCCCGTGGGAGCCAGCCCAGGCAGCGCGGTGCGGGGACGATGGCCCTGGCGTCCCCCCGCTTGCAGCTGGAGCTTAAGCAGCTTGTGTGCTCAGAGTTGCCTCCATGATGCTGTTTGACCGTGCGTTGCAATTACACAGATGTGCCAGGGAAGAAAATGGATGCAGTTACTAGTCCATTAAGCTTGCATCTGTTCGATCCACGCAAATCCACCTGGACCTCCACATCCCCCCACTTCCCAGTTGGAGGACGCTGGAGGGAAGGTGGGCAGACACTAGGATTGTTTCTCGGTAGGGTTTCCCCTCCCAGGCTGCTTCAGAGTTGAAGCTCTGTCTCTTGGAGAGCGTTATCAAACGTTTACATGATTGCAAACCCTATTTTTGAGACTCCTTGTATCATCCTTGTTTTGCTTTCTGGGATTCTCAAAATATCTCCGGCAAAATAATAAGCGTGTTTAGATTCAGACTTCTGAGCAGAAGAGACCTTGCCTGTGCTACCTCGCCGAGAGGCTTGGAGATCAGCTGTGCCGTCAGCCCACCGACAAGTGCTGCAGGTTGGAGGTGATCCTCTTCGGGGGAGCAGCTCCTGGCAGGCGTGCTGCCACGAAAGCCCCTCTGCGTCCTCCGCGTCGGGCAGCGTCCTGAGTATCACTTCCCTGCCGGGGGTGAGTCTGCTAGGGCCCTGCTCTGGTGACTGTAAGAGTTAAAACTTTTTTTCATTAAAAAGATTTTTACGTAGCGCTTCAAAGTCACAGGCAGGGCTCGCTCTCTTGAAAAGCAGATGTGGCCGGTTCGATACCAAAGTGTCGGTTTGTGCAGGGAGGCTTTGAACACTCCTCTGCGCTTGGTGTTTTTGTTGCATGTCCGCGATACAGCGAGGTACTTTGCTGCTTGGATTTCTCCAGCCGCATCTCCCTGGCATTGATTTGAACGGGCGTTCGAGGATGTGATGTTGGGACAAGGAACTGTTCACCTGCATTTCGTAACTTTTGTATGTGGCTTCTAAGAATATTGTTGTTGTCCTAAGGTGCTCTGTACACAGTGTGAACTGTGCAGTTAGCCTTAAAATCAACTTACACCAGTGCTTTAGAGACAGGTATGAACAAGGAGGGATTCTCACACATGCACGCACCCCCCCCCCCATGTCGTCTTTACACTTTTGGGGGGGGTTGGGACAGTTTGAGGCACATGTGACTTGGCTTATCGGCAGGGCATTGTTGTGCTGCTCTGCAGATGCATATTCTCTCCCGTGTTTGGTTGGCACCAGTAAAGGAAACTTAACTTTTATTTCCTAAACTGACACCTTGCAACTTTGATCTCTGATACATCCCTGTGGTTGGACTCTGCTGCCCTGCAGACCGGCTGAAGAGCGTGCAGCAGAATTGCTGCTTCCTCCAGATAGGAGCATCAGCAAGCAAGCGAGAAACACGTAGGAAGGACTGCTAACTCTCCTTGTATGGGAAAAGGATCAATATTTGCACAGGGAAAATCAGAAGCCTGCTTAAGAAAAGCTCTAGATTCAGACTTCTCACAGGGGTTAGGTTCCTTCCCTCCTGGTTTTTCCAGAGGGGGAGATGCAGGAACGGCTATGGCTAAGCAGTTCATCTGCCTGACTTCAGGTGTATCCCGTGTGCCGAACCGCTGGCGTCCCTCCTTGGAAGGAGAGGACCAGCCTGCTGCTGCCCGGGCACTGTCCTCTGAGCACCGTCCCTGCAGGGGTTCACGGTGTCGTGGTGGTTTGAATGCAAAGTCCGTGACTTGGTTGTGATACGGGGGTGAGGTGGCAACGTTTCCGAGCTGTTAGCCTGTGTCTCGTTAGCGCTCTCTGTTGATGCTTTTAGATGCCTCCAGTTCAGTCCATGCTGTGGTGGCATAAGGCTGTGTTCGTTCCTCGAAGCACCATGGCATGACATGGAGGCTCCTAGAAGCAAGATGGAAGGTACAGTACTGGCAGCGGCCGCCACTGTGGACTCGCTTTCTCTCCCTCTTGCGCTGCTGTTTGAAGGTGGGGGGAGAAGGGAGTGAAAGGGGGAGGGGGAGAAAGCTTGAAAAAATGAGGAAAACCGTTAGAAAGCTGCCAGTGACCTGCGCCAGGAGAGGCCGAGGTAAGGTGCCCCTCCTGCTCCGGGCCCGTCCGTCGGCCACGCTGGCGGCGGAGGCTGCCGACAGCCCGGGGCTTGGGACGGCAGCGGTGAGAGCGAGGGCGTCCGTCCCAGGTGCCGCCGCTGGGAAACCCCAGCGCTTCTACCACGAGGATGCTTCCTTCACCAGAGGCTGCTTGTAATTTGTGGAATACTGAAACGGACTTGGAAAGCTGCTGTGAGTTTTCAATGGTGGTTTTCAGTCACGGTGACGTTCACGGATGAAACCTCCCTGTCTTTTGTGTCTCGTTGCATCACAGAAAAGCAGGGTCCAGAACGGAAGAGGATCAAGAAGGAGCCCGCCACGCGAAAGCCCGGCTTGCTGTTTGGAATGGGCCTTTCAGGGATCCGGGCCGGCTACCCGCTCTCCGAGCGCCAGCAAGTCGCTCTGCTTATGCAGATGACAGCAGAGGAATCTGCAAACAGCCCAGGTGAGAGCCGAAGCGTGGTTTTGCTCGGGGGTGTGGGCGGACGTGCGTGAGCTTGCAGGAGACTCGCGGGTACCTGGACCACGCAGTGCACAGCCACATCAGTTACCAGGTAGGTAGAGCAGATCGTAGGCACCAGCGGAGATTAGCTGCCACCCCGGAAAGGCGAACGCTGGGGCTCAGCTCAGTTCTGCTGCCTGGGGAAAACGCAAAGCAGGGCGTCTGGGAGCGAAGCTGCGGGACGGAGGCGCTTCGCTCCTGCCCGCCTTTCTCTCTTGGCTGCTTTTTGTTTCCTGCCATCTCCATGTAGCTGCCCGAGCTTTGATAAACATCTCCGGTTCCAAAGCAGTAACCGGTGTTGCCCAAAGAGGTGCGGAAGGGCTGGTTTACTGCCCCTTTCCAGCACCGTGGGCTGGGTGCTGGGCTTGGGGGCACCTTTGGGGGCCCTGTGCAGAAGCACAGCTCTGGCACCAGGCAGCAGGACACCCCGGTCCTGTGGCTGCCCGGGGGGCTTGGGCACAGGCGTGGAGCGTGCCGGACTGCCACCGGCGTTTGCACGTGGCCGGGGACTGCCGATCCTTCAGGTAGTCGCTCCCAGGATAAGGCAGTAGTGGAAAGAGGTGTCCCACGGGCTGAATGCTGCTTCTTGTGGAAAAAGGATGAAACTGGTAACCAATGCACACTGTAACCTGAGACACAGAGCAGCTGGAATGTGTTTACCATGGATTTTGTGTTTTAGTAATTTTATCTGTTGCATATACAACCCCCTCTGGGGTTTTTAGATGCATTGTGCTATCTGTATATTTGTGCCTGCATCTTACGCACAAACGTTGCAGTTTTTAGCCACCTGTTTTGTTGTTCTTAACGCAAATCTAGCAGCTTATGTCGCTGTTACTTGGGGAGGAGGGGGGAGCTGCGTAGCCTCAGAGCCTTCAGCTGCTCTCCCAGGAAATGTGCGCTCTCCTCCCAGGGCGCTCAGACCTCGCGTGTTCTCGGTAAGAGGCCACTTCCCTTAGGAAATGAGGTTTTAGGGTAAGGAGATGCATTGTCTACTCTAAATCGTGGGATTATTGCCTACAGTCTTTTCAAGGACTACAGTTCTCTCCAGTGGGCTTTGGCAGCCTGCAATTAATATCTGTGTTGTACACACACAGGCTTTCCTCTGTCTTCACATCAACTTCCGAGGTTCAGTTGCCTCTCGGTGCCTTGTGGCGAACGTTTCAGTTGAGAGGCAAGATTAAACATATTGCAACAGCTCCCTCTAAGGGTTTCGGTCTTCCTTTGAGTTGCAGTTCTTCACTGTGTTTCTCTCCTCCCTGCAGTTGACACAACACCAAAGCATCCCTCTCAGTCTACAGTTTGTCAGAAGGGAACTCCTAACTCTGCCTCCAAAACCAAAGATAAAGTAAATAAGAGAAACGAGCGGGGAGAGACTCGGCTGCACCGCGCTGCCATCCGAGGAGATGCCCGGCGCATCAAGGAGCTCATTATCGAGGGTGCAGACGTCAACGTGAAAGACTTTGCAGGTGAGCAGCCCCGGGGCGGCACGGCGGTCGCTGCCGCGGAGCCAGCCCCCCGTGTGTACGTTTTCCCGTCTGGCTGAATGCGCCCTCTCCAAGAACGGCTCCTACCAGCCGTGAAATACTTTCTTTATAGCACAGGTTTGCTTTTATAAAGAGGAGACTAACCAGAAATAATTTTGCCCTTTTGGGGGGAAAAAGTCCTGCTGTCCTTTAAAAAAAAAACCTACTAGAGATTTGTCAAAGTAGTAAATCCTTGAAAATCATCAGTTCCCGTGTTAGAATTTGGCAGCTAAGTTCTCTGGCTGTCCTGCCGGTACTGCCTGCTCCTGCTCGGGGAGGAGAGGAGAGGCTGAGCTGCACCCGCTCCGCAGCGCTTCCTTGGGCTGTCGCAGCTCCGCGTGCTGCGCCCGTGACAGGGACCCACTTGTCTGTTTGCTTCTTCCCTCCCACATGGGTGTTGTCTTGGAAGTCTGGAGGAGGATTTGCAAAGGGAGGTGGGCTGTTTTAGCTTCTGTTTTACTTAAAACATAAGAAATTGTATGCACAAAAATACTAAAAACATTAGGCTTGTAAAATCATCGCTCCAAAGTTGAATGGTGAATAGCTGCGGCGCTCTGGGTTTTGGTTTTTTAAGTGCAGAACGTGAGCCTGCAGCCCAAGGGGAGCTGTGCTGGGCGCGCAGAGTGCCGTGCCCTGGGGAGATCAGCCTCCGAGCTGCTCCAGCAGCAAATCCAAATCGGAAAGTGCTTGGAGCTTCCTCTCTGAGCCTCAGCTCCTCGCCCGGATGTGATAGCACCTCCGTCTCCTCCATTTAGCCGGGCTGTGAAGCTCCTGCTTCTGGTGGGGGGAAGGCTGAGTCGGAGGCCGCGTGCAGAACGGGGAGAGGAAAGCAGCCTGCGGGGCGGCTCGTTCGCCCGAGCCCTGGGAAGGGAACAGTCTCGCAGCGAAATGGTAGTCGTGAGATGAAGCGTCTCCTTCCTGCGCTCCCGTACCCACGAGGGGGCTGAATTAGCATGAGGCAGCCTTTCTTCTGGCACTTCCAAGAGCTTGACTTTGCTCTTTACCGTTCTCTTAGCACGATTTTTTGGCTATAAATAGATAGGCGTGTTCCTCTGCCTGTATGATTAATATCAGTGCTAGACTGAAGTATCAGTTGTGATTAATTTTGGTCACAGGTGCCCCTTTTTAATGCTCCAAGTGAAGGTATCTGAATAAGCTCCCACGACACTATCAGCAAAATACTTCAGCAGCCACACACATTCGCTGGGAAACTTCAAAACAGTTTCTGCTTAAAAATAGTCTGTTTGAACATGATAAAATGTTTCATTCTGTATTCTTCAGAGGTTTGTTTGAGAAGGAGAGCTGCTGTTACTGTGGAGATCTGCTGTTTGGCTTCTCTGTGAAATCGGGGCCTGTTTGTGGTGGCAGAGCTGCTTGCTTTGGAAAGCAGGCAGAAAATATTTGTTCGGTCTGCGTGGGGGATGTTTCAGAGGAACGTCTGCAGTTCAGAACTCGTTTCTGACTCAAGCAGCGGTGTTCCTCCTATGGAGGAGCAGCAGAGGGGATAGGAGTTGAGATCCGACTTCCCCAAGCAATTCTCTGAATTTCATACACAAAACTTTGCCTTCTGATTTCCCAGAGCTGCGTCGATTCTAGCAGATGATTTGTCTGTGGTACGTTGCACTGCCAAAGGGAAGAGTGGGATGGATTCACCCAGTGAGTGTTTGGGGCTACAAGGCAGAGCTGCAGGTTTCTTGTGCAGAGCATCTTGGTCGCGTGGACCCTGCTGCGCCACGTGGGAGCTGGTCGGGGGACAGTCACGCTGGCCATCAGGGCCGTGGGCACCCAGACACGTTGGCAGCTATAGCTTCTGTGGATGGAGGATATTTTTCACCGGTTTTAATTTTTTTCCGTAGAGATGATGTCCATGTTACGAGTGTCTGTTTGCTTGCAGGCTGGACAGCGTTGCATGAGGCGTGTAACCGGGGTTACTATGACGTTGCAAAGCAGTTGCTTGCTGCAGGCGCCGAAGTCAACACGAAGGGGTTGGACGACGACACCCCGCTGCACGATGCGGCGAATAATGGGCACTTCAAGGTTGGTTTTTGATGGATTTCGTGGCTGGCTTTTAATGAGAATTTCCCTGCCCCAGTGCTGTTAAATGTTTTGTTTGGTGTTCCCCTTTGCAGGAGAATAGGTTATTTTTCTTCCGGGGTGGGGAAGAGAGGCAGCATAGCTTTGCATCTAGTTCTTCTCCCTTCTTTCTTGCCCAAATTAATTCATGTTGCCATTTTTTGTCTCCTTTCTTATCAGTGACTCTTACTGTCCTAAGGCCTGTCCTGTGGCCTGAGGAGAGGCTACTCTGTAGCCTGAGGACATCCCCGCTTTTCTTGCATATCTGAAAGCTCTGCAAAAAGCCTAGGACTGAAACACCTTTATGAGCATCTTCATCTTCAAGTCTCATTTTCTGTTTTCAGGTGGTGAAATTGTTGTTACATTATGGAGGAAATCCTCATCAAAGCAACAGGAAGGGAGAAACACCTTTAAAAGTAGCTAATTCCCCCACCATGGTGAATCTACTCCTGGGAAAGACCACGTATCCCTCTAGTGAAGAGAGCTCAACAGGTGAGATTGACCTTTATGTGAACATGGGAGTGATGTTTGTGGCCTGCAGCTGTCTGTTAATACAGATACGTTAAGAGGACAGTGAAGTTAGACTGTTGTCAGAATATCTGCACGCTGCTGTCACGGTCAGGAGTCCATCTGTAGCTGTAACTCTCAAATTCAGACAACATAACTACCAGCCTTTAGCTCCGGGAGCTCTAGCTGTTTGCCCTGGAAGCCTACGTTGAGATCACTTGCCTGGTGCAATCGAGATGTAGGATTGGAAGCCAATTGCAGGTAAATGGATGTCTTACCTTTAAAATGTCAGTAATATTCCAGCTTGTTGATAGAAAGGAGGAAGTTTGAGTGCACATGTTGTGTATTTCCCTCCCTTCCCAGCTAGGGAGGCAAGGAGCTCTGCTGTACCAGCGCTGGCGTTTTCAGGTCGTGCTCCTGGGCTAGTGTTTAGTAGGGTGCACTGATAGAGCCTGCCCCGCGAGTGCCACCATCGTGGCTGTACTAGATGGGAAAGGTTGCAGCTTTTAAGTAGTTCTAATTGGAGAAAACATTCAAGCCTTTTGGGGAGTCTTGGCCTGCCACTCTATTTGCACGGTCATAACCCTGTTAACAATTTTTTCTCTCGATACACCCTGGACTTTGTTTTCAGGAACATCCCTCACAGGTTTGATACTGAACAGCTATTCCTTTCTGAAAGATCTTCCAACTTGTATTTTGAGCTTTTAGCTGCATACTTAGCAAAGGCTGGGTGAGGCAAAGGGGCGGCAGGGCTGTTCCCGAGGGTTCGAGGTCTCTGCAGCAGACTGTGATGATGTTCCCTTCCCAGGGCCCCTCGGAGGCCTAACACATTGTTCTCTTCTCTCTGCAGAGACCTCAGAAGAGGAGGACGCCCCTTCCTTCGCTCCCTCCAGCTCTGTTGATGGCAATAACACAGACTCAGAGTTTGAGAAGGGTTTGAAGCATAAGCCCAAGGCCCAGGAGCCCCCCAAGACCATCACCCCGGTGAAGGATGAGTATGAATTTGATGAGGACGATGAACAGGACCGGGTACCGCCAGTCGATGACAAACATTTGCTCAAAAAGGATTACAGAAAAGAGACTAAAGCAAACAGTTTCATTTCCATACCCAAAATGGAAGTGAAAACTTATACTAAAAATAACACAATTACACCAAAGAAAGCTGCCCACCGCATCCTATCGGACAGCTCGGACGAGGAGGAGACTAGCGTTGCTGTGGGGACTGGGGAGAAGCTGCGACTTTCGACTCACTCGATATTGCCCAGCAGCAAAATCCGGGAGCCCGCCAGCACAAAGCCACAGAAGGAGAAAAGCAAAGTAAAAAAGAAGCGGAAGAAGGAGACTAAAAGCAAAGAGGTTCGGTTTGGCAAAAAAAATGACAAATTTTGTTCCTCTGAATCAGAGAGTGAAAACGTGGAGAGTGAGGAGGATGATAGAGACTCTCTTCAGAGCTCTAGCTGTGTAAAGGACTCCAGGCTAGTGCTAAAGGAATCCTCCTTGTTTAACTCTCTGTCTGCCTCATCGACCTCTTCTCATGGGAGTTTAGCATCCCAAAAACATAATCCTAATCTTACAGAACAGCACTCCAAGCACTGGAGGACGGACAATTGGAAAACCATATCTTCTCCAGCTTGGTCAGATGTCAGTTCCTTATCGGACTCCACGAGGACGAGACTGACAAGTGAGTCAGACTACTCGTCTGAGGATTCGAGCTTAGAGTCACTAAAGCCAGTCAGGAAGAAACCAGAGCACAAAAAGAAAAACAACCCACACAACACTGTTTCTGAGAAAAAGAATTCATTCCATACCAATGTGGATGGAGCAATTCCAAAGCTGGACAAGGAGGGGAAGGTTGTTAAAAAGCATAAAACAAAACACAAACATAAAAACAAGGAGAAGGGGCAGTGTCCCATCAGCCAAGACATTAAAATAATCAAAACTTTTTCTTTTGAGTTTGAGGACTCTAAACAAAAGCCTGAGAAAGGCTTGATAGTAGAGACAGAAAATCCAGTCGAAAATAAATTGAAAGTATTAAAGCATGAGCGAGAACACTGTAAGAAGGAAGAAAAGCTCCCCAAAGGTAAAGTGGAGGAGAAGGAATGGTTGTTTAAAGATGAGACTGGAAAATCCTCGAAAGAGGAGAAATCATTAAGAAAAGTCAAAGATGGTAGTAAAGACATGAGCAAATCCTTCAGAGAAGGATTAAGTAAATCAGAAAAAGAGAAGCCTGTAAAGGAGAAGTCTCCCAAAGAGGAGAAGCCCAGAATACACAAGGAGGAAAGAAAGAAGAAGTCAAAGGACAAACAATCAAAATCTGAAAAGAAGAATGATCTGAAGGAGGAGAAAGTTGCTAAACTAGAGAAAGAAAAATCCTTCAAAGAAGAGAAAGAAAAATGCAAAAAAGAAAAAGTTTACAGGGATGAGTCTGGGTTTGATGAGTTTAATAACAAAGGCCAATTTGCCGAAAGCGAGGACACAAAGTTCAGCCTCTCGGATGATCAACAAGAGAGATGGTTTTCAGACTTGTCATCTGATTCTTCCTTCGATTTCAAAGGCGAAGATAGCTGGGATTCTCCAGTAACAGACTTCAGGGAGATTAAAAATGACACCGTGGCAAAACTAATCATAGAGCCTGTGAAAGAGGAAATTAAAGACAAGAAAAAGGAAAATAAAACGAAAGAGAAGAAAGAATACAATGAAAAACGTAATGAAAAGGACACTTTCTTAAAAAAGAAAGAGCGAGACTATGTGGACAAAAACTCTGAGAAGAAAAAGGACCAAACTGAAAGACACAAAGCTACTCCTAGTTATTTGCCTGAAAAGGACAAGAAAAGGAAGGATTCTGCAGAAAGTGTCAAAGAGAGAAAAGAAAAAGATACAGGTGAAACCAACAAAGATAGAAAAGATTCCTCTGATAGCTCTAAAGATCGGAAAGATGTTAAAGCTAAGCAGGAAGAGCCCTATCGAGATGAATTTAAAGACTATGGTTGTGAAACATTCTTCAAGGATAAGTCCGACCCTGAATTCAGTGGCAAAAATCTGGAGAGCTGGGATAGGCACCATTCTGGGAAGGAGAAAGAGAAGAAAGATGCTCCTGATAAGGAAAAAAAAGAAAAAGTGAAGCCAGAAAAATACAAGGAAAAATCCAAAGAAGGAGACAAGGAGAAAAATGAAAAAGTTGCTCCTGAGAAAAACCTGAAAGACAAAGAACTAGATAAAAGTTTCAAAGAGAAAAAAGAAACGAAAGAGAAGTACAAAGACCTGCATAACAAAGACAAAGAAAGGAAGAGTTCTTTTGACCAGGTTAAAGAAAAGAAAGAGAAAAACTTCTCTGCAGATAGAGAAGACTTCTCTGAAAAAAAGGAGGAGAAGAAAGGCAAAGAGAAAAGCTGGTACAGCATCGCAGACATCTTCACAGATGAAAGTGAAGACGAGAGGGATGATTACAGCTTAACGGGGTTCAAAGTCAGTGAAGCTGTTGGGAGCGAAATGCATCGACTAGACAGTCTGCAGGAGAAGGATGATGGTGCAGCTGCTGAAAAGGAGCTCTACACCGACAAACACCGGAAGTACTCCTCGGATAGGCAACATTCAGGAGAAAAGCAGAAAGAGAAGGATTCTAAGGAGAAGAAAAAGGACAAAGGAACATCGGAAGGCGGAAAAGAGAAAAAGGAGAAGAATTCCTTTGAAAAACACAAAGAGAAGAAAGATTCTACGGAGAAGTACAAAGACAGGAAAGACAGAACATCCATAGACTCCACTCAGGAAAAGAAAAACAAGCAAAAGCTCCCTGAAAAAGCTGAAAAGAAGCATGCCAGTGACGATAAGGTGAAAAACAAGCATAAGGAAAAGACGGATAAAGAGCATTCCAAAGAGAAAAAGTCTTCAAAAGGAGGAGAGTCAGAGAAGAGCCTATTGGAAAAATTGGAAGAGGAGGCTCTGAATGACTACAGAGATGACTCCAATGATAAAATCAGTGAAATCTCCTCTGATAGCTTCACAGATAGAGGACAAGATCCAGGACTGACCAGCCTCTTTGAGTCTTCTAATCTCTCCCTTACTGATGCCTCTGAAGAAAAATTTAAAGATTCTCTCCCTTTGCCCTGCTTGCAGGACAAACTCAAGGAGAAGGAGAGACACCGACATTCCTCATCTTCGTCGAAGAAAAGTCATGAGAAAGAAAAAGCAAAGAAGGAGAAAACAGAGAAAAAAGAAAAAACAGAAGAGTTTAAAGACTCCAGTAGCAGAAAGGATTCCACTCATTACGAAAAAGATTTCTCTGTGGATGGGGAGGCTTTTAGCACTTCCTACAACATGAAGGCAGAGCCTGATGACGAACCAGAAAAAAACATTGATTACTTATTTTCTGAAAAGAAAGATAAAAATGATTCTGAAAGAGAGCTGTCAAAGAAGGCAGAAAAAGAAAAGACTTACGGTTCCAGCACCATCAGCACAGTGAAAGAGAAAAAGAAGCGAGATAAACACAAGGAAAAATGGAAGGAAGAAAAGGAAAAGCATAGAGACAAACATGCAGATGGTTTCTTTAAACATCACAAAGATGAGCCAAAGTCAACACTTAAAGACAAGGACAGTCCTCAAGTTACCACCTTTAAAGATAAATCAAAGGAGGAAAACCTCAAATTTGGTGAAACCAAGCTGAAGGAGAAACTCAAGGAGAACCAAGAGAAAGACAAAACAGAGTCGATAAAAATAAGCAATGGAAATGAAAAAATAACCCTTTCCAAAGATACTGGCAAGAAAGATACCAGGCCAAGGGAGAAACTTCTGGGAGATGGTGATCTGATGATGACCAGCTTCGAGAGGATGTTGAGCCAGAAGGACCTGGAAATTGAGGAACGCCACAAAAGGCACAAAGAGAGAATGAAGCAAATGGAGAAAATGCGACACAGATCTGGGGACCCCAAATTAAAGGACAAAATTAAAAGCGCTGAAGAGGTGCGCAAGAGGAGCCTGGATCTGGCAACAAAGAAGCCATTAACGCTGGATACTCAGCTCAAGGACAAGAAACTTAAAGAATTAGGTCCACTGACTCCTATACTGTCACCGGACAACAAGGCACAGCCTGCTGTTGGGACGGATTCTAAAGACTGGATAACTGGCCCTCAGCTGAAGGAAATCCTTCCTGCGTCTCCACGGCCGGATCAGAACAGGCCGACGGGCGTTCCAACCCCAGCATCTGTGGTGTCTTGTCCAAGCTATGAAGAGGTGATGCAGACACCAAGAACTCCTTCGTGCAGCAACGAAGACTACACAGATCTGATGTTTGAATGTGCTGACTCTCAGCACTCGCTACCCATATCCACGATGTCCATGAATGCATGTTCTCCATCCTTCTTTGACAGATATGCAAATGTTTCTAGTGGGCTCCCTGAGAATCCGAGTCAGACCCCAACACGTACCATACCCTCTACGAACCTTTACCGTTCTATCTCTGTTGATATTAGAAGGCCACCTGAGGAAGAATTCAGTGTTGGAGATAAATTCTTCAGACAGCAAAGTGTCCCAGCAACATCAAATTATGACTCTCCAGTGCAGCATTTAATGGAGGAAAAAGTTCCCCTTCCCTCTGTTCCTGCAGAGAAGTTCCAGTGTTTGTCTCCTGGTTATTATTCACCCGATTATGGAGTTTCATCACCTAAAGTGGAAGCTTTGCACTGTGCACCAGGAGCTGTCAGCGGAGTTGCCCAGTCACCTGAAAGTGTCTTTTCTGGTTTACAAGCAAAATCCTCCCCTTCACATAGAGATGAACTGCTGGCCCCTTCTGTAGAAAGTGCTCTTCCTCCTGATCTTGGCATGCCGTTGGATACTACAGAAGAGCAGCAAGCTACTGCTTCTATTATGCCACCAGAACCTACCTTCTTACCGCCTATTGAAGAAAACCATTTTAGTTCGGCTATGCCAGAACAAAACAATATGGACTGGGACAATCCTCCTTCCAGAAACCCTGACACTGCAATTCCTCCCAGCCTGATGGGCAACCCAGCAGAGCACTCTGTCGGCTGGTCCATGGGCTCAGAACTTCTAATGAAATCTCCCCAGAGGTTTCCTGAGTCCCCTAAACCACCACTCTGTTCCCTAGAACCAATTCATCCTACGCCAGTAGCCTTCATTCCCACAGATACGTCATACCCAGTTTCTCCTATATCTTACCCTCTGTCAGTGTCTGAACCAGGGCTCGATGAAGTCAAGGAAGATGCTGAAGAAGCAGTTCCAGGAGAAATAGCGACTGCTGATGAGCAAGCGCCATACATGTCCCCTACTAGATTAGACACGTTCTTTAATAACTGCAAACCTCTTCCAGAAGAAGCACCTGAGATACCTCCAGAGCCCCCTTGTATGCCAACAGAAACTCAGGCAGAAGTTGTTAAGACACCAGAAAACAACTATTTGGAAAACAATAATACTGCACCTACAAATACAGAGGAACCTGTAACGTGGCCTGATCCATTCACCAACACAGAAGATGACTTGGACCTTGGCCCCTTCTCACTACCAGAGTTGCCGCTCCAACCTAAAGATGTTCCAGAGACAGAGATGACAGAAACAGAACCAGTAGAAGAAAGTCTGGTAACAGCTTCAGAAACAAATGCTGGGATTATTAAAGCTAGTGCATCTGTAATAGCTTCCAGTGAACAGGAGGAGCCACCAGCCAGCCAGCCAACTACTGCCCTGCCTGTGGAAACAGAACCACAAGCAGAGGAGCAGAAATCGGAAGTGACTGCACAAGAAGCCACCTCAGAAGTGCTGAACGTACTTGACGAAAAGGGAATAGAGGAATCAGAAGCACAGATTTTCCAACAGACCTCATCAGAGTCTGCTCAGGCAGAGAGCAAAGAGGTGGAGCCCATTCATGAAGACCTGTCCTCTTCCAGTGGGGTGGCAGAGAGCAATTCCCAAAGCGGTCCTCCACCGTTGACCACCCCCGAGAGCGGCATCACACAGGAGAATGCAGCACGCAGTGGGAGCCAAGTCACTTCCTCCCAGACAGATGCACCTCCAGGGAACGCTCAAGCAGAAATCATTGAACCAGTACAAAAACCAGTAGCAGAAGCTCCCAAACCACCCAAAATAGAAGAGATTCCTCAGCGGATTACCAGGAACCGGGCTCAGATGCTGGCCAATCAAAACAAGCAGAACGCTGCATCTTCTGAGAAGGAATTTCCTCCTGTTTCTGCACCTTCCACGCGTGCCAAAGGCCGAATTACAGAGGAAGACGATTCCCAGGCTCAGCACCCACGAAAACGCAGGTTCCAGCGTTCCAACCAGCAGCTGCAGCAGCAGATCAACACCTCCACCCAGCAGACTAGAGAGATGATACAGCAAACACTGGCAGCTATCGTAGATGCTATAAAACTGGACGACATTGAACCCTATCACAGTGACAGATCCAACCCCTACTTTGAGTACCTCCAGATCAGGAAAAAGATTGAGGAGAAGCGGAAAATCCTCTGCTATATTACTCCCCAAGCTCCTCAGTGCTACGCCGAATATGTCACCTATACTGGCTCCTACCTATTGGATGGCAAACCTCTAAGCAAGCTTCATATTCCAGTGGTGAGTCACCTTTCTCCCTCTCTCATTTCTGCAAGTCAGTTTAAAACACAGCACCAGGGACTCTCCCCTCCCTTGTTGTTACCAGCACAACCACATTGTCCCCTAATGCAGTGAAAGCACTCTTACAGTGCTGATGGTGGTGTCTTTAGCAAACTTTTAGAACATACTTGCGGTGACAAAACTGAGCCGCGGTAAGGGGATGGCTGTGTGCTAAATGCATCCTCTGAGAATGTTGTATTTTTGCAGACAAGACCTTAGGCTGTGCTTAGGAACCTAAGATATTTTGAGGCTTTAGAGTGTGTTTATATGAATCCGCTGGATTTGAGGCCAGAAGGCAAAATTGCTTTTACAAGCAGTATAGTAATTGGATAATGGACCTAGAAGACTGTAAGGAAAAGATAGCTGCTCTTACATCCTGCCTTCATTTTACTAAAGCTTCAATATTTGACTTGCCGATAGTGGTAACTCCTTGGCAATGGGACCTGCATTTCCTTGCTGCACTGCATGAATGGACTTTGCTAATACAAATGCATCAATAAACTTAATGCTCCAGGCAGTAAATCTGGGATCCAGCCTTGAGGAGGAGGAGGGTCAATATGACCTGC
This sequence comes from Apteryx mantelli, assembly GCF_036417845.1. Classification (NCBI taxonomy): domain Eukaryota; kingdom Metazoa; phylum Chordata; class Aves; order Apterygiformes; family Apterygidae; genus Apteryx; species Apteryx mantelli. The sequence continues at coordinate 1,910,672 of NC_089987.1, forward strand.
CATGTCAAACTGTGTTCCCTGCTGCAGCTAGTGCGATAGACCCTGGTCCATGGGCCTTTCTTTTGCCTGTCCAGAACAGCAATGAAGCCCATGCAGGAACCTCAGAGAGGCCCCTTTTTGCTTTACTAGAATAAAGTTTTTATTGATGTAACATTCTTACAGGGAATTTTCCCTCTGGGGAATATAAACAGGTTCTTCTTTTACCCTTACACAAAACTTTGTTTTGAGGAGTCTTAATATATCCTACCATTTCAGAAGCCATGACTCTAAGTGAGCCAACAGGCCAAGTGTTGGGGGAAATCTCCATTTCCCCCAAGTATGAGCCATGTTGGAAGTGAGGGATGAAAACGTGCCTGTTCTGCAGCGAGAGGGGAGTGGGACCAGCATCTGCCTGGAGCCCTGTTTCATGAGTTGATGCAAGCTTTGTCTGCCACAGAGCCGTGAGCCTGCGGTCACATCTGCTCCTTCCTTCCTAGACTAACTCAGAGCCGCCTGCTCTGCTGTTCTGCAGCTTACGCTGAGCTTGAGGTGTGCTTCGCTCAGGAGGAAAACGCGGAGCAGCCTTGGCCGCCTGTTCCCCTGGCTCAGTCCTGTGCCTCTTTCCTCATCCACATGGCAAACCCTTCGCGGGGTGCGGACCGGGCTGCTCCTTCCAGCGTTTCTCTAACAGTCTCCTCGCTTTTGTCAAAGACTTTCGGGCCCCTTTACAAACTGCCCTTGCAACACCCCGGGTGAGCAGGCAGGTGGTCGGGAGAGCGCTGGCTCCGCGGGCTGAGCTCGCCTCTCTGCGCTGAACATCTGCCCCGTTGTCTCCTCCCTGCCTGTGGTCTGACCCCTGGCAGGGCAGGGACCGTTGCTGCCTGCCTGCTGAGCAAAGGCCTTCTGCAGCTCTGTGCAGCACCCTGCGGGGTGGGGCGGCCCCCGTTCCCTCTCCAAGACCTTGGGAAACGTCTGCTTTCACCGTGTGGCCTTGCCGCCAGCTCGCTTCCAAGCTCAAGGCCCCTGCCTGCATGGCGGGGGGGGGGGCAGGCCCCACCGCGGGGCTGCGGACGCAGCTGGAGCTGCTGCCTGTAACCCTTTGCTGTCGTGTGCCCGTAGATCGCCCCGCCGCCGTCGCTAGCGGAGCCGCTGAAGGAGCTCTTCAAGCAGCAGGAAGCCGTGAGGGGGAAGCTGCGACTCCAGCACAGCATCGAGCGGGTAAGGCAGCGCTCCAGGGGAATTCCTGCCGGGGAAGAGGCCAGGGAATTTCCTGTGCTGGGAACCCAGGGCTGCCACGCTCACTGCTTCCTCTGCTCTTCCCCAGGAGAAGCTGATTGTCTCCTGTGAGCAGGAGATTTTGAGAGTTCATTGTCGGGCAGCGAGGACTATCGCAAACCAGGCTGTGCCCTTCAGTGCCTGCACCATGCTGCTGGACTCCGAGGTCTACAACATGCCTCTAGAAAATCAGGTCAGTGCCTGTCTGTACGGTGATGAAGCGTCTCAGAGGTGCTGTGCAAGGTCCCAAGGGAGATGTGCTTTTGGGGAGGGAGGGATGTTACTAATGCTCTTCCTGCTCAGGTACCTATCACACACCACAGCACACAGATACAGGACACATTGCAGGAGACCTCCCCAGCATGTGCCCAGGTTGACTAGTCTGACTCAGTTACGGGAGGGCTCGAATCGCGTGTTCTGCGATACCCCGTGTGCGTGCAGGGGAAGGAAATGCATCCGGGAACACGGTGAGGCAGGGAGCATCATGTGTCTCTTTAGAAGCAACGATGACTCATGTTTATCAGTGAGTTGCAGGACCCTCTGCCCTTCTTCTTGATCAGGATCATCTGCACACTTGAAAGCTTTATTTATCTACACTCCGGGATTTCTTTTCATGTTGCATAAAGGGGAGAGAGCCATTAAATGAATTTGTATCTGAATACTGGCGTGGAAAGAGCCAGCCTCTGTTGCACAGTCCACAGAAAATGAGCATTTCTTCCTTCGATTTCATGTAGTTCTGTGCCAGGGAAGGGGGGGAATCACGTCTGGTTTCTGCAGTCTCTGTTGCTGTGCGGCTTTGTAAGAATTAAAAGGCGCTGCAGTGGGACCGAGCGATCCCGTCGGCACCCTCTGCCGGCCTGCGCGCCGCAGCTGCGCCACCAGCCTGTCTGCTCTGAAGAAAGCACCTTGCTGCATTGCAGAAGTGATCCTGTGCAGCAACAGTGTAGTGGAATTTATTAGTGCCCTGGCATATTGATTCGGGAGCCCTGATTTTATCCCTCGGCATTTCTCAGCCAAAAAGTGTCTGTGCTTCTACACTGAAGACGTTATGATCTTGGGCGTAAGTTGAAGGAGAGCGAGAGCCGCAGGTGCTGTGGCAGGGGCTGGCCCAAACGGATTCTTAGCTCTCTGCAGGGAAAGCAAAAAGGGAGTGCGTGCGTGCGCGTGTGTGCATTTGCCTGCACAGCATCTGTGTCTGAGGCTGAAACCCCGAGCAAACGGCTGCCGGAGGAGCTCAGAGCAGCACGCTCCATCACTGCTCCCTGCAGACGTCTTCCTTGTTACTTCAGCCCTGTTTCTGGTGAGAGTGTGCTGAAAGAGGGGTTTGAATATGGCCTGTTGGGACTTTGACTGTTTTAAGAGAAAAAACAAAGTCTCATGTAATTCCCTTTTGCTGTCTTTTGCTTAGGGAGACGAAAACAAATCGGTCAGAGACCGTTTCAACGCACGACAGTTCATTTCCTGGTTGCAAGACGTGGACGACAAATACGACCGAATGAAGGTGAGAGGTGCCGGAGCCCTGGCACTCCGGCTCGCCGCCCAGTTTGCTGCGGCGGCACGGTGCCGGGAGCAGGTCCTGCTCTTCCACGTCGGGCCAGGGAGGGGTTTGCGAGATAGTGATCTGGGCTGCTGCTCGGAGAGCCCCGAGGTTCCTCTGAGCGCCGTGGGGCCGGTGAGGCAGCCAGCTGTGCTGGTGGATGCTTTTTTGGGAAGCTGTGTTCATGGTTCCTGAAAATCTGCTGGGAGGAGGTGTCCTAGGGAGCTGTAGGCAGCGTTCCGCAATGGGGAGCGCTTGTGTGGACGGCACCGCCGGGAGGCTAGCACCTCTTCGGGGATTACAGGAGGGCGCTTGCCCCTGCTGGTTCGAAAAGGGGGGCTTGAGCCACATTCTGCTTCGGGTCCTCTGTCTGACTGTTACCTCTGCGTCTCCTGCCATATGGGCTTGAGCTTCTCGGCCAGTTAAGCCCGCAGGGCCTGCTCCTTGCCAGCAACACGTGCTGCAGCAAGCTTTACGATTTACAGGTGGCAGGAACCCATGCAATGATTTCCAGAGTGCTCTGCAAAGCTCAGGGTGGCAAACTTGGGGAGCGGTAGTGAGGAGGGATGTTCACCCTCTCCGCTGGTGACGCTGGAGGAGTTGGCAGCTCAAATGTGAGCAGTGGATGGAGCAGGACCCTGCTCTCGGACAGCCGAGGGCCACTCTGGGGCTTCGGGGACTGTCCGCTGAGGCTGTTCCCAGCGGCGGCAGTGCTCCGAGTGCTTACGAGCCTTGAAAAGCAGCCCCTCGAGGACCTTGTGGGCTGAGCCGCGCTGCTCTCCCATGCGCACAAAAGCCGAGCAATTTGCTTGTGCTCATGCTGGAAACGGGTGGGAAAGCGAGAACATGAATTTCTGCTCTGTTCGCTTGCCTCTCTCTATTTTGATTATGTCTGAGGCAGAGGTAACGGTGGCGCCTGCAGGCACCGTGGATTTGTTTGTGCATTCCCTGTTAAAGCTAACGGCTGGAAGCCAGCCGTCGTTCCCCCGGGCGCTCTGGCTTCGTCTTCAGGGACAGACCCGGCCCGCTGAGGCCCTGCTGCCCTGTGGCTGGGGGCCTCCCGGGCCCTGTCCGGCAGCCTCTCCCACGCCTAGCTTTCCCTTCGGTCCCTCGTTCCCACCGGGTGCTCTGTCCCACGCGGCTGCCGCGGGTCCCCGGCCTCTGCAGGGTGCGACTGGCAGCCGGCGGCCGTCCCAGCCTCCCCGCTCACCCCTCCTCTCTGCTTGGGTTTCTCTCCCGATCCAGACGTGCCTGCTCATGCGACAGCAACACGAGGCTGCTGCCTTGAACGCGGTGCAGAGGATGGAGTGGCAGCTGAAGGTGCAGGAGCTGGACCCCGCGGGGCACAAATCCCTCTGCGTGAACGAGGTGCCCTCGTTCTATGTGCCAATGGTTGACGTGAACGATGACTTTGTGCTCTTGCCGGCATGACAGTTCAAAACCAGGAGGCATCACTGAAGACTGGCAAGGACGGGAGCCCTCCGAGGTCGGGCGGTCGAGCTCACATTCACCCTTACCGCTTGCTGATGAATCCCTGGTCAGAGGAGGAGGAAGCAGCTATCGGCAGAAAACTAAACAATAAGAAAAAAAATTGCACTTTCTTCACAGCGCGTCCCTCACTTCTGGACTGAGGCGGCTCCGCCGGGCAGCGGGGTGGGGGCGCATCTCCTTTCCGAGCAGCCGCCGCGGAGGGAGGCAGCCGGGCTGCGCGCAGCAGCGAGCACCTCGCCGACGAAGAGACTGGCCTGCAGGGAGGAGGCCAAGGACACCGTTTGGGTGTTGCAGAAGCTGCTGAGCGGGGCCAGCAACCACGTGATTCATGTACTTGTGAACACAGTGATTTCCAGCTCTCTGTTTTCCACCGGTCTGCGGATCTCCTCGCAGAGAAGCTGCAGTAGGAAACTAGGGGGGGGTGGGGGGGGTGTTTGAGTTTCTCGTTCCATCCTGGGTATGTCTAAAAAAAAAAAAAAAAAAAAAAGAAAAGAATTAGAAACAAAAGAAAGCGTCCAACTTCGGCAGACGCGGCTCTGAAGGTGTGAACGGCGCCAGGCTCCGGAGCGGGGTGTGCGCGAGGCATCCTGCAGCAGCCGCTCGCCACCGCTTTGCAACAGCAGCGGACGCCGCCGGCGCGCGGTGCGCCGGAGCAGCACGGTGAGTGGCAGACAGACAGACGGAGAAATGGTGACGCAGAGAAAGGACTTTGCCAACTGTTTTTAATGGAGTAAAATCCATGTGGTTTATATATTTTTTCCTTTAATCTTGGGCATTTCGTTTCTCTTTCTGAGAACATAACTTGAAAACACTACAGAGCCAATACTCATATAAAGAAAAATTGTATCCCATAAATGCTGTACAGTTTTTATATACATTAACAATGTACTTTTGCTGCCTTCTAGATAATTTATTTTGCAACACATTACTGCACAGTTGTAAATAACTTATGTACTGTAACATCACTTTCAGTTATGTGTAAAGAAATAAATAAATTAATTAAAATTATCTTTGTATGTATAGTTCACCCTAGGCAGCACTTTCCCTTTCAAGGAAAAAATAAGGGCCAAAATGGTGTGCAGTGTTATTTCCAAGCCGGTCTCCTGCGCTCAGGCCTTGCGTACAGGTAGTCTGACCTGCGGTTTGTGTTGTGGAGATCTCCAAATGCTGACCTCTCCTGATTTTAACACAGTGTCGTTTTTCTCCCTTTTCCCCTGCCCTTTTGAGTTCAGCGGAGTTGGAAACCCACCGGTGCGCCGATGCTGCGGCGGAGGGGCCGGGGGCCGTGGGGAGAGGGGGAGCCCCGCTGCGCTGGGGGGGCCGGAGAGCGACGCGAAGCAGGACGCACGGCGTCGGGCTGACGAGTTTCGTGGGCGCCTCAGAGCCTCGGCGGCTGCAGGTCTGTCTTGGGGCCGGTGTTTCGGGGCTGCGGAGCGGGGAGAGGGAAGGGCAGAGCCCAGCACGGCCCCCTCGTTGCAGGCCGCGCTCCTGCGGCGTTGGTGCTCGGTGGTTTCTGGAGGAAGCCGGTCGCGTACGGGGCGCGTAGGGAAACAACTTTCTCGCAGCCGGGGCGACGCTGTCTGGGCGAGCCGGAGCCCGCGGCAGGGCTTGCAGACGGCCGTGCTTCGTGTTGGGGGTCTTCCCAGCGCCCTGGCGGGTTCCTGAGGTGGTGCTACCGCCCCCAGCCTCGCTCCGATCCTCCGCCGCTTTGTCCTTTCCCTTCTTTTCCTTTCTTTTTAACATGGAACGCGAGCGATGAGTTGCGTTGAGCACAGCTGCCCTGCTGGGCTGAACTCGCTCTCGGGGTCTCGTTCGAGGTGGCCGGCGAGGAAGGTGCCGCGCAGCACGCGGTGGTCTTGGGTCCCCCCCGACGCCCCCCCTGCGCCGGCCCTGCAGCGTGCTGCTCGCCTGCTCGCTCGTGCCCAAGCGTCGAGGTGCTTTTCTGAGCTGTAGAACTAGCGGGAGCTGGAAGGCGCCGCGGGGTCCGGCGCCGGCAGGGCATCTCTTCGCCTCGCAGAGCGTCGGGAGGCCGCGGCTCGGGGTGGGAGCCCGGCCCGGCCGCCTCTGGGGCTGTGCCCTCGTGGAAACCGTGCGGAAACTCCTCTCACCCGAGGAATTGGAAGGATCGTGCCCAGGGAGGAGGCTGGGTCTGGCAGGAGGAGTCGTGCCGTGGCGCGTTCGGCCCCCGCCGTGCCCCTGCCCCGCCGAGCTCGCTGCAGGCAGGAGAAAGCCGGGGCCTCGCTCCGGGTGGGAGGAAGGTTGAGAGAGGATTCGCCGCGGTGCGACGTGCGTTGCGTCGCTCCGTGCGACCTGTCCTGGAGACCAGACCCGATCCAGCTGGCAAAGCCGATCCTCAAGCACAAGCACGCAGCAGCGTGGCTGGAGACGGATTCAAGTGCCTCTTCCAAGACCTCCGTGCCTTGCTTGCACCTGCTGTCCGGCGTTTGCCCCACTGCAGGCCCCCGGCGAGCCGGCCGCCCCGCTCCTCGCCGCCCCGGCGGAGGCTGCCGAAGCCCCCGGAGCGGCGCTGTGCACGGCGGCCGTGGCGGAGCGGGACCGGCATGTGCCCGCCCGCCGCCGCCGGGGCCAAACTCCGCGGGCTCCCTGGCTTTCTTGCTTTTCCTTTTCCGTTTTGCTGGGTGCACATGCTGGTTAAACGTCTCGGTCACTTGCTCCTTTTGCAACCGGGGAGGTTTTAAATGCGTTTTGGCTTCTCCTTCCTCTTTTGGTGCCGGAGCTGCTTTGCTGGATGGGGCCTGGGGGGGGACGCGCTGGATTGCAGAGTGGTTTCCAGTCTGGTTCTCCTCTCTTTCCGCGGCGCGGCCTCTTGCAGCCCTGGCTCCACGCGCTCGGGTAGCGAGGGCCGGTCTCGCCGTGCTGCGAGCGGCGGGCGAGCGCGGGGGCCAGCAGAGCGCCCACAGCTCGCCCCGCGGGGAGCGGCGGCGGTGGAGCCAGGGCAGCCCCAAGCGCGGACACCCCCGTGCTGCCTGCCGCGGGCTCGCCCGGTCCCCGAGCTGGGGTCCCGGGGCGTTTCACCCCGGCGCGGTGCAGCCTCCTTCAGGTGGCTTCGTGGCGGCCAGGCGAGTCCGTCCCAGGTGCTGGTCGCGGCTCGCTGCGCTGCACCTCGGGCCGTGGCCAGATCTCGGCGCGGTGGCAAGGAGCAGGGCTGGTTGCACACTTGTTCTCCATGCACCGCGGCGTGTGCGCGGCGGTGCTTGCAGGGTGGCAAGGAGCAAACCCCGCGCTCCAGGCATCCTCCGAGTGGTCCCTTCGCTGGAGTGAGGACTGCTGCTGGCGGCCCGGTAGCGCCCAGGGCTGCTGCTGCGCCGGTGGCCTCGCTCGGGCCACGACTGGCGCCCGCGGGACTCGGGCAGGCCAGTGCGAGCCACGGGGCCAGGGAAGGCAGCGCCGGCGCCTGCTCGCCGCAAGGGCCGGCGCTGCTGAGTTGTCGCTTACAGAACACAAGAGTGTGGCCACAATAAGACTTTTTTTTTTTAATTAATTCATTTCCAGCCCTGCTCTTTTTTTTTTTTCTTTCTTTGTTAAATAACCATAACTGAATCGGTGTAAGCATGGAGAGACCTTTAATCAGCCATGTAAAGCAACACAAGCAAAAGTAACGTACTCTCTTCTGGCACCTGTGCTACGTGGATTGGGAGTCTCGCAGTGTAAATTTTCCCCCTTGTCGCGCTTCTCCGAGCCGTGTACATACGTGTAAATAACTCCCAGGTCAGTTCACACCTTCTCTTTGTACTAGTCCAACTTGCGTAGAGTGTGGGGTAAAACAGCGGCGAGGCTGCGTTGTCTGTAATGTACCAATGTAATTTTTTTTACGATGTAGTTTGTGTACATATTGTTTGGCAGCGCTGGTGCTGCCGAGGTCACTGCGCTGCCGCGACACCACTGTCCTTTTTGGCTGTACAACTTCCTGCAGAGAGAGGCAAAAAGCGAATACAAATGTTATTTTCTACCGTTGCATGTACAGAGATGAGCGCCAGAGAGATGCTGTTGTCCCTCAGAGATAATGTTCGTAAATAAATTAAAAAAAAAAAAAAAAAAAAAAAAGCTCGTTTGTGGACTCGGCTGGTTCGTTCCCACGGGCCCGGGGTGCCACAGCCCTGTGGGGCTGGGGGCCGAACAGGGGGGAGCCGTGGGGCTGAACCAGGCTGGGGGTCCGAACTGGCCTCGGGGGGGCTGAGCTGGTCTGGGGGGGCCTGTGGGGCGCCCAGAGCTTGGGGCTGGTCCCAGCAGGTGGGGGCTGAACTGGGCTGGGGGGTCCAGACTGAGCCGAGGGAGTCTGAACTGGGCTGGGGGGTCCAAACTGAGTTGGGGGAGCCAGACCCAGCTTGGGGGGGGGATCCAAACCAGTTTGAGGGGGGCAGACTGGGAGCAGGAAGGTCCGAACTGAGCTGGGGGGTGGATGAGAACCAGGCTGGGGGGGTCCAAGCTGGGCTGGAGGAGCCGGACTGGGCTGGGGAGCTCCAAACCGGGACTAGGGGAGGCAAACCGGGACTTGGGAGAGTCTGAATGGGGCTGGGGGGATCCGAACCGGGCTTGGGAGGGGGCTGGTGGGGGCCAGACTGGGCTGGGAGGGTCCGAACCGGATTGGGAGGGGGCTGAACTGGGACTTGGGGGAAGACCCAGCTCTGGGGGGGCATCTGAGCTGGGCTGGGGGGGTCCAAAACGGGTTGGAGGGGGCTGAACCGGGACTGAGAAGGTCCAGACTGAACCGAGGGAATCCGAACCGGGCTGGGAGGGGTCGGTCTGTGCTGGGGGGGGGGGAATCGGTCCGGGCTGGGGGGATCCGAATCAGGCTGGGGGGGGGCTCGGTCCGGGCTGGAGGGGCTCGGTCCGTGCGGGGGTTATCCGAACCGGGCTGGGGGTGGCCGGTCCGGGCTGGGGGGACCCGAACCGGGCCGGGGGGTCGTTCCGCGCTGGGGCCGGGCCGGGGGCGGTGCGGTGCGGCGCGGTGCGGCGCCGGGGGCGGTGCGCGGAGCGCGGATCGCGGGGCCGGTCCGTGCCGGTGCCGCCCCCGCCGCCCCGCCCTCACCTGCCCGCGCCGAGGCCGCAGGCGCCCGGGCGCCGCCGTCCGTCCCGTCCCGTCGCGTCGCGTCCGCGCGCAGCGGCAGCGGCAGCGGCAGCGGCAGGAGCGCAGCGATGCCGGGGGGGGCGCCGGGGGCGGCGGCGGGCGGCGGCGGCGGGCGGCCGCGGGGGCGGCGGGCGGCGGGCGGCTGGGTGCCGTGCGCGGCGCTGGCGCTGGGCTGGGCGCTGGCGGCGGCGCTGGGCGCCCCCCCGCCGCACCGCTGCCGCCCCGACGCCGCGCTGCTGCCGCCGCCGCTGCGCCGCCTGGCGGGGGCCGCGCTGCTGCGCGCCGCCGTCCCGCGACTGCGCGGCGGCTGGAGCCCCTGCCAGCTCTACCGGTACCGCGCCGGCACCGGCACCGGCACCGGCACCGGCACCGCCGCCGCGCGGCCCAACGGCACCGGGCCCTGCACCCGCGGCTGGCACTACGCGCTGCCCGCCGCCGGCCTCCGCTCCAACCTCGTCACCCAGGTGCGGCGGGGCCGGGGCTGGGGCTGGGGGGGCTGGGGCTGGGGGGTCCGGTGAAGCTGGGGGGGATCTGGGGAGGTTGGGAGTCTGGGGGGCCTTGGGGCTGGGGGGAGTCTGGGGAGGCTGGGGGGCTGGGGAGGCTGGGGGGGGGCTGGGGAGGTTGGGGAGCTGAGGGAGTCCCTGGGGCTGGGTGGTCTGAGGAGGCTGGGGGGGGGTCTGGGGAAGTTGGGGGTCTGGGGGGGGTCTGGGGCTGGGGGGGGTCTGGGGAGGTTGGGGGTCTGGAGGGGTCCCTGGGAACGAGGGGTCTGGGGAGGTTGGGGGCCTGGGGGGGCCCTGGGGCTGGGGGGTGTCTGGGGAAGTTGGGGGTCTGGGGGGGGTCTGGGGCTGGGGGGCATCTGGGGAGGTTGGGGGGCTGGGTGGGGTCTGGGGAGGTTGGGGGGGCTGAGGGAGTCCCTGGGGCTGGGAGGGATCTGGGGAGGTTGGGGGTCTGGAGGGGTCCCTGGGACCGGGGGGTCTGGGGAGGTTGGGGGGGTCCGGGGGGCCCCTGGGGTTGAGGTGTGTGTGAGGAGGTTGGGCGTCTGGGGGGGCCCTAGGGCTGGGGAGGTTGGGAGTCTGGAGCGGTCCCTGGGACCGGGGGGGTCTGGGGAGGTTGGGGGGGGGGTCTGAGGGGTCCCTGGGGTTGGGGTGTGTATGAGGAGGTTGGGGGGTCTGAAGTGATCCCTGGGCTGGGGAGGTTGTGGGGTCTGGAGGGGGTCGCTGGGTCTGGGGGTGTCTGGGGAGGTTGGGGGGGGTCTGGAGGGGTCCCTGCATCCAGGGGGCTCCCTGTGACCAGGAGGTCCAGGGAGGGACCTGGGTCTGGGGGGGGGGTCCTGGAGGTGGGGGAACCTGGGGAGGTTTGGAGGTCTGGGCGGGTTCCCTGGGTCTGCAGGGACCTGGGGAGGTTTGGGGGTCCGGGGAGATCCATAGGGCCTGGGAGTCCAGGGAGGTTGGGGGCTCTGGGGGGGTCTCTGGGGCTATGAGGGCCAGAGAGATTGGGGGGGGTCTAGAGGGGTCTGGGGGGCTCCCTGGGGCCGGGGGGACTGGGAGGAGCCCTGGGTCTCAGGGGGCTTGAATGGGTCCTGCAGTTTGGGGGGTGCTAGAGAGACTGAGGGATCGGGGGAGATCCCTGGGTCGGGGGGGGGGGCTCTGGGGTATCCGGAGGGCTTTGGGTCTGGGGAGATTGGGGGGTCTGGAGGGAGCCCTGGGGGTGTTCCTGGGGCTGGGGCGAGCCCTGGGGCTGGGGAGGGCTCTTGGGTCTTTGGGGGGGGGGGTGCAGGAAGGTGGAGGGGGCCCCTGGACCAGGGGGGAGGTCTGGGGGGGTCCCAGGGTTGGAGGAGGCTGGAGGAGGTTGGGAGATTGCTGCGATTGGGGGGGGGTCCATGGCTCTGGGGGTGTCTGGGGAGCTTTGGGGGGGGGGTCCCTATATCCAGGAGGGGTCCAGGGGGTGTTCATGGGTTGTGGGGGGTCAGAGCGGTTGAGGAGGTGGGGGGGGTCACTGGAGAGGATGAAGGGGACCTAGGGGTGAGCTGGGAGCACTGGGGCGCACTGGGGGGGGGTTGGGTGCTGCTGGGGGGTCCTAGGGGTTTGGGGGAAAAGGGTTGTGGGGAATCTGGGGGCGCTGAAGGAGCCCTGGGAGGAAGGGGGGGGGCGTCGGGGGGAGCCCTGCAGCGTGGGGGTGCAGGGCAGAGATGTCCAAGGTGCTGGGACGACCCAGCTCTCGCCCGGAGAAGCGCCGGCTCCGTCCCCCAATCCTGGCCGTGGGGCAGCGGCTCGTGGGAGTCCCCGCCCCCCCCCCAAATCCCCGGCTCCTTGGGGGGGGGGAGGGGGGGGGTCCTGGCCCGGCTGCGGGACCCCTGGCAGCTCTGCCCCGGCGCCGCAGTGGGACCTGGTGTGCGCCTCGCGCTGGAAGGTGCCGCTCGAGCAGACCACGCACCTGCTGGGATGGGCGCTGGGCAGCGTCGGCGCCGGCCTGGCCTGCGACAGGTAGACCTGGTGGCCCCCCCCCGTGCCCCCCCCCTCCCCGGGACGACCGGGGCCGCCGGGCTCATGGCCCCCCCGTCCCCCCGCAGGTTCGGCCGCCGTCCCGCCTTCGTGGCCTCCCTGGTGCTGGCGGTGCCGCTGGGCCTGAGCGTGGCGCTGGCCGTGGACTACGTCATGGCCCTGGTCACCCGGCTGCTCTTCGGCGCCGCGCTGGCGGGCGCCTTCCTCTCCCTCTACGTGGCCCGTGAGTGCTGGGGAGCCCGGCGGCGCTGGGGGCCACCCCCCCCCCCCCCAAAAACTGCAGCACCCACGGGCGCCCCTGGCCGTGCCGGCAGGGCTGGAGCTGTGCGACCCGCCGCACCGGCTGGTGGTGACCATGGTGGCCGGCTTCTTCTGGATCGCCGGAGAGCTGCTGCTGCCGGCGCTGGCCCTGCTGTGCCGCGAGTGGCGGGTGCTGCAGGGCGCCGTCACCCTCATCCTCGCCCTGCTCGCTGCCTGCTGGTGGTAAGGACGCCCCGGGCTCGGGCTGGGGGGTGGGGGTGGAGGGGGGCTGGGGTGGCCGCCCTTCCCGGCACGGCATCAAAGGCTCCGCGGGGCTCTCCAGGTGGAGTGAGGGCGGCTCCGGGAGCCGGTGAGTGTTTGCTCGGGTCTCAAGTTGGGGCGGTTTCCGGACGGCGCGGGGGGGGGGGGTTTGGACACGGGCCCGGCGCTGGCGCTGGCCCCGTGCCGGCCGAGCCCGGCGCCCCCCGACGCCGCTGCCTCCGCAGGTGCCCGGCGCTGCTGCTGGAGTCGCCCCGCTGGCTGCTGGCCACGCGGCAGCTGGAGCGGGCCAGGAAGACGCTGCAGGCGCTGGCTGAAAGCGGCAGTGCGGACACCGGCTCTTGCAACCAGGAGAGCCTCTTTGCAGGCGAGTGGGGCCTGGAGCCCTGCGCCGGACCCGCTCTCGTGCCGTGCCGGAGGTCGGAGCGGTGCCGGGATCCCGGTCCCCCGGCAATGCCGGCTCCAACCGGGCTGCCTCTCGCCGGCAGAGCTGGAGTCCCTGTCTGAGGGGTCCCCACAGCCCCGGTACCACGCGGTCTGCGAGATCTTCAGCACCAGGGTGATCTGGAAGAACAGCGTGATCCTCGGCTTCACGGCGTGAGCATCGCCGGGGGGGGGGGGGGGACGACTGGGAGCGGGGCCGAGCCCCGGCTGCTCCCGCCTGAGCCCGCTCTGGCCGGCAGGTTCATCGGCTCCGGCATCCGTCACTGCTTCACCCGCAACCTGGCCCCCCACCTGCCCCAGTTCTTCTACTCCTACTTCCTGCTGGTGGGCACCGAGGCGGTGGCCTGCACCTTCGTGTGCCTCACCGCCGAGCGCTTCGGCCGCCGCGCCGTCCTCCTCCTCTGCACCGTCCTCACCGGCATCTCCTCCCTGCTGCTGCTGGCGCTCACGCAGTGTAAGGACACGGCGCCGGGACCCCCGCGGTGCCAGGACCCCCGCGATGCTCGCGCCGCCACGCCGAGCTGCCTGCGAGCGCTGGGTGCTTGGGGGGGGGGGGGGTGCAGGACCCCCGCGGCTCCTGATGGCCACTTTGCCCCCCCCAGACCTGCTGGACCTCATCGTTCTGACGCTGTCCGTCGTGGGCATCACCGCCTCGCACGCCGTCGCCACGCTCAGCATCTTCTTCGCCAGCGAGGTCCTGCCCACGGTGGTCAGGTGAGCGGGGGGCTGCAGCCCCCACCCCTGTGCCGCCCAGGCAATGGGGGACCCCCGTGCCGGGCCCCCCCCCCTCGAGCGTGTTTTTCCCCCCTTCCCGCAGGGGCGCTGGGCTGGGTCTCATCGTGGGGGCCAGCTTCGTGGGCAAGGCGGCCGCCCCCATCACGGCCATCCCCAACAGCCGCGGCTTCTTCCTGCACCACGTGGTCTTCGCCTCCTTCGCCATCCTCTCCGTGCTCAGCATCATGCTGCTGCCCGAGAGCCAGGGCCGCAGCCTGCCCGAGTCGCTGCAGGACGGCGAGAGCCAGCGGCGGCCCCCGCTCTTCCGCCGCCCCCGCCGCGAGGACCACCTGCCCCTGCTGGCCTCGCAGCGCGGCCCCTGCCCGCCCCGCCGCTACTCCCGCCTCGACGCCTCCGCCCCGGCGGCGCCGGGACGCGGCCCCCCCGGCGCCCCCCGCGACACGTAGCGCCGTGCCCCCCCCCGCGGGGCTCCCCCCCCCCCCGGTGCCGCGGCCGGATCCTGCCCCAGGAGGAGCGGTGCTGGGAGCCCTGGGGCCGGGGGTGACACCCGGCGTGGGGGGGTTTCTCAGGCTGCCAATAAAAGTGCCTTGATTTGTACCGCGGGCTGGTGTGGTGGGGGGGGGGGCACGTGGGACCCCCCCCCAGCCACCAGCCCCCTTCTCCAGGGATCTTTATTGCGGGGGGGGTGGGGGGTTTCCTTTCGCCCGCGCCGTCGCTGCAGTCCTTCGGCCACGGGCTCCCGGCGGCTCCGGACTGGGGGGGGGGGGGCTGCGGGTCGGCCTTTCCCCAGCCCCCCCAGGCTCCGTGGGGCCGGTGTTGTGGTGCACACGCATGTGCAAACCCTTGTGGCTAGGCTCCTCCTGGTGCACACGCATGTGCAAACCCCGTGGCCAGGTCCCTCCTGGTGCACACGCGTGTGCAAACCCTTGGGGCTCCTGCTGGTGCATGCACGTCTGCAGACCTCAGTGCCTGGGCATCTCGTGCACGCGCGTGTGCAAGCCGGCCACCTCATGCACACGCACGTGTGCGAGCCCCCTCTCCCCCGCGGGCGGCCGGGCGCCCCCAGGGCGGCCCCGCTACTGCCCGTAGAGGTCGGCGAGGCGGCGGAAGCGCGGCCCCCACTCGCTCAGGTAGTCGTAGTCGTGGTCCTCGTCCGTCAGGCTGGAGACGATGGAGCTGAGGGGGCTGGCGACCGAGCCCGAGCCCTCGTAGTCATAGATGAGCGCCGTGTCGTAGGGGGGCACGCTGGGGTCCCCGTCGGCCGCCTCCAGGCCCTGCGCGATGGGGGGACGCCGTCAGCCCCGCGCCCAGCCCCGGGCGCGCCGGGGCCCCCGTGCCGAGCCCCCACCTCGTTGATGAAGTCCTCGATGTCGGAGGGGCTGCTGGGCGGCTTGCGGGGCGCCGGCGGCGTGGCGAAGCTCAGCGGGGCGTCGCGGCGTGCCGGCGCCTTGCCCCGCGGCGGGAAGAGCTGCGGGTGCCGCAGCTGGTTGATGTCGTAGGCGTCCTGCGGGCAGAGCCGCCCCGGGGGGGGGGGGGGGGAGGGTCGGTCAGGGACGCGGGGTCGGACTGGGACCCCCGCCCCCCCCGGAGCCCCGTCCCTGCTCACCTGGTCCTCCTCGCCGCCGCCCTGCTCGTCGTAGTTGAGGATGTTGTCGCGCATGTCGTCCCGCGAGCGCCGCAGCAGCCCCTTGCGCAGGGCCCGGCGGCGCCCGCGCTCCCGCGCCGCCCCCAGCAGCACCAGCACTGCGGGCAGAGCGCAGTGGCACCGCGGGGACGGCGCGCGGGGACAGGGTGGGTGAGGGCTGGGACGGAGAAGTGGGGTGTGCTGGCTGCCGTTGGGATGGGGCGACGGGGGGGATGCAGGAAATGGATGGGATGAGGCCATGGGGGATGCAGGAAGGGATTGGGACAGGGCGATGGGGGATGCAGGGAAGGGTTAGGATGGGGCAATGGGGATGCGGGAAGGGGTTGGGATGTGGAGATGAGGGATGTAGGAAGGGGTTGGGACAGGGCGATGGGGGATGCAGGGAAGGGTTAGGATGGGGCAATGGGGATGCAGGAAGGGGTTCGGATGTGTAGGAAGGGGTTGAGACAAGGTTGCCAGGGGTGGAATGCGGCAAGAGGGGGGCAGGGTGATGGGAATGTGGAAAGGGGTTGGGATGGGGAGATGGGGATGCAGGAAGGGGTTGGGATGGGAGTATGGGGGATGCAGGAAGGGGTTGGGATGGGGAGATGGGGGAATGCAGGAAGGGGTTGGGACAAGGTTGCCAGGGCTGGGATGGGGCACCCAGGTGGGACGGGGTGGCTGCCACCGGGCTGAAGATGGGACGGGTCAATGAGGGAAGTTGTTACGGATTTGGGATGGGGTGTGTGTGTGGGGGGGTGTTAGTAGGGGGCAGCTGGGGTTGCTGAGATGGGGTGAAGGTGGGATGGGGTCACGGGGGGGGGGGCAGTGATAGGGATGGGATGGGGTGGCCCGGGCTAGGATGGGGTGATGGGTGGGATGAGGGGATGGTGCACGCTGGTGGGGCTCGGGGTGGGTGGCCAGAGCTGTGCTGCCCGGCGTGGGGCATGTGGGTCCAGGGGGGACGGGCAGGGTGGGGTGAAGGGGGCCACGGCAGGGGCCTGGGATGGGCCAGAGTGCCTGGGCTGGGGCGATGGGGGCCGGTTTCGGGGTGTCACTCACGCAGGAGGAGGAGGACGCTGCTGAGGATGATGACGAGGGCACCGAGGGTGACGCCGGCGCCGGCGCTGGAGGCGGCCAGGACGCCGTCGTGGCAGGCGCCGTCGGGGCCGCAGGGGCACACGGAGACGTTGAGCAGCTGCTGCCGCTCCCGCGGGGGGGTCCCCGAGTCCCGCAGCAGCAGCGGCAGCGAGTAGGGCCCCTCGGGCAGCTCCACCAGCAGCGACAGCACCGCGTGGGTCACTGCGGGGAGTGGGGGGGGGGGGGGACACAGTGGCGGGGTTGAGCGTGGGCCCCCCCCCCAACCCTTGCACACCCCCGGCCGCCCCTCACCGTTGTAGCGGGCGACGCTCCAGTTGCGGGCGAGCTGGGGGTGCTGGGGGCTCAGCTGGAAGTGGAAGGGGGCGCCGTGGGGGGGGCCGGTCCTCGTCGGTGGCCCCCAGCAGCAGGCTGCCGCCGGGGCCGGGGCGGCCGCACACGGCGCCGGCGGGCGGCTGCAGCAGGGGCGCGTGGTCGTTCACCTCCAGGATCTCGATGGAGAGGGTGCCGGTGGCGGAGAGCGGCGGCTGGGCTGGGGGGGGGGGGGCGGGCGGCAGCGGGGTCAGGGGCGGCGGCGGCGGCGGCAGCGGGGGGGGGGGACGGAGGGGGGCTGCTCACCGTCGTCGCGGGCCAGCACCAGGGCGATGTACCAGCCGCCCTGCAGGAAGGCGGCGGGGTGCAGCAGCTCCCGCTTGGTGCGCACGGTGCCGGCGCGCGGGTCCAGCTGCAGCCAGTCGGCCGGGTCGTAGAGCAGCGCGTAGCTGCGGGCACACGGAACGCCTACGGCGGGCTGCGGGCGCCGGGACGCGCCGCCACGGCAGCACCGGGGGCGGACGGGGGGGAGATTTTGGGGGGGGGGGGGCGGCCGGGCTCACGTGAGCGTCTGCAGCTGGCGGGTGTCGGGGTCGGTGGCCGTGTAGGTGGTGACCTCGGTGCCCGGCGGGGCGCCCTCCAGCACGCTGACCCGCCGCGGGTTCTCGCGGAAAACGGGTGCCTCGTTGACGTCCCGCACCCGCACCCGCACCGTGGCCAGCGCCCGGGGGCTGGCCGGCGCCGACGGCTCCAGGGGCCGCTCGTTCTGCACCGACACCGTGAGCTCGAAACGGTCCCGCGCCTCGTGGTCCAGCGGCTGCGGAGCGGGCAGGGGCGTCAGCTGCGCCACGGGGTCCCATCCCCATCCCCGTCCCCCTCCACTGGCCCCGGGACACCCCCCAGCTCACGCACCTTGGCCACAGAGAGCACGCCGTCGTTGGTGTAGGGGTCGGTGCGGATGGCGAAGGCGCCCTCGGGGTCGCCCTCCAGGATGGTGAACTTGGCCAGCCAGTTGGGCGAGCCGGCCAGGTCCTTGTCGTGCACCAAGACCTTGCCCGCCTCCACGCCGGCCGCCTGCTCCTGCACCTCCATGGCGAACTGCGGGGCAGCGGCGTGGGGCAGGCGTCCGCGGGACCCCACGGCATCCGCGGACCCCCACGGCAGCACCCGGCCCCGCGTCCTGCCCCGGCCCCATGCCCCACCGCTACCTCCTCCTTGGTGAACTCGGGAGGGTTGTCGTTGATGTCCTCCAGGTAGATGACGGCCGCGGCGGTGGTGGCCAGCCCGTCCCCGGACATGTCGGCCACCTGCAGCGTCAGGTTGTAGACCCCCACGGCCTGCAGTGAGGACGGGGCGGGTGCTGAGCCCATCCGGCACCATGAGCCCGGAGGTGGCCCCGTGCAGCCTGTCCCCCCCCAGCCGGGGTGGTCCCCAGGGCTTTGCTTGCAGCAAACCCATGGTTGTGCCGGCTCGAGGGGCTCCGGCCATTCCCCCAGCCCTGGTGCCACACCGTGTCCCCCACCACCGCCCCAGCCACATCCCCCCCCATACCTCGCGGTCAAGGCCGGGCCGCGCGGTGCAGATCTCGCCGGTGGTGGCGTTGATGCTGAACATGCCGGCGGAGCCCTGCTCCAGGATGGAGTACCGCAGCGCCGCGTTGTCCGTCTCGGGGTCGTCGGCATCTGTTGCCTCCGCCTTCATCACGCAGGTCCCTGCGGCCAGAGCGGGGCCACGGTGGGTGCCGCTGGGGGGGGGGGGTTGTCCTGCTGGGCACGCACCCCATCCCTGCACCCCGTCCCCCCGTGCGTGGGACCCACCTGGCTCAGCCCCTTCCACCACGTGCCCCGTGAAGACGTCCTGCTGGAAGAGCGGCCGGTTGTCATTCTGGTCCACCACGATGATCTCCAGGTCGGTGGGGTCCTCCAGCGTCGTGCCACCCAGGTCCAGCGCGAAGGCCTTCAGCTGCAAGCGGGCAGTGAGCGCGTCGGCACAGCGGCAGGGGGATTTTGGGGGGGGGGGGGCCCTGTGCGGCTGCGCCGCGTCCTCACCCGGTAGCGGTCGGTCTCCTCCCGGTCCAGCATGGCGTTGAGGAAGACCTTCCCGCTGAACTTGTCGATGGAGAAGATGCCCACGGGCTCCTCGTCCACCCCGGGCCCCTTGATGCTGTAGATGACCCCCCCGGGCTGCTGCTTGTCCGACTTGATCTGCCCCGGGGAGAGCAGGGCTGGGGGTGTGTGTGTGGGGGGGGGGGGCTCAGCCCCGGAGACCCCCACGAGCCTGGCTCAGCCCCCCCCCAAACCTGGGGCCGGGCGGTGTGGACGGGGCTGCCCGCGCCCTGCAGGAATGGGGGGGGCCCACTCTCCCTGGGGTTCCCCCATGCCACCCCCTCATTGGGGACCCCCCCCCCCGGTGCTATCCCCTGCCTGGGGTCCCCCTGTGTCCCACTCTCCCTGGGGTCCCCCCCCATGTCCCTGCGTGGTGTCCCTCTCCCATGTCACCCCCCACACACACTGGGGTTCCCCTGTGCCCAGCTCTGCCCAGACCCCCCCATGTGTCCCCCCCCGCCCCGGGATGCCCCATGCCTGGCTCTGCCCCCCCCCCCTCCCCGGCGGGGCGGCGGTGCCTACCTGCACCAGGAGGTGGGGGATGCGCTTGTGGTTCTCGGAGACGCTGATGGGGGGGATCACCCAGGCCCTCTTCACGCGCCGGGGCCCCTCCTGGTGCCGCCAGGCCGGGCGCAGCGGGGGCCCCCCCGGGGCCGCGGCACCCGCCTGGGCCGGCCCGGCACCCTGCGGGGAGGGCCACGGGGCTGCCAGGCGGGCGCGGGGGCCGCTGCGGCCTTGGGGGGGGGGCTGCGCTGGCCCCACGGGGCACCGGGGACCCCCCAGCTCCCCCCAAGGTGGGGGGGGTCTGGGACCAGCTGGGGTGCCACGCGCCTTGAGCCCCCCCCCCGTGCAGCAGCAGTGGGGCAACCTGGGCACCGCGGGAACCTGCAGCCCACCGATTCCCGCGGCCCCCCCGGGACGAGCCGCTGGCCTGGGCACGCAGCTGCGGCGGCGAACAGCCAGCGAGGGCCGGGAACGGCCCCGGGCGCCGCGGTTCGGGGGTCCCCCGGCACCCGCAGCCTCGGGGGGGCGGTGAGCAGCACGAAGCCCCCGCGGCGGGGAAGAAGGGGTTACCCCGGCTGGCAGCGCCCGGCCGGGCCCCGGCCCACGTCACCAGCGGCACCGCACGGACGTGGCAGCGAGGGCGGACGGGGTCGGGGACGGGTTAGCGCGGCGCGGCTGGCCCTGCCGGGGGCTGCGGCGGGGGGCTATGGGGGGGCTGTGGTGGGGCTCCAGTCCTGGGTGCCGCGTGCAGCCTCCTGCAGCTGCTGCTCCCCTCCCTGCGCTGCCCCGTTTTGGGGGGGGGGGGAGCCGGGGGGGCCCCACGCGGCTGGTACGAGCCCATGGCCTGGCTCTGTGCCTGGCTCTGTCCCCGGGCAGCCGCGACCCCCCCCACCCCCCCGGCTCCATCAGGGCTCGTCCTCATCCTGGACCCCAGGGGCGCCTGCTGCCCCCCACCCCGGCAGCTGCACCCGGGCGGCTGCACTGAGGGGTTTGGGGCTGCACCGAGGGGTCCCGGGACATGCACTGCCAGGTGCCAGGGCCCCGCTGGATCCGGCCCCGCCGGGGCCTCAGGAGCGTTCCCGGCTCCCGAACCCTGCTGCCCCGTGTGCACCCTGCCGTGGGGCCAGTGCCGGAGCGCGTGCTCGGCCATGGGGGTGTCTGGGGCCATGCCGTGGGGCTGCGTGCCGGCCCCCATGGGCGGGCGGGACGGGGGGGGTGCTTTCCGGAGGCGCTGTGATGGGGGCTGCCTGGGGGCCACCAGCTGTCCGTCCGTCTGTCCCTCCGTCCCGGAGGAATGTCTTCCCCGGGAGTTCAGGCGGCCGGCAGGCAGTGGGTGCGGGGGTGAGGGAGGCCGCTGCCGGGGAGGAGGGCTGTCCTGCAGGTCCCCTTGCCCTCCCCTGCCCCAGAGCCCTGAAGCCCCCGTGCAGCCCAGGCCTGAGACCACGGTGAGGGGCTTGGGGGGGGGGCATGCATGGAAGGGGGGGGGGGCAGGAAGGTCAGGGCTGCAGCTAGGTGGGGAGGGAGGGTGTTTCTTTTAGCACCGAACCCCCCTGAAATCCCATCCCACAGCTCACAGACACATGAGGTGCCCCGGAGCTGGACGCCCCCCCCCCCCAGCTTCCCCCCCATCTCTGGGGTGTGAAATGCCCCAGGAGGGGCACGGAGCCCCCTTTGCCCCCCGTCCCCGTCAGCCCCGGGGACGCTCCTCCGTGGGGCCTGGAGTCCGGCCACCCCCTGGCACGGGGCCACAAGGAGCAGCCGCCAGCCGCGATGGGGCTCCCCCTCCCCAGCTCCAGCCCCACCAGCCCCTCTCCCGGGGGGGATCCCGGCCGCCCCAGCTCGGCCCCAGCACCCCGACCCCCCCTGGACAGCCCTGAGCCGCCCCGGCACCGTGGGGCACAGGTCCCAGCCGTGCTCCCCATCCCGTCCCGTCCCATCCCGTGCCGCCTCGCTCCCCTTACCCAGAGCGGGGCCAGCAGGCAGGCGAGCAGGAGCGGGGTGCCCATGGCGGCGCGGGCGCTGCTGCGGCGCCGTGCTCGGGGCAGCGCTGGGCGCGCGGAGCCGCTCGCCAGCCCCCGGCTAAAATAAACCCGGCGCTGGCTGAGTGACAGCACATGTGCTGCGGGCGCGCGGGGCCGGCCGGCGGGACGCGGGGGGCCGGGGCAGCTGTCCCCGCTCCGGCTGGGCCCCCCGCCGCCGGCCCCCTGCCCGCCGCCCGGGGCCCACGCTTAACCCCGGCCGCGCCGGCTCCCGGCCGCAGCGCTTGGCCTCCGGCCGGTCCGGCGGGGACCAGGCGGCCGGGGCACAGCGTGGCGCCAGGGCGGCGCTGGCACCACATGCCGGGATGCGGCGCATGAGCAGGGGGGAGACGCACGGGACGGCCAGGCCAGGGCCCCGCGTGCCCTGTCCCCCAGGGGGTTTTGCTCCACTCTGCCCCCCCCCCCCCCCAGTGTGGCCGTGCCCCGGGGATGGGACACCCCAAGCATGGCCCAAACATGGGCTGCCCCCATCCTGCCGTGCCCAGGGCTCGCTGGGGCATCCCCGGGGCGCCGCGGGGAAGCACAGCCGGGGAGGCCTCATGCTGGGGTGCAGGAGACCAGCACCCCCTACCCCCCCCCCCCGGGGGCTGCAGGCACCCACCCAGCCCCGGCTCACGGGGCTGCCCAGCGAAGCAGAGCAGGGCTGACAGCACCATGTCTGTGCCACAGGCATCCTCCCCTGTGCTGCCGTCCCGGGGTGCTGCCAACTTGGGGGGGGGGGGGGGGTGCACCAGCCTGGCGGGTCCGGCATGCCGTGGGCAGCTCCGGGGGAGGCTGGCCAGGTCGGGGCGGCGCGGGGCAGGAATGCGGCAGTTGTCGCGGGGTCGGGTGCCGCGGGCCTTTGCAGCAAGGCATCCTGGAGGAATGTCGCACCACGCCGGGCAGGCAGCACCCGGCAGCTGCTGGCCCCCGCTGGTGGTGCCAGCGACGACCTCGGAGCAGCGCTGAGCCCCGCGCGGCCCTGCTCCCCTCCAGGGCGCAGCGAGGGGGGGTGCTGGCTTGCTGCACCTTGTGCACGTGGCCATGGGTGCAAGTCACCCTGCACGCTCACTGCACGATCCGTGGGTGCCAATGGATGTGCGTGCACACGTGTGATCGTGCCCATGCACATGCAGTCTGTGTGCAGTGCCATCCCCCACTGCTCCAGGGGTGCATGCACACACATGCACACGCATGCACACCCCCCCCCCCCCATTGCATTGGGCTGTGCACGTGCACACACGCTGCCTGCAGCATCCCCGTGGTGTCCCGCGGGGGCTGCCGGCCTCCCGCCCTCCCCGGGGCGCTGAGCCCAGCCGTGCCAGGGCCGGGCTGGCGGGGGCCGTGGCCGGCTCTGCCGCGCCGCGCTGCCAGGCCGCGCAGGTGCCGGGGCCATCTGTGCCGCGCCGGGCGCTGGAGAGGGGCCAGGCGGGCCGGCCGCGCTGGCGCCGGCTGGGCCTGGCTTTAGCAGGGACCGTGGGGAAACGCGGGCGGCGCTTGGCGCAGGCCCCGCGGTGCTGCCTGCCCGCTGGAGCGATGCTGGGCCCCGGGCCACGGCCGCGGCTGCCTGTGCCGACAGCTGCCCCGAAACGACGGCTGCATCCCCCTCCCCATCTCCACGGAGCTGTTTTGGCACCCGGGAGCCCAGCACGGAGGGGGTGCAGGAGCACCCTGCGCCCGGCACCCCTGGGCATTGGGTGCAGCGTGCACGGAGGATCCAGGGCAGCACTGGCGGTGCCTGGACGGTGCTGGTGGCCCAGGTGCTGGCAGCTTGATCCGGGCAGCGCCAGGAGCCACAAAGACCACGGCACCAGGTGGCAGCATCGGCTCGGCCATCGGCGCCGCGGCGCCCGCAGCCGTCCCCGCACCCCTGGGTGCCAGCCCCAGCACCCCGGGGTGCACCGCAGCCTGTGGCCATGCCTGGGACAGGGCCCCAGCGTGCCAAGGGGCCCCGGCGTGCCTGGCGCCCCATCCTGGCGTCACGGGTGCCTGCGCCGCGGGAGCGGGCCATGCTTGGGGGTCCTGTGTCCTGGGGTCGTGGCAGGGCTGGGAAGCGGTGGTGCCCCCGGCATCCCCCCCCCAGCTGGACACAGGGTGGAGAGGGGCCGGGGGGGGCTCCTCACCCCGCGTCTTTCTGCCCAGCCAGTGCTGGGCCTGCCCGGGAGGACACAGTGCCTCGCTGCTGCTCCTGGCCTGTCACCCCGCCAGACCAGCTCCCTTTTTGGGGAAAAAGTGCCCCGATTTCCCCCTCAGCACCGGGCACTTTTCGGAGAGCACTGCAGGACATGCATGGGACGTGGGACATTTTGGGGCCATGGCCATCGAGGCCAAGCAGTGGCAGGGCAGTGGGTGACCCGGGGACAGGATGGGGGCACGGGAGCTGCCCCATGAGCAGGTCACCGTCGGGCACCAGCGAGGTGTGGGGTGGCCAAGCGGATGCTCCCTGCCACCGCTGCGGCAGTGGGGGCGGCCGGGGGCTCGGCAGATGGGACAGGCTCTGCCAAGCGGCAGCGCCGGGCCGCAGTGCGGTGCTCCCACAGGAGCTGTGCCGTGCCACTTGCAGTGGCTCCGGCCCCCGCTGCCCCCTCGTCCTGCTCCACCGCCTCTTGCCCTGCTGCTGGGCCGAGGTCCCCGGAGCCCCCGGGCAAATGGCACCGGCCCAGGCCTGTAACCCGGTCGATTTGGGGAAGGGGACACCCTATTTGGAGCGATGCCTGGGGGGGATGGAGCAGCAGCCGGGTCCCCCAGGTGCCACTTTCTGACCTGCTGCACACAGTGTGTGCAGGGATGCAGGACATTGGGGGCAGCCTATCCCGGGACATGGGGGGCAGCCCATCCCGGGACATGGGGAACAGCCTGTCCCGGGACATGGGGGGCAGCCCATCCTGGGACATGGGGAACAGCCTGTCCTGGGACACGGGGAGCAGCCTGTCCTGGGACATTGGGGGCAGCCTATCCCGGGACATGGGGGGCAGCCCATCCCGGGACATGGGGAGCAGCCTGTCCTGGGACATTGGGGGCAGCCTATCCTGGGACACAGGGAACAGCCTGTCCTGGGACATGGGGAGCAGCCTGTCCTGGGCTGCAGTGGGACCTCAACACGGATCTGGAAATTGCCCCGTCCCCACCAAGCCCAGGGCCAGGAGAGAGCTGGAAACTGTGAGCTGAGCAGTGATGTGCCGACCGCCAGCACAGCAGCCATAAAGCTACCGGCGCTTTGGCTTTTATATGGCAATAAAAGCTAATAGCTATAAAGCACGAGAGCAGGTCCCGGCATGACGCCCCGAGACCGGGGCAGGGAGCACTGGGGGCGCGGGGCTGCGGGCGCTGCGGGATGGGGACGGTGTGTGTGCGTGCACGGCCCTGGCTTCCCCAGGGACGTCCGTCACCCCGGCCCTTGCTGATGCCTTTGGGCAGCCTATAAATCACGGGCAGGCCCGGCCCGCTTGGATCAACGGCTCTAACAGGATCAAGTTTGCAAGGTGCTGCCCTGTTTCTCCCCCTCCACGCCCAGGGTGAGCAGCCCGGGGCTGTGGTGGGATGGGGGACGGCCGCAGCGGGACGGGGACGGCTGCAGCGGGACGGGGACGGCCGTGCAAGGCGGCAGTGCCGCCAGCGCCCCACGCAGCCGCGGGGACCGTGTTGCGGCGGACGCGTTAAAGATGTTACTTTGGGTGGTTGTTGTTTTAATGGTTTTATTGCGCGCTGCCGGGGAAGGGCCTGGCAGGCCTTAATGAAGTAGATTGATGGCTTAATAGCCCGCAGCCATTACGGGGTAATTGAATGGTTGTGTACATATGATCAGAGCGTCTAGGCGGACGTGGCTTGCAAGCAAAGCGCCTGGCGCGGCGGGGGGCCTTGGGCACCCCTCCGTCCCCAGCCGTGGCATCCCCGGGGCTGCATCCGGAGCAATGGGATGGGACGGGTCTCCAGGACCGCCCGAAGGCACTGGGAGCTGAAACCCGCCACCAGCCTGCTCGGCTCCCAGGTGGGGATCTGGGGCACCATGACAAGGCTTTTAACGAGGCTTTTAACAAGCGGATGCCGTGTATAGAGGGGGGCGACCTGGAGGTGGAGCAGGGAGCCCTGCGGGCTCACCCCGGGGCTGGACCCAGGCGGGTGCATGCCTGCGCACACGTGCAAACCACCCTCCACCTGCTGCAAACAACCCCAGGTGCCTTCTCTGCATCCCAGCAGAACCAGTTCCTGCGGTCCACGAGGGTGGTCCCATGCCCAGGGGACCCAGCCGCCCCGAAGCGGGGGTCCATGGGGCAGGACGGACCCGGTGCCGGGGCTGGACGTGGTGCTGGGGCTGCCCCCGTGGTCGCCAGCATCCAAAGGCTTTGCCACCGGGCGCCCTCCCTGCAAAAGCCACCTCCAAGGAGAAAACCCAGCAGAGCCGCTGCCGGGTCCCCGCACCGGGGTGTGAGTCAAACTACTCATTTTAGTGTGTGACAACCAGGTGTTTTACAGTATTTGCTACCTGTGATCATCCATCAAAGCAATCGATAGCGTTCCTGCAGAGTTTTATTAATGATCTTGTCACCGGGCTGGTGCTGGGTGCCTGGGGTTGTCGAGAATGATAGATCATTAAGAGCTTTTGCTGCTATTTATTCTCCAGTGACCTTGTCTCTCTCCATTGTTGCTTGCTTAAGAGTTATGAATGTGAGACATGATAATTTGATATTGATCTATTTGGTAAGTTAAAAAATTTACTGCATCGTTGATGTTTTAACAAAGGATCCGCTCGGTCCCTCCTGCAGCCTGGGCAGAGCTGCTGGCTCTCGGCTCCGCCAAGGTGGGCGCCGGGCTGGCACATCCATCCTGCACGGCTGCGGCTTTTCTTCCCATCCCTGTCCCCATCCCTGTCCCAGTCCCCAGCCCTGCTCCCCTCTGCCCAGCCCAGGCGTCTGCCAGATGTTCCCGCAATGTTCACCAGTCGTCCTCCCAGATGTTCTGGGCTCCGCTGACCCTAACGAAGGCGGTCGGAGGAATTGCTTTTTGCTTCTTGCGTCCAACGTGCCCTGCTCAGCCACTCGGCTCCTGGGAGTGACGGTCCCTTTCCCAGCTCTGCCACAGCCCCAGGCTGGCAGCGTGGCCGTCCCTTGCCCTGGGCACCCCATGGTGCATGGGAGCCTCCAGCCCACGGCGCTTGCTGCCGGGGGGCTGCGGGGCCCTGCTGGTGTCCATCCCTTACCTCCGGATGCAGCGTGGTCGGCAGAGCACGCGTGAAGCCAAACAGGGACACAAATCCGTTCATAAAGGTGGGGTTATCAATACTGCCTGTCCTCTGGGAAAGCAATGACCTTCACACGTGGGCTCTGGTGTCAGCGCGTGTGCATGCACACACACACACACACACACACACACACGTGTGTGCATGCACTGCATCTGCTCCCCGGTGCCACCAACGCCTCGCATGGCTTTCCCACCGCGGTGGTTGCTGCTCGCAGCGCGGGGCTGGGGAGCACTGCCCAGGTGGGCCCCGCTTCCCAGTGCCGGCTGCGGGCAGCAGGGACGTTGGAGACGGCGATGCCGCTGCGGAGGCCCCTTCGCCCCGCACAGGCAACGCGCCCGCCCTGGCCCCGTGCTCCTCGCGGGGCTCCGGCCACGAGCCGGCCCGGCCCCGCTGCAGCACCTTGCACACCCCCCCCCCCCCCCCCCCCGGGCTGGGCGCCGAGCCCGTCTCCGGTGCCTGCCCGGGTGCCTGCCCTTCCTCCCCATCTCCCCAGGCTCCCTCCACGTTATTGCAAAGCTTAATTGCGTTCCTGTAGAGTGTGTGTGTGCACGTGTGCGATTCAGTGTCAGCGCACACAAAGGCTCCAGCTTATCAGGCCTGTGCAGAAAGGGCCGCGGCAGCGCTAGCTGCCAGCGAGGGGCACCCAGGCTCCCTTCGAACCCACCCATGGGTCCTGCGCGCGCTGCTCCCCTTAAGGGCGCTCGCTAAGGCCAGCAGCTCGCATCTCGCCTGCACCCGGCCGCACCGCAGCGCCACGACGCCTCTGCTCGCACCGGCGTGGCCCGGCTCCGCGGCCGCCGCTCTGCACCGGGGGAGCCCCGCGGGCGTGGGAGCACCTCGGTGGCTGGGTTATTAAGCGCGGGCTGTATTTATTTGTGCTTGTCTAATTACTGCTTCTTCACATCTGCAGGGAAACAGGAGGCGACGTTTGGTGGAGCATGGAGTTGGACAGATACCAATTTGCAGCAGGTCACACGGCCTCCCCGAGACCCGGCTCCCTCCAGCGGGGGACCCACTGCTCTCCCGGGCTCTCCCTCTCCATAAACCAAACTATGGGGAAAGTCAGTGAGTCTATGGGAAAGGGCAGAAAGGGAGGCAAAATTACCAGGCATCACTGCAGCTGGTTGCAGACAGGAGTTTAATCTAAAGAGTAATTTCAGCTGGGGATGAGTTGCATGTGGCCTGAGGCAGGGAGCTATGAACGGGAACGGGGATGAGCATCCAGAGCCAGACGGAGACAAGGTGGAGGAGCCAGCGGTTCCTGCACAGACCCCCCCGCCCAGGAGACCAGGTCTGACAGACCGGTATCACCCCAGCCACCCTCCCAGCGTCTCTGAACTCACTGGGGACCAGCGGGGTCTATCTGCACCCCGGGCCAGGTGCTGGGCTGCACGCGGCAGCTCAAGGCGGGTGCGGAGGGGCTCGTCACATGGCTTCGGCTGGAGGAGAGCTGAACCCTGTGCTCGCTCGTGTGTGCTTTGGCACAAGCGAGACCTGCCACATCGGTGGCCGGTAGCCACGGCAGCCAGGAGGGACAGGTCACCTTTCATGGTGTGGTCCAGGCGGGCACAGGCTGCCTCCTCCTTATGCACCTATGGAGTGGAGCAGCCCCAGGATGCTTTCGGCTGCCTCTCTCCGCAGGGTTATGTGCTGCTATGCAGGGAAGGTGAACCTACAGCTCTAGGTCAGTTCAGCCAAAGAGAAGACTACATGGGATGAATCCTGCTTTTATTGGATTTATTCTGTGGACAAGACTGTCACCATTGCAGTGAGCCCAGAACTACCACTGCTCATCACTGCTGGTACCCAGACAGCATCATTTTAGAAACAGAGCCCCTGGAAATGGATGCAGGGCAGGACCAAGCACCCCAGGGCTCCTTGGTCTGGCTTGAGGCTGTGCACTAGGTTGGGTAAAAGCGCTGCAGAAGATCCTTCTTGTTGACTTTTCCCATCTGATTGCGCGGGATCTCCTCTACCACGATCAGTTCTGTGGGGATGCTGTAAGGTGCCATGGTCCCTCTGCAGCACAGAAACACAGTTCATTAAAGCCAACCGAAACCTGTGCTTCCAGCCCCTCTATCTCACAAAGTCTCTCCCAAGAGCTCTCAAATGCCGCAGGCTCTCCTGGGTCTGGGGGAGATTCGCTCAGTCCTGGCAGCAGACTTGCATTCTGCAGCTAGTCACTGCAGGTAACTGAGGAACCCCAGCCGTGGCTTTCCCAGACAGCACCATCTAGGACCAGACACCGGCCGACCACTCTTCCAGCACAGCGTGAGTCTGTACGCATGCCTGCAGCCTCTGCTGTCCACAGGGACCCACACGGCTCCCGTCCCTCCTGCCTGGCAGTGAGAGCAAGTGTCCCTGATGTCTGCACGGCACCCAGGAGGCTCAGCCAGAGCTGCGCACGGGGCGGTGGATGAGTCTGCACCCTCGCTTGGAGGAGACAGCCAAAGGGGGCTGCAGCACGAGCAGCTTCGGTTGACCCCAGACTGTAGCCTGACTCTTCCCTGAGGACTCAATGCAGCTCTTGGGAGAGCAGCAACAAAGGTCCGTGCTGCGCAGGGGGAAGGAGCCACCCGCTCTGCTCCGAGCTGACCCCGGCACGGGAAGGTGAAGGGGGTCACCTCACATCCACCGAGAAGCACAAAGAAGGTGTCGCAGGCAGGTGCCTGCTCGACCCCTGCTGCACTGACACGTACGGGGCTTGTAAGCAGATGCCTGAAGATGACCTGGAGAGTGATGCATCTGTGGTGTCGGCTGTCACAAGCCCTGAGGGGACCTAAGGGCCCTGACCAGCCCCACCTGGGCCCTCAGTCACACCCTGCCCATGGCCCAGGAGCCCCCACAGCAGCTCAGCCCTGGGGCTCTGGCCCGTCCTGAGCTATGGCACAGGTGTGCTGTCCCCATCCTGTCTCCTGGCGTGACCTCAGCCCCGTGCTGCAGACAGCTTGTCTCCTGGATAGAGCCCGCAGATGTGCATCATAGCTTGTCTCCAGCCCTGTCTCGGCCTTGGCTCCCGGATGGACTTTGGACCCATGTTGTTGCCTGTCTTTGGCCCTGTCTCTTTTTGCTCCTGACTGGACTCTGGTTAGACCTTGGATCTGGTTCATTGGGGACTGCTGATGGACCTTGTTACTGGCCCCTGGCCACACCACAGCCAGGGCACTCGGCTAGAGTACCACACATCCTGCCAGCTCCCCAAAACACCCACCTGCACCATCAGGAGGGGGCACAGGGAGCCTTCAGCAAGCGAGCAGGAGGGAGAGCTGCTAACGGAGACTCATCAATCCTCCGCGTTAGAAACGGCAGGGGCAAACACAGCGCAGCAGCACTAAGGAAGCCGAACCCTGCACGCACTCCCCGATCCCAGCCCCAGGGGCCCGGGATTGCAGGTGGGCCCCCACCCAAGACATTCGCTGACGGCAGGCTGCGTCTCCCCGTGCGCGGCGGCGCACGATCTCAGCCCCGTGCTCACGTGCAGGCCCGTGGGGGCCTCTTCCCTCGGCGGGAGGGAGTCCGAGCGCGGAGCAAACTCACAAAGTCCCCGTGCCCTTTGAGGAGCGTGTGTGCGCGGGGAGGGGGAGGCTCTCCTGCCTTCTGCTGCCTGTGTGTCACCAACCTGGGGCCATGCCCAGCTCCGGCAGGCAGCGTCCTGGCACTGATCCTAATGCGAGATGCCAAGTCTGCCGAGCCCTTCAACCGCCGCCCCGGCCCTCCTCCCCGCGAGCCCGCTCCCGACACCCCCCCGCCATATGGATGGCTCTAACTCAGGATGGCGCCTGTCACCGGGAAGCAAGATTGGAGGCGAAAGCTGCAAAATGAATCACTCTGAAGAGGGACATGTGTCTCCTGCCAGCGAGTGCGAGAAAAGGGCCAAACAAATGTAAGTGACACATAAAATAAAGGGGAGAGACAGGGCGAGAGGGAGAGACAGAGACGGAGGGGAAAAGCCGGTGTGGTGCCTGGAGACAGCACCACACGGGCAAAGGGCACCGCTCTCCTCTGAAGACCCTAGACAGCGGCTGACTGTCTCCTCCCACATCGCAAATGGCTTTTGTTTAAAGGGCTCCTACCTTTGCTCTGCACAGGCAAAACAGCATCATGGCAAGCCTGCAGCAGGCTGGGAACAGCGATGGGAAGAGCGGTGCTGGAGCACAGCTCCGAGAGCTCCTGCTCCCCCAGGAACAGGCAGGATTGAAGGGCAGCATTGGACCAGGCAAGAAAAAGCAGGAGAAGCCAAGGTGCTGCTGGCGCTGCCGTGCCCTCCCAGGAGCGCTCGGACAGCCCGGCGGGAGAGGGGAAGGTGCGCACGGAGGGGCCAAGCACAGCTCCCTGCCGGGGCCAAGGAGCCCACAGCAACAGCCAGGCGACTGGGTAAAGAGCAGCCACATGTGGCAGTGCCTTCCAGCAGGCTCTGGCACCGGGGGCAGCGACTTCTCTCTGCGGGTCGTGGTGGCCTTTCTGGGCTACCATCTGTGCAGGGGTTAATGAGGGTCACGAGATATTGGAGCAAGGATGAAAGGACCTGCTGGAGACACCAATATCCCTGCCACAAAGCTCAGGGATGAGCAGCCACCGCATGGCACGTTCAAGATCTCTCCTTCCCCACTCTCCATTGCTCCGGCCCTACGCTGGGGCCCAGGGAGGGTCCTAGATGAAGAAGCCCAGAGTACCAGCTAACCTGGTGGAGATCTGTACCTACTGCGACACATATTGAGCCCAGACAGGCAGGAGAGTCTCAGGGAGAGATTGCAAGAGGGCCCCAACACAAAAAAGCCAAAGCTGTTCACTGCTGTGGGCTGCCCTGGGAGAAGCAGGAGTCCCAGAGGAGTGGTGGCCAGAGGGTTAACACGTGCGCGTAGGAAGCAGAGGTGCCAGCAGGAGGGATGGCAAGGCATGGCCTTGGCCACTCTGCCCAAGCAGCGACCAGCGTGGGTTTGGTTTCTTTGTTTGATTCTCTTCCCCCCCTAAGTAACTGTTTAATCAGAGCAGCAGCCGGCCAACTAGCATCTTCCTTGCATTTGCTAAATCGCAGTCCCCCAACTGTGATTTTTGCAAATCCAGGGGAAATCTTTAATTGGCTGGCTGTGCAGCCCCTGATGAAACAAGTGCTCCTACTGCTCATGAAATAGCGCCAGCCTTGCCAAAAATATCCACAGCCTGAAGGAGGGAGTTGCCAGGAAAAGGAAGAATCTACTATTAAAAATTTTGCTAAGGGAAAATTAGCAATAAACCCCATGACTCTTCTTCCTGTCTCCCGGCCCTGGCCCTGGCTTGTTTAAGTTTTCCTCCTGCAGCTAATGACCACAATCCCAGCACTGGCCACCCCTTTGGCCAATTTGAACAGTGAGGCACAGGTTTTCATGCAGAAAATGTTGCAGGATGGCAAGCTTCTGATTTGTGCCATGCTCTCCAGAATGGCACAAACCAATGGATACTGTGATGCCTCCACGCAAGGCCCACAAGTGTTGGTGTCTTCCTGTGCTCCGTACCGCATGGAGAGGTCTCTGGGATTAACTGGGAACTGGCCCGAGCTGGCTTTCCAGTGGGTAGGAAGTCAAGCAAGGAAAGCCTGCAGCAGCCCTGGGAAAGAGCTGAGCAAATGTTCTTGCTTCTGAGAAAACATGAAGCTTCCCTTCTCGCGTCCCTACCTTAATGCTTGCTCTCTGCTGCGCTGTGCTTTCTGTAAGTGGGTGAGCTCTGGGCTGATGACAGCTCCACTGATTCACTGCAAAGCACCTCCTGGCTACTGGGAGCTCTATTCCTACTGCTGCGGAGCAAGAGACGGTTGTCTGCACCAAGCAGGTCATTAGTCAAAGGCACTTTCGGGGTGAGAGGCCCATTCATTTCCATTATCTCGTGTGCTTGGTGACCACCTGGTAGAACCTGTGTTCTTTTCTTCATCCCTAGAGCCTGAGGCATGACGTCCTGCTTCCAGCCAGATGCTCACCACTACCACCCCTTCATCCCTCTTTTAACCAAGTCCTCACACGAGGATGCTGCAGGCCTTGAGCCTGCCATCCACACCAGCCCGGCCTGCAGTGCTACTCACCATGCAGTGCCCTGTGGAGTCTTACCTGGCCCAGTCCTTCAGGTCCTTCACAGAGAGCATCTCCCCCTTGCGCAGCTGCACGACTGCGCTGACCCGCTGGCCCCAGACCATGTCCGGGGGCCCAATCACGGCCACATCTGGAGAGAGAGCAGAGCATTCAGCCTGAGAAACTCGAGTAATTTCTGGTGATCAGAGGGTAGGTGTAAGAGACGGCTCGGCACCACTGTTAGGTGGGCAGCAGTGCCTGTGTGCAGGGAAGAAGAGGGCATGGAGGAGGATGGTATGGGATGTCAGCAGGAAGAGCAATCTGGGGCTGAAAATATCAGGGACTTTTGTGCCGACACGATCTCCAAGAGCAGAGCTTTTCACCACGGAAAAGGCAGAAAGCCCCATGGCTTGAGAGATTTAGAGTCAGCTGGGAGGCTAGTGAAGAATACAGAATTGTGCCGAGCTGGGGGCACGGCTTCCAGCCCCTCGCACAGGGTCACAGACAAGGTCAGGACAGATTTAATTAGAGTCTCATTTCTAAAATCAGATGAGCACTGCTGCTGACTCGGCATCCAGCTGCAAGCTTCCTGGCTTCAGCCACGAGAGACAAGTAACGGCAGCTTTGAATGCAGTCTGCTCTTCACGCAGACCCAACCTTGCTAATGGAAAGGCTGCGAAACAGCCTCCAGGCAGGAAACCTCAGGCAGCCTCACGTCTGCATCCTCGGAGCCAGGGCTGCCACTCGGGCCAGGCTCCCACCCGCCTTCTCTGCTCACCGGGGCACACACGGGGACCGCAGCACAGTGACATGGCAGTGTGCTCCCGGTCGGAGCAGTGCATCACCACGGGCAGCTCGCGGAGAGCCGGGGGGTTGTGGTTACGAGCGGTGGCCCCAGTCCCCCCGAGCTGGGTGCTGCTGGGCACCCTCACCAGCGCCTGCACCGTACCTGTTATGTGAGGGTGCGCTAGCAAATGACGCTCCACTTCCAGAGCACTGATTTTAAACCCGCCGTTTTTGATGATGTCTACTGAGGTGCGGCCCTTGATCCAGTAAACGCCATCTTTGTACGCTGCCGTGTCTCCTGAAAAGCAAAAACAGGCTCCATCAGAGGCGGCTCCCTTTGCTTCTCCTCTTTGTTTCCCCATCTCCGGCGGTGCAGACGTGGTGCTCAGGCAATGCCCCAGGCAGGCTCTGAGCCCGGCTCCCCGCATTGGCGTGTGCAGGGAGCCATGCTCAGCACAACGGTCAACAGCGTCTCGGCAGAGACCCCGGGGACAGGGCGTCAGCCTTCCTCCTCCCCCCCACCGCAGCCTGCTCCCAGGGACGCACAGAGGGAGCAGCTGCTGCTCTTCTTGGGGGATGGGGGGAGAAGAAGAAGGATATGCACCCAAAAGACCTTTAATGTAAGAGCAATGAGCATGGGAGCGATCACTGCAGGCAGGTCCCTTTCCCAGTGTGCTCTCCACATGGACCACACGGTACGGAGGCTCCCACCTCAGCCCCTTCCTCGTCCGCGACAAAGCCCCAGGTTCGATCCAGCCCCTTCCTTTGGACGTGACTCTTCCTCGATGTCCCCCATCATGGGGCTGCTCAGCACCCACCGTATATTCCCGAACCCGCTCTTCCTCCCACCCGCTGGCCAGTGATGGGAACGAGACACCTGCCTCCAGGAGCCGGCAAAAGCCGCTTCACTCCTTCCTAGCCGATCCGCACCTACAACGGCTCTGTGCATGCGTGTGTGCATGCATGCGTGTGTGTGTGTGTGCTGACCACAGCCAAACCCTGCGAGCCCCTTACAGCCACCTCGCTCTGGGGGCGTCGGTTGTTAATGCTCCCGCTATCCCCCACTCCCATGTGGCTGTCGATGAGGACGGGTGGGGGAAGGAGTCAGGAGAAAGCGCCTGTTCTAAGCAACACGTCAAATTCGACCTGTCCTTTCCGTGGGCTCGGAGGTGGCGGGAGGAGGCGTGTGGCAGGTGTGATGCAGTAATTAGCCACTCGTGCCGTGTCGGGGAAGATTGAGGAGAGGGGTCATGTCAGCACAACCTGGCTAAATGCTTAACAAGCTGTTGCACTTTGATAGCTACTTAAGATGATTACTCACATTCTGCTAATAGAGCCCTTGCCAACCGGTGGGCGAGGGGGGGGGGGCTCAGGACTTCGCATTTCAATTTCAGAGCCTTGATAGCAGCACCAGGGGGCCCTTAGCTTTAACCTATATGTCAATCTCCATTCTCTCTTTAATGATACACACTTCCATTGTGTCCACACACCGAGCCCGCTCCCCCACTGCGGTTTCGCTGACAGACCTTATTTCACTGCTGGCTGGAAAGCTCAAACACAGAGATGACACAGAGATTGGCAGCATGAAAAAGCAGCTCCCAACAAAGGCCTGAGCAGAGTAAATCAGCGCCGCTGGGGCTGCAGGAGTTCCCACGCTCGCTGCAGGGCTCCAGGCTCTCGCCAGAGCAGCTCTCGCCCGACCCGCTCCAGGTGTAAGTCGAAAACCTGAGGAACGAGAACAGTCCAGGATCCTGGACCCTGGTGTCCCAGGCATGAGCCTGCTAAGCCAAGATGAACCTGCTAAACCTCTGGTTGGGGTGAAAGCGGTGCAACGAGCATGCCAAAAGCACTGTGTGGACTCCAGGACAGGTCGAGACCTGAGGACCTTGTTGGGTGGCCCAGGGGACAGCCTCCCCACTGCCACCTACTCCCCAAAGACTGCGGCCCCCCAATCATCTCTTTCAGAGATGAGCAACTCTTTTTGTCCCCAGAGGTCCTCTCTGCTCTGCTGGGGGAGACTCACAGTGTCACCCAAGCACAGGTGAGCACACCTCTGCCATTCACTTCTCTTGGACAGGGACAGTCATACTTCCAGATTGGCCTGCAGGGCCAAGTGACATGGATCCAACTCTTCTCCGCGGCAAGCAGTTACAAACATGACTATGCCAAGTAAAAGCATGCAGGGACATGCTCTCTCCAAATCCTGGTGCTTAGTGACCCTTGCAGACATTAAGAAATACTCTCTGACTCCTGAATTTCCAAATTTGGCCAACACTGCAGCCATGTAAAGGGTTTGCCTCCATTCCTGGTTGGACCTGTTTGCTTTAACTCAGGAGACACACTATGCCTTGGGCTTGTCAGAGCCAGATCATTCCTACACTAGGCAGGCTTAGAAGAGATTTACTCTAAAAGAACAGGTCACTTTACAAAACTTGAACCAAAGGAAAACTGGAAAAAGCAGAATGCAAACTCAGAGCACACTTAGCAATACATTGCCCAAGCTGCTGTGCTCCCTTGGGGGCTGGCAGCCTCTGCTCTCTGCTGCTGTGCCCAAGACGAACCCCACCTCCATCGCATGCACCTCTTTTCCTCCTCAGGTCTCCTTCTGGCCCTCTTCTCCACCAGGGATATCGCTTTCGTAACAGAGCTTTTAGCAGGGTGATTACACTCCCCGCGATGTGCAGTGTCTGGCCTCAGTGGCACCTGACGCTCACCTGAGGGGACGTTACCTTTGCAATGCTACAAGGACTCTTCAAAACTCAGAGATCACAGGAAGTCTCTACTGTCCATGTAGCTTTATGAAGCTAGCTTCCAGTTCACCTCTGGCACTCCAGAGAGATTGTGCATGGCATAACACCAGTGCAAAGGCTTTGAACACCTAGAGATTTGTGGTGTCACAGCAATGAAAAGTCAGAATTAATTCTGAAATCAGGGCTGCTCCCCAGAAGATCTGTGTCCCCATTCAGTTGGGATATGCCAAGATTCTGGGCATCTCATGTTGCTCAGATCAGCCAGGAAATGATTAATTGTTCACATATTTGCTTGTCTTCCTCTTGGCGCTCTCACACAAAGCATGGCCATGTATTTTGAAGGCTGTCTGGAATATTTTAAAGTTGTGGGAAATTTTTAAACTAGGGCTCTCTGGATATTTGGCTGCTTGGGGTTGAAAGGAATTCATGACTGCTGTGACAAATTACCTTCTGTGACCGGATATCAATGATGTGACCTGTGTGACTGACACAGAAATGGAGAGTGAATATTAATTAAAATGTGGCACTGGGGGACTGTGGAGTCACAAGCTTTCAGCAGTGAGATCAGGAGTTGCTTATTCACAGAGAGAAGACAGGGAGAGGAGAGGGAATTTGGACCTGGTTCCGTGACACACAGTTCTCATGTCGCTCTTCAATATTTAAGCGGACCGAGGCTGCCACACTTCCACTGTCTTCGGTTTCACGACAGGGAGAATGGTCTAAGAAATGGACTGGATTCATGGGACAGACTTAGCTGGGGGCAGGAGATTTATCTGAACCAAGGTCTCCTGATGTCGACAGCTGAAGTTCCCTGTGGCTGACTAGATTACTCACTCCCCTTATCTTTCCTTACAGTGAGCAAGAACTGAATTCACATTTCCGCATGCCCTTGAGTTAGGCAGTCGGTAGGTGAGGTGTCACCCACTGCCGATTTCTCCGGCGCGTTTGCAAAGCAAACTGCTGCATGAGTGCTGGGGTACCGGAGAGGCCAACTGCCAGGGAGAGCGTTGCACTGGAGCCTCTGCTCTGCCTGGTCTCCCTGTCCCCTCGGCACACAGGGCCCTGGCACAGCGGGACACGCAAGCCTTACAGTAGCCTGGTTTCAAGACTGCTTCCAGATACTATTTCCAGCTAAGGAAGTCTGTTTGCCGAGCTCCAGCAGCAGGAGGACCTCAGCAGGATTTCGGCTGGGGCTGTCTGCACCGTAACGAAACACCTGAGCTGGCAGCAGCCGGAGCTCTCCGCGGAGCGCGGTGCCATGTGGCCCAACTGTGCCGGCCCCACAAGCTGCGTAGCCATGCGGCGGGCGCTGCGCTCCAGCCTGGCGCTGGCAAGGCTGGGCGCCGTGCCAGGCTGACTCAGCTGGGCGGCAGCTGGATCCAAGCTGGCTGGTGTCTAGCCTGCGCGAGCGTCTCCGCGCTGCTGTCCCCTGCGCTCCCAGGGCTGGCAGGAGCGCAGGCAGGACCTGCTCGAGTCGGCTCACGCCTGCCAGTGGAGGTGTGCCCCGCGTTCAAAGAACTTCTGCTTCCAGCTCGAAAACATGCTCTTCGGAGAAGGCGCGCTCCCCGAGCTGTCACCTTCCCAGATGTTCAGCGTGCAGCAACAAAAAGGAGGTAACAGGCATTTCAGCTTGGGCAGACCAGCGTGGGGAGGGAGGGGAACTCGGCAGGCAGAAGGAGACCCATGCCTTGCTGCTCACCTTGGACTCCCGTGGTCCCCACAAGCATGATCATTACTCCTTACAGAGATGCCCTCCCAGCCCCATCTACAGCACGCCTCAGCAGCACGGCATGGCAGGCATTTGGTATTACTGCTGTGATTACTGCGAGCTTCTGGGATGAGCTCTGTAATTTCTCCCTGTCTCTTTCTTTCTGTCTCTTCCCTCCTGTAAGCCAAGCTTCAGAGTTGTTCTGTCACTTCCCGTGGTGACAGGACGGAGCATACTGTGTGTGTCGCTCCTCGCAGCTCCGGGGGATCGCCGTCCGCGGAGGACAGCCACATTACCCTCTGCCCCGCGCCATCTGCTACCAGCCGAGCACATCAAGACGGCTTGTAAGCCGGCACATCCAGTGCAACAAAGCACTCGATGCTTCTGGGCCAGCAGGGATTTCCTGTGCCAGGGAGACTAGTTAAAAGGATGCTGTCGTTTGCTTAATGACTCTCCCCCACATGCTCCCTTAAAACAGTGTTAAAAACATCATTCCCAAACCTGAAACTGTACCAAGGCCCAGTGGCAAGGGTTGCTCCCTCCTCCCCCGGGCTCTGAACACTGGTCCCTATCCGGCGCTTCGGCACCAGCCGCACCCAGCCCAGGCTCAGCACCTGCGCGCAGCCCTGCAGTTGCCGTTGCGCGTAGT
This sequence comes from Apteryx mantelli, assembly GCF_036417845.1. Lineage (NCBI taxonomy): Eukaryota > Metazoa > Chordata > Aves > Apterygiformes > Apterygidae > Apteryx > Apteryx mantelli. The sequence goes on from NC_089987.1 coordinate 1,949,073, forward strand.
CCCCCACGGCTCCCGGAGCTTTTCTGCTCCATTACGCAGGCTTCCACCTCCACAGGGCTGCAGATTGCTGTGCTTCTCACCCAGCAGTCTCCGAGCACTTTGCTAGTGTGGATACCCCCCTCCCCAGGCTGGCAGGGAGAAACAGAGATGACGGGTGGGATTGCTGAGCAGAGGATGGAGCTCTTCCGCCGTAAGAGCACACCACATTCCTGCCAACCCTCCTTTCCAACTGGCCACGCTCGTGGCTCCCAGGTGCTCCCAGGGAGCACCTAGCGCATCACTGCAAATAAATCTCTGGGTTCAATATTGAGCTGCTCGTGTGATCCTGCTCCAGAAACACCATCTCCGGTTGCGTGAAACGGGGACAACTGTCTTTACTATTGCCTAGCCGCTTCTCCTCCCTGGACAAGACTCTAAAGTCTTCAGGGCAGGGCTGCCCCGCTGCCAATCTGGCTGCGAGCGTCCGTGCTGCTGCAGACAGACCGCTGCTCCCCCAGGCACACGGCGCCTTGCACCTCGAGGCCAGGCCTGTTGTGGGGAGCGCAGTGCCACACACACCACCTGCTTTTTAATTCACTCCGCTTTTCAGGTGTTTCACCTCTACGTGGCATCTCTGCAGAAAGAGACCCACGGAGCCCGGAGCCCTGCCAGCCCGAAGCTGCACCTCGTCCTCCTGCCCGTGGCAGCCTCACAGCAGTTCTGCTGCAGAAGCTGCCCAGTACTACTGTTATTTTACTTTTAAGAACACTCAAGTGAGCTCACAGCAGAGAGACAAGCTCAGCTTGGGAGAGGTGAACCCCAATATCGCAGAGCCCAGGGCAGCGACCCCACCACCTCTCCCCCTCCCGTCAGCATCGCTCCCAAAGCCTTTTCTCTTCTTCCTGTGCAATACACAATAGCAGGGTCAGGACAAACGTGCCCGTGCTCAGATGCCCCCCACGGCACAGAGACAGAAACAGTATTTCCTTCCTTGCAGCCAGCTGTGCAGGGAAGGAGATTTGGGATGATGAGAAGACTACAGCCTGACACCGCACCTCCGCCTCTGCTTGCCTGGGACACCTCTGACCAGGCGCTTGCAGCAGACAAAGCAGAGAGCAGAAGAAGCCTCTGTCGTGCCTGGCTCCGCTCCTGCGCCCAGGCACAGCCGAGGCTTGCAAGGCCATGGGATTATTGTTTCCCTGACAGCAGCCGTCACTGCTACCTTTGGATTTGTTTCAAGATGCTCAGTGGGCATCTGTTCTGCGAAATGTTAAAGGCTCTGCTGAGTCGCATACTGAAAAGGCTCCTGCACCAGTTGAGCTGGGGGCGGGGTGCGCGCCATGGGGGTTTCAGGCAACGCTATATATAACATGTAGCAGGCTGGCACGAGCGGCACAGCCCCAAGCAACGAGGGAAGAGATGTGGCCGGGTGGCCGGGCCAGCCTCCCCGGCGAGCTGCCTGGAGGACTGCCCGTTCAGCGCACGCGGAGCAAGCTGTGGACATTTCAGCAGCCTGCAGGCGCCACAGGTACCACTCCGCTCTGACCTGTGGCTCAGCCTGCGCTTTCCGCAGTCCTGGGCATGGACTGCACCATCAGGCACTGAGTGAAAGGCATAAAAGACCTTTTTCAGACTACCTTTGTGTCAAAAATGAAGTTTTGGGGTAAGATCATTTGTATTTATAGGGAAGGCTTGTCCATAGTTACTTGGCATTGGCTGCTGCACTTTAAATGCATGCCTTACCCAAACGAACGCCCTAAAGCAGGCAAGCTGCGACGGAGACCCTATTTCCAAACTCAAACTCCAGAGCATTTCTGCAATGACAGTTTCTTCAAGTTGCAAACTGCTTGTTACAAAGATGAAAGAGCCCTTGTGATTCTGCCAGTACGGATGTCCTGTGGCTGTTACTTTGTGCGCCTCCTTTGCAGAGGGGAGAGATCCCGCAGTAACATGGCGCCTGAACGGCTTTCCCAGGACGCGCTGAACAAGAGCCTTTTTTGTTCCAAAGAGCAGAGCTACAGAAGCAAAACCTTCCTGGACTTTTTGTGCTAGCACCACTGCACACTGGTCAGCCTGATCCTAGCAAACACTGCAACAGTTCTACATCAAAGGTGTCGTAAGCCAACATTTGAACTAATTATTGACTAAGAGAACACTTTGGCTGGAGAAATGAAATGCTTAACCTCTTGGAGAAGTTCTGAGATATAAGAAATGCACAGGAAAGACCGAGAGTTTTCAGGTAAATGAAGAGGAACAGTCTCTTCAGCCTGTATTAGATCTAGAGCCAGGACTGTCTTAGGATTTGCTGAGAAAACCCCAAACACTCAGATCAGATGCCTCTCATTACAAAGCCCAATCACTAGAGAATAGCCATAGTGTGAATCATGAATAGTGTGAGTTATGAATAGCTTTCATAACGGGTTTGGCCCACTGGGCTTCATTAGGCAGAGGTGTTTGGTAGATGGCTGTTATCCTCAGCCCTGCAGAAGGGTGCTGAGCACAGCTTAGCACCCAGGAGCCGCATGCCAGGAGGAGTCCACTATAGACACAACCACCGCTGTGAACGAGGCGGAGCGGAGATCTCACTCGCTGTTCACCAGGACAGACGTTAGCCGGGTGCCCGGAAGGGTGGAGAGAGAAAAGACCGTTTGGGAACACGTGTTGCCAGCCTTGATGCAACGACGCTGTCAGCTCTGGTCCCTAGCGAGAGCTTCAGCTGTGGGTCTGCGAGCAGAAAACCAGCACACTGGGACTACACCAGAGCAATGAGTCACTACACTGACTTGCAAATTGTTACATGGACTTCCCTGGCTTCTAGGAGGTTTTTCACTACCTGCACATTATTTATAAACCTTTTCCTTTGCGTCTAATGCTCTAAAGAAAAATGCCAGCCTTTTTCCAACAGGCACAAGGTGCCTCCCCACCAGATGAGGGGAAGGACAGCTCGGGCACCTGCGGATATGCTCTGCAAGGTTTACTAACCAAAGCCCTGCACTGTCTACCAACGCCATAAGCAAAGCTCAGCACTCGAGCATTAGATCGAGTGCATTTTGCTATTTGTGGTTGCAACATGAAAAACTGCAACCATCACTTCCCTGGTTGCTTTACCGGGGGGTTTGAAGCAGAGCAGACCGAGCTCAGATGCTGGTAGCTCTCTTGGCACGGCAGGATTTACTTAGGAAAGCTGCAAGGAAAAGCAGCAGGAAACAGATGCCAGTGAATATAGGAGCCAGGACCTGAGTTCAGCCTCGTGCACAGCCTTTCCCAGGGTCCCCCCAGGCACTAGCAGTGTGGCTAGGACAGCCTGGCCCCAGTACAGGTCTGACCTCAGTCCTCCCTTTGCAGTGGCACTTGTAAGAGATGGTACACGCTCGAGGTGCCTGGACAAGACCATCCACAAAGGCCGGACCTAGTTGATGTTCAAAGGGCAGGAGCAAGAAAGAGGGATGGATGGTTTAAGAAGATACTGTCCGAACACTGTGTTGGAAGTGCGCAGGAGGCGTTAGAAGAAGCACTGCGCGCAGCTCTGGCACTGGAGAAGGAAGCCTCACCCTGCTCTGGGCATTACCCAGCCTGGCTCGACCGCGGGGCCCATATTTCTGCAGACGCGATCCCTGAAAGACCGAGAACCGGGACATTCGTGACTCCCCCTCCCCATGGTCAAAAGCATCCTATGGCAGGATGATCCGCAAACCTCCCTGACGCTCCTGTTTCTAATCATGCAATGCTTTTGTAGACCACGTACAGCACAACAGAAGGTACTGGGAAACAGCAAAAAAATTCCTTTGAAAGGAAATGTATTTTGTTGAGAAGCAAAAAGTGGGTTGTTTTACCCTCCTGCCATGGTGGCAACGAATTCTGTCATGGGGAGCTCCATACACATGCCTCTGTGCAAGGCACAGCCCTCGCCCAGGTAAACGTGCTCTGAGGCAAGGCTGGCCTCTGCGCACCTCCTCCCCCACCCTTGTTATCTCGCTAAGCGATTTGCTCCTGGTGGAAAGTGCTTGCAGACCCAGCAGGTTGGAGCTACTTGTTTAACAGTCTCCTGGCTGCTGGAGTGGCTTTCCCAGGTTTCCAAAGTGCCTGTGTAAAAACGTGAACATGAAGAGTCCAGAGAGGAAAGTAATGTCTCAGAGGTGTGGGGAAGGCTGGCGGGCAGGAGAACGTGTGTTTGAAATAGAACAGAATATTAATTAGGGCTTTTGTTGTTAATGAAACACTCCAGATTTTACAAATTAGTCTCGACTTCGTGAAGAGCCCAGCCTGGTGCTTCTCAGAGAGTTGGGGTGGAGAGTAGGGACCTCTCAAACCTACCTTTCCACTAAAGACACTGTAAACCAGAGCGACATGGAAGAGGCGTGCAGCTGCCTCTCTGGGGACAGTCCCCGTGCTCTGCACCAGCACAGGGCAGGACAGGCAAGGGAACATCCACTAGAGCTCCCTCACTTCCACTTTGCAGGTGATGTGCCTGGGAGAGTCTCTGGTGACAGCCCAGCCCGGAAAGTCCTGCTAGCTGCACACCATGTCCATTGCATGCTGGAGAAAGCCACCACGGGACACAGCCTCCACCGCAGGGACGTGGGTGTCACAAGCTGGGCAGCCAGGTGCTCTTCCAGCACGAGCCAGGCAGTCACTCAGCTCCAGCTGCATCTCAGCAGAGCTGGCCGTTCAGGGACACTGGATGTGACACGATTTACCCAGGGGTTCAGACGACATTAGCTCTAACCTCGCTGTGACTAAACCACCCTCCGCCCCGCCATGGCATTTGCCAGCACGCTCCTCCACTGGCAACTCGCTCGGCGCACATCTTGTCATCTGCGCTAACAGAGGGACGAATGGTTTAGCCGCTTAGCTCTGTTTGCAATGTGGGCGGCTATCCTAGATGTACCCGTTTGCTCAGCCAAACTAGAAACTACCTCTGAGAAAGTGTTTTAATCAGTCATGCTCCCCTGCAGAACCGAGGCCTCCTGCTGGAGCTCTGCCTGCGGATATGCTAGGCAGCCCATCTCAAAAACCGTGTCCCTGTTGTAAGGGCTGGAGCAGGAACAGAGCTGTAATCACCGTGAGAAATGAACACTGACCGCTTCAGTGTGGCTTCGCATTCCAGCTGTACCGAGCAGAAAAACAACCTTAAGCCAACTCTGTTCCCCTTGACGTGCAGCTGCTACACGGCATTAAAATGGCTGTTAGGGGGGAGGAGAATTTGCCCAAGCACAGGCCTGTCGCAGGGAACAGGGTGCCGCTCCGGACCTGCGCTGGAGCTGCTCCTGCACGAGGGCTGCCCCTCTCCCCTCCCTGCAAGCCCCATCGCGGGGCCGGTGCTCAGGCTGCAGAGAGCTCCCAGCCCTGCCGAAACGGTGCTGACGCTCCGCTCCTGCCGGGCTCGACACCTGCTCTTTTGGGAGCCTTTAAGCTTTTTTTTCCAAACTCCAGGAGGAATCCCCTGCTGTCAGCTGCTTTCCTGGCACAACGATCTCTCATTCTGAAACAGCAAAGACAGAGCAAGGCGCTCCGCTCTCCCTCCGCATTCCTCCGCCCAGCCTGTACCTGGAGAATTGCCGCGCTCTCCAAACGAGCATGTCGGAGAGACAGGCAGGGTCCCAGCTGGCAGACCCCTGGGAAGCTTTCAGCGAGGCAGTTGGAATAATCATTCTTTGCCCTTCTCCGGTGCCTTTCAGCCGAGGATCTCAAAGCACTCCGAAACGGAGGCTAATTAGGCAGAAAAGGGAACAGCTGGCAGGACAGCGGCTGGATAAGGAGGGGGGAAACGGCCTCGCTCGCTCGGCTTTCCACGGCACAGAGCAGTGGGCAGAAGGTTGTGCATCAGTCTCTGAGCCGGGGATTAACTCTTATGTGTCGCCCACTTCCCCCAGTTTCCCTAAAATGGCTGTTGATGCTCCTGGTCCGTAGCAGGACAGAGGCAGGGCTTACCCGCTGCCAGCCGCACATCAGTGATTAAGGTGATGATTTATTTTCCAGGCAGGATTGGCCCAGCAGCCCGGGCAGGTGGCGAAGAGCCGGGAGCTCCTGACCTCTAATCCCGACACGCTCGTCAGCGTGAAGCCGGCTCTGAGCAAAAGGCTGGGGCTCAGCTCCCCTTTGCCTGAAGAGACCTTTGCGTGCAGAGGACACGAGCAAGTCTCAGTCCCAGGGCCAGATTATCACAAGCACAAACACAACTGAGTGTGGGTGAAGACACGAAGGGGCAGAGCTAAGGCTTGCAACGGTCACCTGTAAACTCAAATGCTGACATGTGCGAAGCAATGGTGGGACTACAGCTGACAGTCAGGGTCCTACTGCCTTTGGGCACAGTTTCTCCAGACCATCTAGGCAGGATCAGACTCCCTCCTGCAGATTAGGTCCGTCCTGGGCTCTCATACACAACTCAGCACCAGACCACAGAAATGCTCTTTCCCCTTCTGAATGCCAAGCTTTCGACTTTGAAAGCATCCTGAAGCAATGTGTTCCCCCCGCTCATCGTGCATCACGTGAACAAGCGCTTCTCTTCACAGGCTTCAAATTTCCCTGCTCCTTCCAGTGCAGTCAAGTGTCTTACTGATCTCATAGATCCAAGGAAATTATTTTCCTAGGTAACATGGACACACCAGAGCGTGAAGTCACAGAGCCTGTCACGGCAATGGACGTGACAGCGCGGCGTGACCTTCCTCCTCCTCTTGGACAAGCTGCCTGCAGAACTCTCAACTGGACACTGCCCCAAATGCAATGCACAGAGAAACTGCTTCTACCCACCGCCACAGGCTTCCCGCACTTGAGAGAAGTTTGGGTGGAGATGTGGGGTGGACAAACAACTAGAAGGTGAGCGTTAAAGAATATCCATAGGAATCAGCTCAGGTGTCCTCTCCGGAGCAAAGTGCCCACCTTGGGGGACAGAGGGACGGGAGGCTGTGCTACGTGTGCTTGTTATGGACATAAACCTTTCCCTCCCCCACGCAATGAAAACTGCATCAATAGATCCCCCATCTGCTCACATACATCACACACTTCACTCCAGTTTATTAGCTGGAATAAATCATAAATATTTCATTATACATCAACGATGCTCGACTCCAGGAAGGCGCAATCCATCACCTCGACACTCCTTGCGACCTGCCGCCATGCAATAAGCTTTCCAGTCTATTAAACAAGATTGATACAGTGTGCTAGGATGGACTAGGGGAATTTATTTATGGAGCACTGGGAGAGTGAGGGCACTGACTGCACGGTGCCGCATGGACAAATCGGAGCTCTTCCCTTTAGCCCCCTCAGATGGGGCAACCCAACCAGAAAGTTCTCAAGCAGTGAGACCCCGACCCCTCTCCTGAATCCGATACGAGGTGCTGGGGTGTGGGAGTGCAGGACACAGCTGCACAGAGCACACACTGCTGCAGCTGGATGCCTGCAGGAGTCTGAGTGCTGCTCTGACATCACTGAAACGAGTTTGCTGGTCCCACACCAGGCCACAGTGATTGCCTGTCCTTGGGAGCTATCAGCCATGGGCGGGGAGGGCTGCTGCAGTGCGACAGGCAGCGTGAACTTGGGCTACGAGGCTGGGATTGGTACCATGCAAAGACAACGCAGTGGCAAAGTGGTGAAGGGCCCGAGCTGGACCAGATCCAGGACACCGGCACCCTGTGCAGGGGAAGAGGAGCTCCAGCTCAAGGCTGGACCCCATGAGGGGGCACGGCTGGATCGGCAGGGCTCTGGCACAGGGCTCCTACCTCTGCCCTGCTCAGCACCAGCACGTTCATCAAAACACGGAGGGGACAGCCCAGTGCTGCTAGTGTTGGACAAGAGCGTTAGCTGCTCTTCCTTGACAGTGCACGGGTTTCTCAGTGGTATGAGAGCTGTGTGTGCCCAAAAGTACTTACTAGAGCAGCAGTATTTCGCTAGTCTTTGTGGCTCCCTGGCTCATTTTAACATCACACCTTCTCCTTTTGTGAAAGTGAACATGTTCTCCAGCTCCGCAACAACCAACAGCAAGCAGAGGGGACCTTTCCAGTGCATGGGGCAGGTTCAATGACTAGCAAACCTCCCTCTGCCTCAAACACACCCAGAATCCTCCAGGACAGCGCACGCTCCTGACTCCATTCCTGGCTGCAGCTTTAGAAAACAGTAAACTGGTTCCTGCAGATGGATGCCCATCTCCCACGCAGTCCAGCGCTCTTCCTCAACCTCCTCCTCTATCATGTGGTTCCCACAAAACACGGGGCGCTGCTAGCTATGCTTCACCCTTATGACCCCAGCGTCAGGCTGTAACATACCAGCAGCAATGCTCTCATGAACTATCGCCCCCTCTTTAGGAGGTGCAAAGATTAAGCAATTCACCAAAAGGACACAGAACAGTTCTGAACCCCAGCTCAGCACTAATAACCATAAGACTTTCCTTTCCCTTCTCTCAGCTACGTGTTGCTGCTGTTACCATGCCAGAGCTGAAGGAAAACCCAACACCAAACGGCCCAGCATAAGCATGCTTTCTCTAACACAGACCTCGTTGAGGGCTGCAGGTCAGCTCTCGGGTCAGGAGTCTGCTCTGATCCATTGGAGAGAGACCTCAGCTCCCTGTTGGCCAGATCTCCCCTTAAAAGCAACACCACCACTTCTGCTAACAGCTCTGTGGTCGAATATCGGTCATACAAGATGAGCAGACACAAGTGGCTGATTAGTTACCAATGACTGATCGATAGTCAGCAAGATGCTAACCTGAACAGAGCGAATGCTGAGCCTTTCCACGGTGGGCTGCACTGCCGGGATTGATTAGAGGCAGCCTTCCTCCTGAAGGGGATTGACACAGCCTCAGCAATGATGATGTATGCGTACATATCTATTTAATGAAATGCTAAATGATAGGCTAAATAACAGAAGCAACTTTAGCTTGATTTATTACATGGAAATGAATAACGTTTGTCACTGCTGTCAGCCATCTTGGCTAAGAACAGGCTGCTCCGGAGGTTACCAGCACAAATTGTAGTTAATTAACAGTAATTAGCACTTCTGAAATTCCGGATTTTTGCTCTGTTGCAAAGGCCTGTTGTGCCACAGTGCATGTCCCACCTCCCACAGATTATCCTAGCTGGGTGCAAAAGGATCTCGGCTTACCTTTTCCTACTAATAACACCTTTCATCCAAGTCTTTCGGCACACACAACCCAGAGCGACTAACAAGCATTCACAGTATTGTCCCTCTTCATTCATAGGTGGAGGAACAAGGTCCCAGGAAGGACTAGCAAAACTCCCCAAAGACTAACAAGCACAGCTATAAAGGCCTTGGGGAGGGAGCAGGGGACAAGGCGACGATGGGGACATTTTAGGTGAGATGCCAGGAGGACCCTAGGAAACGGGGGAGGTCCCACCCTACGGAAGGAGCAACAAAGCTCCAGCTGTGCCGGCACTCCGAGGTTTCATCTTTGATACCAAGCTAGGCAATTAATTTAACTCAGTGCGGACAACACACACCAACCAGGTGTGAACACAGCCCTGCCCTGCACCTCGTCTGTGACCATAGCAATTCCTCTATTTCAGAGGAAGGAGATAAAAGATCCCAGAAGCCAAGTAAGGGGAAAACTGGCCTCACCATTCCCTCACCACCTTTGATGGGACCGTAGCATGTGTCTGGGCTGCTGGAACAAGCTGCTACTGAGAAGTAGCTTGCTTGCAAGGCATGTCACATGTGGCACAGAGAGGTGGAAAACAAGTTATCTGAAAGGCTGCTTTCCTGGGTTTTACTCCATTCCTCTTCGGCTTCACCATTGCTGCCTCAGCTTCTTTGGCTGCTCCAGCAGGGAAACACGGCAGGAAAAAGCTGGGCTCCTTCTGCAGTCTCCTGGCATTAAGTTTAACCAGAAACAACATCTAACCCTGCCCTCCCCTCAAGTTCTTGGATCCTCTTCTGAGTTATAAGAAACCCTGAAAATTTTCTTGTTACTACTGATCCAGGGCATAAAGTTTAAATCGCTAACTCTTGCTTTCTGTACATCTCTCCCACCCTGCACAGCCTGCGACTGCAAGACCTGCTAAACTCCCAGGGCACAGTTTGCTGCTGCCTCAGGAGCCTGGCGCAACAGCAGAGTGCTGCCTCGGAGTAGCTGTTCGGGGCCGGTCACGGCCCTTTATCCCCACCTGTTTGCCTGGAATAGCAAAACGCCTTCCCTGTGCTCGCTAAACACAGTGACCACAAATAAATGAGCCGCCTTTGCACGATGAGTCAGTCCGCTCAAAGGCACCATTCTCATTTCAGTGTATCAAGGGTGGTGTTTGACTGGTTTCCACTACAATCATTAATAAAGCATCAAAGGCTGCTGAGGGGGAAGAGACAGAGAGGGAGAGTTTGAAACTTCTTTAAAAACACATGCATATTAATAATGCACCAATTATTCATGAGGAAACCATCTCCCCTCCCCAGTAACTTTCAGGGCTCCCATTTACTTGGATTCTGCCTGGGCGAAGCGGAAAAGCCTTTCCACGGTGACTCAACCCTTCCCAGCAGAGCCGCCGGGGACAAGATCTCGCAGGGAGACTGTGCCGGCATTGCACTTCTCGAACCCAAAGCCCTGGGGGGTGCCAGGGAATTTACAGTCGGGAGGCAGCGTAGATGCTGGCACCAACCGCCCCGGCGCAGCGCCCCAGCGCTCTCGCTAGCAGCAGCTGTACCTATTTGCTATCCGTTTTCCTGCCAAAGGATGCCACCGTGCCCATGGAGTGGAAGAGAGGAGAGCGGCACAACAGCTGCAGCTAGGAGATATATTTCTGCGGTTGAGAACAAGCAAATCAGCCGTCGGAGGAGCTGGCTGCTCTCCTTGTAGGTCCTGTCAATAACTGCATGGCGTTAGAGAGCCTGACGGACCCTGGTATTGACGCTGGGGAGAGGGGGGAAGGATTTCCAAGCGAAATCCAGAGCCTTCACAAGGTCCAGAGCAATTTCTGAAGCTCTGCTTCAACCCATCTGAAGGGAGTTTTGCCCTCTGTTCAGACGGAGGGAGCTGGATGAGGAGTCTGCTTTCCCAGATGGGGCTCTGCCTTCACCTAGCTCAGTCCAGAACTGGGAGGTTTGCTCTTGTCTTCATCGCAACCAGGATCTGGCCTTGCAGTGGCAGGAGCCCCGGAGGGAGGTGGGGACATCCAAAGAAACTGACCCACCAAGGATGATGCCGGTTGCTAATGTGCCTTCCCCAAACAGCATCTGAGAGTAATAGGTGGCTTTCACGCTTTGTGGGCCACAGTCCAGCGAGGCAGAGAGAGATTTCGGCACTTCTACAGATTTGTACCTGCATGAAATCTGGAGGTAATTTAATGGCTCACAAGAAAGGAAATAAATCTATTAGAATGGAATCGCTGTTTGTTTACGTATCTTGCCACGAACATCACCACGAGCAGCAGCAGCAGCAGGTGTATGTGCAAGCACCATTTATTTACATAATAAAATTGCCAAGTAGATTTGTAGCTCAGGGGCATCCTTTCCTCTCAGTGCGCATGCCTAGCTCCCATTAGCACTAATGGCAGCCGCTGTGTGCTCAGCGAGCAGAGAACAGACCCTCCAACTGCCCTAATGGCTCGTTCTAGGAGATGTACGGATGCGGACATCTCAATGTTCCGCCGGTTCCTCTCCCCCTGGCTCCAGCAGGTGATGGGAATTGCATTGCAACTTGAGCCTGCTTTGCAGTCCACCCCATGCGCAAGAGCTGGCGGGTCTGCGGTGTCACTGCCTGCTCCCAGGAGAGAAGGGGTTAAGTAACTGATCTCCACTCTCAAAACTTCTCCAGAGACCCCTGGAGCATCCAGCATGAGGAAAAAAAGAAAACTAGAAAAAAAGCCCCAGCCTGGAATGAATTCCTGTCATGCTCTGAACGGGGAGGTTTGTTTGTATTCCAGCCGCAGCAGAGCTGAGCCTGCTGTCAGAGCCACGCTGGGAGAAAGGGCAAAACCCTGCCGAGATGAAAGAATGTGAAGCGCTGGTACAGCCTCCCCTGGCATTTACACCTGGAAAAAAATCACTCAAGGGCATTGCACAAAGAGCGGCGCTAATAAGGCGCTCGTCCCCGGCCGCGCTGCGCGGCTCAGCCGGGGGAAGCGGCGATGCAGCTGCGCAGGAAACACCGGGAGCATCTCCAAGTACCTGGGGGGCAGAAGCGGCAGATGAGGCAGTTCTGATTTCCAAGCAGTAATCCCGGGCTGCGCTCTCCCTGCACCGCTTCCAGCTAGGGGACGCGGGGAAGTCAGAGACTTGCTGCCGGGCATGCGAGGAGCACAGCTACTCCTCGTCCTGGCTGATAAACCAGTGACTCCTTCACCTCGCAGCCTTCCTCTTTACAGGCTGAAGGACAAGTGGAGGATGAAGAGATCCCGGCCCAGGCACGCTGCCCCTGCACCTTTTCTTCCGTGGTGCCGTGTGTGACAGCAGTGAACCCACCCAGCCGGCCCCACGCACACTCGGGTCTCTGCCACGCTTGCTGCACGGCGGCGACGCAGTGCCAGAGCTGGACGCCGGCGGGGCCCGGGAGCTCAGAGGTGCCGCGCTGGCAGCGCTAGCTCAACACCCTCCCTCCCTGCGCTCACACACTTCCCAGATGAGCAGTACCAGCATGGGAGCCTTGTCGTGCTGCCTTAAAAACCGAGCCCACAGGAGCCCTATCACGCCAACGGGCCTTACCGGGGTACCCGAGACACACGGTCCCAATTTCGGGTTGTAGGACATTCGTGGAGTCTGGACCTAACACAGGGACTCTCAGTCCGAAACTGTCCGCTTTGTCCAGCTGGGTCATGATCCCTGAAGACCTGACTTTCCATTCCCTCCAGCCTGCTGTGGCTAAGCCACCACCAGCGCTAGAGTGAGGCAGCACACCCTGCTCAGAAAGGTGCCATATTTCCATAACGGAAAGCAGCAGATAAAACAGCAAACCTCCGAATGTTTCTGCAAGCCAGACAGCCAGGACTTTGTAGGTTCACTCATCATTAGCAGGAACTCATGGGTGACTGATATGACACAAGCAGGCTGAGTGGAGGGAACCCCCCCGCTGCTTGCAGCCAGAATTACCGCAGATGGGTTTGCCCAGAGGACAAGCCAGAAAAGAAAATGGGTAAGTAAAAACGAAAAACGTTTTTTTCACATTAGCGTTTAAATATTTAAAGAAATCCCTGCAGACAACAAGATGAAAAAGAAAACTCAGAGACTAATAAATAAGTAAATGCTCCAAGGTGTGGCGGCCCAGCAGAACATGGCTGCCATTCAGCTGGTGAGACTTTGAAGAGCACGGCAACCATGCGTGAATGGCTAAAAATAATAATTGTAATAATAAAAACATTAGACGAAAAGCCTCTGCTTTGGCTTCTGCCCTCTGTAGAACAGCTGAGGGATCAATTACGCTTCAGCTGAAGAGAGCACTACCTCTCCTCTTCAGTGCAGTGACCTGTCCTGGTCTCTCGTGAGACGAATTATTAAATGAAGCAGAGATAACAATGGGAGGATGTTGACTAAGAGATGCAGGGGTGGGGCATGGGGAAAGATTTCTGGCTTAAACTGTTTGCTTAAATATACAGGAGCCTATATTTGTGCTTACAGCATAATACCATTAGTCGTGAGTAAATATATTCTCAATTGTCTTGAGCGAAACCCACGGGATGACTCTGTTGAAAGTAAAGAGCCTGGAGCGATCGCGTCCTACGATGCTCTCTGTCCCGGCTAACAGAAGGGGTGGGAAGGAGGTCCTGCCAAGCCAGACATTCAGCCCTTCTTCAGACACTACTGTCAGCCTGAACTACAAATACAGAACAAAACCGTCACCACTTAACCATCCTTGGTCTTGGACTATGCACGTTAAAAACAAGCCACCGCTTTCCTGTGCTGGGGAAAGAAGGAAATCAGGCCACTGACTCCCTGGTTTGTCCTACGAGCTGTAATCAATTTGTGCAATTCCACTGCCCTGCTCTGTGCTCCACTTACGGCTATGTTGGGTTATGTAAATCAAGTGCCGAAAACTGTTCAGCAAGCTAAACAGATTGTGTGGGCACCAGCAGAGCGCCTCAAGCAACAGGAAACAAGACAATCAAGGAGGAAGAGAAGGCTGAGGACACAAAATACGGTGGAAAAATTGAGAAAGGCAAAGGTAGAAGGAAGCTCTAATTTTAACAAATTTTGTCGTGTGCATCTCTTGTGACAGTCAGACATAATGACTGAAGATAACCTGTAACAGTCCCCTTAGATCAGAGAACAGGCATCCTCACAGCCAGTGTGACAGCCTTTCCCATCAGTATGCTGATTTAGCTGAAGCTCCTGTTGAGAGATGCTGTGCAAAGCAGCCTGCCAGGATGCAATGAGTGTGTGCAGGCAGCTGCAAAGTGGACCCACAGGACAACCATCAAGTGCAAAAGCTGCAGTGCAACTGCTCGAGTGTCCTTGCTGAGCAGCTCCAGCTCTCTGCCCCTCCAGGCCACCAGGCTCTTACAAAAGCTCTGAGTGAGCAAACTGGTAGGTTAACTCCAGCTGGAATTGTCCCCATAGCTAAATCTTCATCCCAAGAGCTGGGCACAGCAGCCGGAGAAGGATGAGGCCAGGCTGCAGCAGGCTTGGCTTGGCAAGGAATTGAGGAGCACAGCACAAACACTCTTTATGCAGATTGCTACCTCACGTTTGGAGCAGTGAGTTGCCAGCCTGGCCTCTGCAAACACTGAATGCTGCTTTGGATTTTGGGTGATTATTAGATGCATTTCAAAATCCAGTCTCTATCTTAATCCTTACCTTTCCCATCCTGAAGCTCACTGCCAGTAAATCCATTCCCTCAGTCACTGCTGGAGACACCTCTCTGCAGCATCCATGCTTCCTGCTGAAGAGTCTTTCCAGACTCCTGTCACCATGGGTCAGTCATTTACAGTAAAGACACAACAAACACTAGTCTCCACCACACTCAGTGCCCAAATCATGAGGGCAGATCCCATAAAAATCACTGGGGCCCAGGTCCAGCCAGACTCGAGAAAATGGGTGTTTTGACACCTACAATGGGACCACAGTCCTGTCCTCGGTAAGACTGCTCAGGTATTTTACTCAGATGACTCGATACTAACCTTTCCCTATGGGGTTTTTAATTTTTCACTAGAGGAGGCATGCTATTTATATAGCCACTTGAAAGAGCCTTGCCAATGATCCAACAGGGTCTGCCAAGTGCCATGAGAAAGATGATTGTTCAGCCCATTTCTTTACCACATCCTGTGCTCTCTCCTGCAAGAGCTGACTTCTCCTCCTAACCCCCTTGCTAGCTTGCAATTCTCTTGCTAGATCTTCAGACAGGCTTACATGGCTCAGCTTCAAGTCTCTACAATATAACCCAGCTGGAGCTGGGGACAGGACTCCTTTCTTTCCTCTCTAGGATAGGAAGGGAAGAGTCCCAGCAGCCCTTACCTGAATGAGCCCCCTACCCTTCAGGCTGCTGGAACAGCCCAGCCATAGCACATCTTGAAGGGGAGAAGCAAGCAGATACTGAGTGAAGAGCCTGGATTTTAGAGATGCAGGTACCTGCTGTTCCCACTGCCTTTCAGCTGGGGTGCAACTGCTCCATGCCGCCGAGAACTAGACTGTAAGTACCGGAGGCTCCAAGAAAAGTAAACTGTTGGCACCCAATGTTTGATACAACTAGAGCAGAGCTTTGTAGAATAGTAAACATATTCTGTGCCAAAAGCTGCTCTCATTTACAGCTACAAAAATCCAAAGTCACTCTCTGAACTGCTGAAAATATCACTCTCACAAGCAATCAAGGAAATAGAGGGCTTTATTTCATTATATTCTAATGACCCTAAGACTTCCAACCACCAGGTAAATCTGACGATATCACATCCTTATCACTCAGGTGGGAAGAATAAACACTGAGGCAGGAAGCAGAAAAAGTGAATTCTCTCTCCACAGTGTTGGAACTCTGTGTGTGTGTGTGTGTGTGTGTGTGTGTGTGTGTGTGTAAAGAACATTTCAAGGTTATAAAGGAATCCTTATACAAGGCTAACATACTAGATACCATGCCATCCTTATGTTTTTACTCATAGAAATACCTCTTAAATGAGGGCTGGGTGGAAACTTGAGCCCACATTACTGCTAGTCTGACTTTACTGGAAAGCTTGAGGCTTCCTGGCAGGTGCCTGCAGCCTCTGTTCCTGGCCCATGAAGATTCAGTATGATATTCCTCCTAAAGCAGCACATAGAGATGTGTTTGGGATGGCTGGGATTTTTTTGGTGACCTTTCACCTGTGGGAACATGGGTCCAAGTTATAAGGTACTAACAAATAAAGCAGGAGAGCTTATCTCCTTACATCTAACTCCCACTGCTTTTCTGCTCAAATGATTGATCACCTAACTGAGAAGCGGAGATAGAGCCTTGCACAATGCCTCGCTGCCATCATGCCTGACTCATGAGCTTAAAGTATGATGGACTAAAAAAGAAGCTCCTTCAGCCCAGCCTCAGAGGGAGCCAGCACTTCATCTGATGGGCTTACCAAACTGGTAAGCCACATCATCTGTAACACATTATAATTAAGGAATAATTTTTTTAAAATAGAATTTGCATTAACTGAATTTATGACTAGCAGAGACACAGCAAACAAACAGAAAACCTGCAGATTAGGATGCTAATTAGATGCATTTCTATTTATAATCTGCCTTGATCAGGCAAAAGCATTTTCTGCTTCAGGTGTCAGTGTTACACCCACAAATGTAAGCAATTCCCTTGGCAGGGAAACACCTGCTTGTCTCTGGAGATGGGCAAGTGCCAAGGAGAAAAATTTACAGTAGTGGGACTGGGTATGAGCTGCTCACTGCTGTGTCACTGCTCCTTCTCCTTGGTGACATGACAGTCTGATCAAGGCTGAACTGCCCAAGGTGTTTCTACAACCACTAGAACCCTTTAGGCCAAAAAACTGCAGGCAGCTTTGCCTTGCTCATCAGAAGCGGTGGGGTTGAAGCCTCCAGACAGCAGGGGCCAAGAATGGCAAATATCTAAAGCTGATGCCAGAAGAACTATCCAGCTATAGAAACTGAAGCAAACTGTTGGCTCAACTCACATAATGTAACGTAACGACAACCAAAGTGGGTCAGATCAAAGGTTCCTCTAGCCCATTTCTTTCCGTGGGCCAGCGGCTGACGTTAGACGGCCAGGGAAGCGCAGACCAGGGAAGTGCACAGCAATCCCTCTGCAAAGCACGTGCCAGCATCCAGCAGTCCACCCCACAGAATGGTTCTCCTCCTCTCTTTTAAGAGAGGGAAAAGAAGAGTTCAGACATCCCTGGAAGGCCCAGCACGTCCCCTTCTCTCTAAGTAACAACCTGAACTGTCTTGCAGACAATTAAACAACTGTTAGGAGAATCATGTCCCGAAGTCCTAGCGCACTCAGGCAATGGCTGGGCTTAATTCCTAGCAGGACCTTGAGCCAGAACAACTCAGGCTATGAGCTGGGGCTGTTTCTCGCTGCCAGTGGAGGGCTCAGTCTGAAGAGGAGAGACAGACACAAGAGGTCCCGAAACCAGCCTCAGAGAGTCACTGGGCTTTTTCACTTGACTGGAGATTTGCGTCTGCAGCAAGGGTATGTCCTATCTAGACAAGTCTATCAGGAGCAAACTGTGAATTTCAGTGCTGTGCATGACACTCACAACCAAGCCAAGCCTTCTCCTTGGTGCCCAAGTTCATAGATCACAGTGGAAAGGCCTGAGCTGAGAGAAGGGCATGTTCAGCAAGCACACGCACATAGCGTGCTGCTGCCCAGGCTCAGCAGCATCCTAAAGCCTGCCAGAATTGATGGGTGCCTCTCATTTCTCCTGATGATGTCTTACTCCAGATGAATTTCTCCATTTTTTTTGCCTAGAATCCCTCTTTCACCACAGAACATCCAGAAGGAATAAAGAGATAGCAGGTCTACCCTGCTCTCCTTTTCAACATTTTCAGCAATGGGATATAAGAAGCCTTTTATGGAAATATGGTTGATAGGAGTCTAGTGGTTTTGTGACCTGCATAAAGGGATCTAGCAAGAATTCAGTGATAAAACAGGACTTACCAATGTGAAAAACAGCTACAAGGTTGTTTTTTAAATGTAGCTTAAAAAAGAAACTTAAAAGATACGAGTCATCATTTTGAAATGTGCATCAAACAAGTTAAATAACTCTCACTTTCTTAACGACATATTAATCAAAGTGCATTGATCCTTGAATCAGATTCTACTACCAACAAGCTTTCTATCTTCTCCATCCTGATGCATGCATTAAGGGAGTTTTATTCTGACAGATACAATATAGCAATCAATAAAATCTTATTATATGGAGCTGAGATACATGGATTTGTTGCAGGATTTATGCACTGCCTTGAAACCCAGTGCTATTTCATGTCTCAGCCTTAACCTGTAATTGAAAATAAATCTCCCCGAATACACCAGATTCTAATTTTCTGGATGTATGGGCAAATGTGAATGGAAGCTGGCCTTCCCCCAGGGAGAACGCTGCTCTCTGATTGTATCACTCCTCACTTTGCAGACCGCTGCACTGCCAGATTCCTACGGAGAAAGCACCCTGCCTGGCCCTGTGCAGCGGGGGAAACACTCGGGCAAAGGGACAACGCTCGGGCACCGCGCAGTGTTTGCAATTCCATCACGCGCCCAGACCCTCTGTCCCCTTGCTCACGACTACAAAGTAGTTCGCCTGCCTGGAGATCGCTGCCTCCTGCACAAAGATAACACGATCTGACAATGCCGGAGCCTGAGCAATACAAGTGTCAGAAAGCTGGGAGAGACGAATAAAGATCGGGGAGGGGGATGACCACAGTGCTGGAAACTGGTAAAATTTGTCTGCTGCTTTTTCCTCCAGCTCCTGGCATTCACTCAGCAATTGCTCACTGGCATGTGAGTTTGGTCTGAGTTTGTCTCTCACTCCACAGCCTCGCAGGGCGCTGGACAGCTGGGAAGGTATCGCACTGAGAGCAGAGGGAAGGCCGTAGGCATTTTTCCTTTGGGTTTGTCTCGTTCTCCTAGGGCTTGGTGCTGCTTAGATGCATGACAGCAGGTGGATATCCAGCAGTCTCCCTGGAAATGGCTGGAGGGAACTTTGATCTAAGCAGCTCTGTCAACAGCATTAATACAATAAAAATAATCAAATTCACTCAAATGGAAATGAGAGACGCAGAGAGATAGGCAGACAATAGTGCAAATCTGAGGAAATAAAGAGGAAGGGAGCAACAGTAAATCACCTACACAACACCAAGAGTTCAGATGCTTCTCAAAAGAGCCAAGATCTTGAATTCATCAAAAAGTCACAGTAGCATCATGCTCTCTGTCTGTTTTTCCTTTAACATATACATACTTGTTCCTCCTCTAACTGAAGGCACAAAGTGGGCATATTTGTAAAGGGATGTCTGCACAGGTTTCTTGTAAAATGCACACATGGTGTTTCCCTCTAGTCCAGAGCGGGGGGAAATGCGGGTTTGCAGCTGTTGCACCAAGTTCCTTTCCCTTCCTAGATTGCACTAGTAACAGAGCAGGGAGCTGCACCAACGATCTGGTGTGAGGGTGCCGGTGGTCAGAGTTTGCATCATTGTTTTCTCCTTCTATCATGGCGGGGAATGACCCTTCCCAATGCTCAGCATGATGTTGTTTTCTTGGGGAAGACAGCTTCATGGCAGAAAAGGGGATTTTATTAAAAGAGCTGTCAGTCAGAAAGGAAAATGACTGCTGCCATGTAAGACCTGGCTCTACTTTTTTTTTTGGCCCCTATACTTTCTGAAGAAACATATGATAGCTCTATTTATAGGAATTGCAACCAGGAACAGAGAACGGGCCTAAGGAAGCTATGGGTGGGGGGAGGGGAGAACTGCAGCCAGAAAAGGCTTAAAACTGAAAGACCCTTTGTAAGCCTTTAACTGCAGAAAGGAGTCCAGAAGGTGACTTGATGCAACACTTCAGCAGGCAGTGTGCAAGTTTTGAGCATGATGCTGTTACTCACTTTGAAGGCACGTATGGAAGGGAAATGGCACTTAGGACCTGTGACCCCACCTAACGCAGGTCATCCCCCTGCAGAAAGCGTGGATCGAATACTGAGAAGTTGTGGTCCTGACCGCCCACTGGTTCTCTCAGAGAAACCTGGGAGCTTTCACAGCTCGTGAGTGACACCCACCTTTCAAAGGGCAGCTATGGACCAAAACCTGCTAGCCTAATCATGGTATTGCCCTGCAAGTCTTTGGGAGGGAGAAGGTTTCTGATGAGAGATTTGATGGACTGCAGACTCAAAACTTCAGACCTGACTTTTTTCCCACGCAGTAGGTTGCATGGGAAAAGCACACGCCTCGCGGGCTGCAGTGAGACAGCAAACAGGGTATTTGATAGCAAAGTACTGCAGAAGAGGCGTTTTGTGGGCACAAAGGCAGATTGACTGAGAGCCTCCTGCACCACAGCAGAGCATCTCAGAGAAGAACCAAGGGATCTTCTGCAACCCTGTGTTAGGGAGCTTCTAGGCTAAACTTGAATTAAAAAAACAAAGAAGAAAATGAGCTCCAGTGAAGCACTCTTGGTTTTGTGTGCATAAACTCTGAGGATAGATACCATGTAGAGCCACAAACTGATTATTGTCAGCAAAACCAGTAGCACCTGCCCCCAAGCTACTGTCTCTGAACCTTTCCAGTCTTGGCCTCACTTGACTCAGGTAAGGACATCTCCAGTCAGTCAGTCACACAGCACATACCGCGTATTCACTACTGCCTCACTGGTAAAGCGTGTTCCAGGAGCGGAGAAATCCAGGATCAAATACTGTAAAGGACAGAGGAATATTTGTATTGCTACAAATTTCACATCTCTGCCTTGTTATGTATGTGACCCTGACGGAGACGGGGAGAATTTTCATTTCTTTGACTCACCAGCACTTTGCACTCCCTGATTAAGAACCGAGTGATGGGGGGTTTCCTGTTCCTGTGAGATTTTCCCTGAGCTCGGAGACCTGCCTGCTCCACCTTGTGAGACTGGGGCAACACACAGGAACAGCACGCACAGAGCCTGTGTTTAATAACTGCATCACACACACACCAAGCACTTCCTATTCCGCTTTTGGTACTTGGCATGCAGAGGGGTCACACCACTTAGTGTTTAATAATACAGCAGGTCCCAACCGCTGGAAACCTCTGCCTTCACTCACCAAGAGAAGTGCCCTTCTAGGGACAGATTCACCATGAGGTGCAGTAAGAGCAACACTCCGTGCTTTCCCTTGCAGTAATTATTCTTCATTTGCTGACCTGCTGGTTTTTAGGATTGTCATTAACAATCAGCAGAGTGCTAAATTACAGCTGAGGAGTTATTCACACCGTCTCCAAGTTCACTCTCTCCAGAGCTCATTCCTGCTCCAGCTGAGCGCACACTTCCCCGTGTCCTTGAAGCACGCGGGGGGACCTGGCCACAGCTGCCAATCACACCGCTATCCACTTCAGGCACACGTACCCATCAGCCGGGAGTGATCCACAGGAGGGTCTGGCACTGCCACGCTATGGTTATCCCTTTCGAGAGCGAGAGGGACACTAATACTATTTGCCCTCTACTGAGTCAGAAATAACATCACCTTGGCTTCAAGCGCACCATGTGCACACAGGCAGCCTCACCTTTAAAACCTTGCTCTATAATTTGCAAATACCACTGGCAGTTGCAAGACTGCCAGTTCGGTCTCCACTCCAAAGTTAACCACCTCTTCTTAACTTGGGCTAATTCATCCTCCAAAGCCCAGTCTGTAAGAGCCAGCTATTACGAGGTACAAACTCCTTGGTTGTATTAAGTGGCTTCTTCCATCACACACAGATTTGAGCTCTCACGGTAAAAGCCACATCGCTTTCCAAAGGCAGCCCCACGACCGGGAAGGGCAGGCAGGGTGAGCAAGGGGCGACAGGTCTCACTCAGCACAATGGGCTAAAGGAGTCTTGGAAAAAATAGCCTTGTCTACCTGACATCCGCAAAAGATGGAGAAAGCAGTCAGGAGAAGGAAAAAAAAAAAAGAAAGGCAAAGAGTGGGGGAATGGAACGGGGAAGAAAATTAAAAGCCTTTCATCCTCCTTAGACAGCTACAAAGAACATCAAAGAGGAAGCTAGAATGGTGGATTACTGCCGGGAATGTCTTCTAGGCATCCTCCGACCTGTCTCTAACCCCACATGGTTGTCTCTGCTCTCTCCCTTATTTCTGGCTCTAAGGCTTTGCTCAGCTAGCGAAAGGGTTAAGTTTAATTTATACTGATTTCTATTTAATATCATTCTCTCCCCGTAGGAGCCGGCAGCTGTGAGCTGATTGTACTCTCTCATTATGCAGTCTGTATCACTAATGGCCTGTGACAAAGGCATGCCATCTTCCAGGCCTTACCCCCGAGAGCCAATTAAACACACATACTCCCTTCCTGTTTGCAGCGCATTACAATGAAATTAAACTGAATTTCAAAATCATTTTCTCCTAAAGACATCTCTTTGCAATAATTAATGCATGCTATTCCTTTGCATCTGAAATATTCATCAGGAGTGTTGACTAAAAAATTTTTTAAAGCTGATTGCCCTGCACACAGCACTGTCTGCTGACGCTCGAGTCCCAAACCGTGGTACCGGCGTGGGAGCAGGACCAGCGGCGACACTCCTGGCAGGGCAGCTCTGCATCTGATTCAGAACAGCAATAACAATAAATCGCAGCTTCTTCGTAAATTGTCAATAAATAAGACGATTACAAAGAAGGCATCAGAAATCCAGCCCAGTGCTCCTGACTTGATGGCGCCGCTAACACATAACAGAGAGGGAAATGGAAAAGTCAGAGCTGCTTATGTGTTAAGGTTAGGCACAAATTAGAAATCCCACCCTTCTGCACTCGCAAGATTAATAGGCGGTTGGGCTCAGTGCAGACAGATGAATATGCTGCGTGTGTTTATCCCGCTATCCAAGCGGCTCATTGCCGGTGGCAGAGCTGACAGGAAGGCGGGCGGTCAGAGATACTAACCGACTGCTCGAACGTCCAGGACAGAGCTGGCAAAGCTATCTCGTGGCACTGCTGCACTCTCGCTCTCGGTGCAGGCCCAGGGCTGTTTTATTATTTAATTGACATTGCAGAACCGTCCTGGGGGACAGGAACCTCTGACCGGGGAGGCCGAGCTCGGGCTCTGCACGCTCTGTGTTATACGCAGAGCGGGAGGCATAATTTGAGGCACATAACTTATTCATGGACTGTCACATCTACTCCATTTGGGAGAAGTCTTCAGTCTAGCATCCTCTTGAATTTGTTACCCCACATAATTGGCAAGATTGGCCTTAAGAGGTCTGTTCTGAGAATTTACCACCCTGACCACAGTAGTTTCAGGTAAGGACAGTTTCGATTGTGTTCACTGTTACCAGAGCTGGATTAAAACAGGACTTTTTTTTCCTGTGTGCAAACATTTGACAAAATCTACCAAGACATATGCCCAGCTGCAATAGGTATTAATGCTACTGCATCTTCTGGTGGAAGCTAGAGCAAAAGAACCAAATATAAGAGGTTTTCTCATCCCTAAAACATTTGATATTTCGAAAACATTTCCCACCTTCAATCAAAAGGAAAAGGCAAATCTTGAGAATTTTCACTATATGAAAACCCAGAAAAAGAAATGTGTCCTTTGGATTTTAATATGTATCATGTAAAAACAAAATGAGCTTAAGTTTCAAAACAAAAAGCTCCATTTGGAAGACTCAGTTTTTACTTTTAAAAATATCAAAAAGCAACATTCTAGCAATTTCAAAGACTTCTTCCCAAACCGCTCCCAAGTTGAAGACACCAGTTGTGAGTCTTCCCCAGAAAGTTCAGCTTTCAATGAATTAATGTTTTCTGACTGCAAAATGAAGGTTCCTTGAAAAATTTCCAAGTGATCCCAACGGCCAAGCCCCAAGACTTCAGAGACCACCACTGTGCATACGTGGTTGCCCATACACATGGCTTTAACCACACAAGTCTTGTGTTTTAAATATTCAGCCAGTTTGCTGTGATGATGACGAGAATAGAAGTACCATTCGAACAGCACGTTGCCAACGAGAGAGGGCAAGCAGGTCAGATTCGGAGCTACTGAGGTTAGCGGAAGTTTTCTACTAACGTGGCACCCATCCAAGTTATGCTGAGTGACAACTGGTTTCCAGGTGCTGAGGTTGTAGAGTTCAAGTCCCAGAATGCGCAAGTTCTAGGGTATTACCTTTACAAGCAAACAGCTCCAAATATACTCTATTCCTTGGAGTATGCAAGTGAAGAACCTATCTGAACCAGAATCCGGTTTTTTGAAAGCAAGCCTGGCCTGCACAGTCGGCCAGCCTGCGCCACCCGTGCTCCAAACCCAAAACAACAGCTGGCTAACTTCAGGGGCAGAATTAGCAGAAGACAACTGAAGCTGCTGACCTCTCTCTTTCTGGGCTACAAGATCACCCTCTCCCAGACGCTGCAGGGAAACCATTACAGTACCTGTTTTGAACCAGCCATCGGGCGTGAAAGCATCTTTTGTTTCTTTGGGTCTATTCCAGTATTCGCGGAATACCGAGGGCCCCTTAACGAAAAGCTCCCCTTCTTGGCCTTCTAGGCCCGGTGTCACCTAGAACAGACAAACAGTGAATGCACCCTGGGCAACGGCAGCGCGCAGTCACCCCCGGCCAGCCGCGCTCGCCTCCGCCTTCGTCCCGCAGCGCTGCGGCTGCCAGGCAGCGTGGCTGGGGACAAGCAAGGCGCACGCCGCACACCCTCTTAGCCTTCAAAAGCCTCTCACTGCAAACCCCGCACAGCCTGCCCACCTGCAGGACCTCCTTCCTTAGGTGGACAAGAGCTCACATAAGCGTCTGCAAAATTCAAAAGTGCTGAAAATACACAGGAGCTGCCATCCTGGAACGCAGCAGCAATCCAGCACCTTTCACACCTTCTGGTTCCTTATAAAGGAGGGGAAAGATCTCGTACGCAGACAAGTTGGTCAGGGAATACTCTTGGAAGAGGGACAGTCCGTTCTGACTGCTAGATGGCAAGTCCTGACGCATGCAGTCCTCATGTCCTGCTGCAGGCAGGCTTATCAACAGCTGCCTGCAGGCTGCCTGCCTCCCACTGGAGCACCAAGCGACCTCTGTCAGTCTCCAGGTTGTCCCCAGGAAATCCTTTGGGAAACCCATCCCCAAAGGAGCACAAGAGTTTCTCCATCCCCGCTCCTGGAGCCTAGGCACAGTCCGAGGAGGGGAAGGCTTTAGCACACGCCTTGCAGAGCAGGCGCCATGCTTTGCGATCTCCAGCCCTTCTGTTCAGGGCAACCACGGGCACAGGGAGCCCCTCTGCCTTCTCTCTTTGGCAAGACTGGCCTTTCCCACAGCAGGGGCTCTTAGGGGATGAATGAAAGCTGATCACAGAGGCTGGATCCTGAAAGACCTGCACATCCCAAACAATGACGTGTCCTGTCCCCAGAGCGCTGCTGCCATCCAGGCCTGAAAATCTAGCAGCGACAGCAGCAAGCTCAAAGGGTTAGTGGATGGCTCAGCCTTTGAAATAACAACTGTGGGGGACTCTGGCCACCAGCTGCACCACCTGGCACTTCCAGCAACCCGTCTCTTGGTTTGGAAGCGAGGCGAACCCCTGCCCTCCCCAGAGAAGGCGGCAGAGCCAGCTCCGCAGGCTGCCAGAAGGCTGCAGCTCTGGCACAGCAAAGGCAATCCCAGACACAGAGATATCCAGCACATGGTACCCTGCACCACCGACTGCCCCAGGGATAGCTGCTGACAGATGTGCAATAAAACAACAAGAAAGCAAAGCCAAAACCGAGGCTTCTTAGGGAACTGCTTAACCACCTGATGCAGTTTTGGTCTCCCCAGTTCTCATACAAACACAAAAGTACCAGGGTTTCTAGAGACCAAAGGTTACTGCTGTTCCACAGCCGCTGGGAGATTGGATCCTGTTCTGATGTTCACAGCACAAACACCACTTGCCCTACAAGTACCAGCCTGTTTGCAATTTCCACAGTGATGGAGACTGTCCTCCTGCTCTTCCCAGCTGGGCCGTGCAGGTCTGGAAGGAAGCCTGTTGCGAGGTGAGAGAAGGCAGATGAAAGCAGCACATTCCTGTGACTGTAACATACTGCTGTCTGCTGTGTTGATAGATAGAAAACTTCTCTTTCCAAAACTGTCAATCTAACACTTTTTTTTTTTTTCCAAGGAGGTGGCAGGAAACACCATCTGATTTGCTCTCAGGCATACGTGGCTGCTTTCAGGCTCGCTCGAAGGCAATGGTTATAGTGACAACTCAGTATTCTGCAAACCTGCATGGGCAAGTTTTCTATGGCAACAAAATGAATATCCTGCTGTTATGGAAACTCGAGAATCACGGGAAGGTTACAGACTTGCCTGACATGGCATGGTATCTCATTGCTCCCACACATACATCGCACTGTAATTAGGAGGATGCAAGCAAGGTAAGAGATGAGGCACTGGAGAGTCACAACCATAGTACTTGCTCGTGTGACCATGTTAACATACAGTCCTTTGCAGGGAAGATGTGAAAAAACAGTGTCGTGCTAGAAGTCATTGCGAGATTTGCTTGTACACACTGCTGCACCCACATAAGAGGATCTCCAAGCCGCTTTGTACTTGAGCTGCTGCAACACAGACAAGATACATCTGGGACCTTGAAAGTTAGTAATGCCAGAAATGCAGCCACAAGGGAAAACAGTAATAGCAGTCCTGGAACATCAGGCAGAATCACAGAGAAAGTCAGGCTTTGTGCCTCTTTAGAGCCTTTGATGGAAGCAAAGCTTCTCTAACAGAAAATGCTTAGAAAGCTGCTTTTAAAGGCACCATTTTTGTTTTAAGTCATTTCTTCTTGATGTCCCATCTTGGAGGATCTAGTGACACAGTGCTCTCTGTATACACAGCCCACGCGCCTTCATGGAACTGCTGTTTTGTTAAATGCCTCAGCATATCACAAGCTAGACAGTACCTCTAGAGTCCTTGCTGTGCCTTATCTCCACCGCCTGGAAGATGTTGCAGGATAAAAAGGTCATTAATGCTGATGACTGGAATTAGCTGAACAACGGTAAAATACGGATGATACTGGATGAGTTTTCCCCAAGGGATCTCAAAGAGGGAGCCTGAAGACCACAAAATCCCCAAGCAGGACAGCACAGAAAAATCTGGGATCCAGGAGAGCCCAGAAGCAAACCTCCGTGCCTGCAAGAGCAAAAGGGCAAGAGGCACAAAGCCTGAGCCTGGCAAGTGCGCCAGAGACGCACTGGGGTGGGCGCTGTGACCCCCAAACAGCGCAGCCTGCAGAGGGGCCAGCAAGGCAGCGTTTCACTGCTGCCACGGGGGCTACATGTAGTTTTACAACGTGACTATTTCTTCTCTCTTGTTTTCCTACCGGCTTGGCCAGGGCATCACAAACAAGCAACTCCTCTGAGCGACTCAGTGACTGTGGTGTTCCTGGTTTCAGTTTTACCCGTTAGGCAACACAGTTCTTAAAATTTGCCAGCAACACTTCTCCTGGGGGGCAGGAATTGCACCACACGCACCTTCCAACAAGACCAGTCTGGACCCCATCCACTCTTGAAGTGCATCTCAGCTAGAGATAACAGACTGTCTATATTCTCCCCACCTTGCAGGCATTTTAATTACTGGTGTGAGCCTCCAAAGTCAATCCCTTTAGCTGTCAGGCTGCCTTTGGCTCCACAGAAAAGGATGGGAAAGGGGGAGGTGGTAGAGTAAGCGACTACGAGGACCTGCTAACAGCTGCCTCAGATTCGTCTACAGATCCTGCCAGATTTTGGCTTCTGCTTGTCGATACTGAAAGCAAGAATGGATGTAAACTCGGTTACTGCACGTTTCTTCAGGCACAGCCCGTCCAGCCCAGCCCTGCACACACACTGCACAGCACCGGGCTGCAGCGCCGGATTCTGCCCCCCCCCCCCCCCCCAAAACGCTCGCCGTGCCCCGAAGGACGGGCAGGCAGGAGCAGAGCTGCCTCAGGGAACAATCCGGCGCACTGTTTACCTGCACGCTGCTATTTCTTGTGTGAATCAAACCTTGAACAAGCTCCAAATTTCTTGTCATATCAACTCATATTTTGGCAGAGGCTCAACCCACATCTTATCTAGAGCAGAGCTCCTTGGCAGCAGGCACCTCCCTGTTGTGTAATTTAATGATGTTATGGCTGGCTTGCAAACAGTAAAACAGAAAGGCCGTGACGTTATCTTAATAGGATTTTGCTTGCTGAACTCCGAATGTCACTGGCACTGCTCCCCAGTGTAGCAAAGAGGACACAAACCACCCCAGTGCCAGCAGCTTGTGTTGCCTGAAAACAGCATAAATTAAAAGTCAGGGTTCAAGGCATTTATCTGCTACAACCTCTTGCATCTGATCCCTGCTAAAACCATACATATATACCAAGCTAGCACACTGGTAACATGCTTCAAAAGCAGGAATTTGCGGCAGCAGCGTGGCTAGCTTGTTTGTTTCCTTACTCCATCAAATCTCTGGGGTACCCTTTTGTTGACACACTAGATCTATGTTTCAAGCAGCTGCTGAAAGAATCAGGTTGCTAATTGCACAGATATCCTATTCTTCTAGTGCCATATTTTAATGCACATTTCAACTGCTTTAACCGCGTTCTAGCAACTTTAACATGCAGCCACAGCGTGCCCTGGAAGGTTGGTGTTTGATAGCTTTCCGCTGTAAAACAGATTCAGCAAGCTGAGCTGGGCCAGCCAGCACGCTAGATAAGATTACATTTTCCACGCATGAAAATAAAAGGTTGTAATAAATCCTTTGAAGGAATAAATCTGGGTGATTATAAAATGCATATTTTCACTGCTTCCATTTTACCTCTTTATTAGCAGGAAGCAATGGTGGTTTGTAAATAGCTGGGAATCCCCATTTGGCAAGCAGCCCTGTGATTTGTTCAAAGTGGCCATTTGTTTTCTTGTGGTCTCTGATATATGCTATCCCTCTCTCCCCTGGGAACTGCAGGAGAGGAGTTTATAATGGACTTTAATGGAATTAGGAGCTTTTATGAAGGTAGACTTACAGCAGTGTGTCTTTCACTGGGAACCAGAATCACCACTGGATATTCCTAAGCAGAAACATGTGGAAGACAAACAGTGAAAGTTGAAAGGCAAGGTTTGTAAGGAGAAGTAATAACTTATTAGATTGACAGAGCTGGGAGGAAGACAGACAAGCTTTTAGGAAAAAAAAAAAAAAAAAAAAAAGCCCTTCTTCAGGCTGGAAACAGAAGCAGGAGCCCAAGAATATGATTCAGTGGAACACAATTGACATATATCAGACCTTGCCCTCCACCTCCCCCCAAGACCTAATCCTAATCCTCTTTCCCGAGTGAGTACCAAAGGTTCAGAGGCTGCAGGTCAGAATATCTTCTCTTAGGAGGAGGCCTGACAACAGATCTTACCGCACTGGTGAAGCGGAAGGCAAGGCAGTGCATTTGCGGAAGAGCAGAGTTTGCTGGGATGGGGTAAAGTGGAAGGAGGGAGCAGGGCAGGGAAAGGAGATTCTTTTAGCCCTGGAAATAAAGTTGGGTGGTGAGAAAGAGCCAACATACGGCACGCAGGAAGCAGAGGTGATATTTTTAATCCATTTCCAAAGAGCTGCTGCCTTACACACTAAACCAAGAATGTTCTAAGCCTTTAACACGGATGAAAGAAACCTGCACCTCACCGCGCCGTTCTTGTCTCTTACAAGATTTTCCTATTACTCTTCCCTACTCATGCGTCCATCCTTGGGTCCGGGCCAGCCTTGCCCGGACTCCGCAGCAGCTCGATTTGCCTGTACGATCACTGCTGCCAGAACAGCTCCACGTGGGCACAGGCTGGGCAGGGCACAGCAAGCCTCCTGCAGCCCGTCCCGTCCCGTCGGGTCGCCGTCCCGCACCCTCCCAGGGCCGACTCGCCACGCACCAGCCCCTCTCCAGCTGCACAGACCCGGCGTGCTGCCCAACAGCCGTCTCGCAGGCTGAAAACACTGAGGGCTTCCGAGGGCAACGTGTCGTGAACACACCCACCGTGCCCTTCACCGTCACCAATGCAACCAAGAAAAGCAAAATCATTTACATTTGTGGGGAGGAAAAAAAAAAAAAATGCTTCTGCAACCCTGACTCCTCTGCCACAGTCAGTACCGTATTGATCAGCTTAAAAATGCTTGGCACTTTTCCCCACCTTGTAAATAAGTGATTACTGTGATCAAAATAATTAAGCAACCTGGCCTTTTAAGTGACTACTAGAAGACAGTAATTTGTACGTGTGAGATTTACGGAGGCAATGGAGCTCTTTTAGCAGTTTTCACAGAGTAATAACTTGTCTTAAATATCAGAGCACGGAAAATAATACAACAAAACCTGAAGGGAGCTCTGCCCCACCTCCTACCCTGCACACAGCCCTGGGTCTAGCTGCAAGATGTGTCCGCAGAGCGGCCTCTGCACGTGGTAACACGCAAAAGAGCCATTAGCCATATGCTGCAGCAGGGAGAGCTTGCACTTGGTCCCCAATGCTGCCCAGAGGAGCTGTAAGAGATCTTCGCTGCCGAAGCCTCGCTAGTCAGTGGCTGCTTCTATTTTAGTGGCCACTTCTGCCTGCTCAGCTCAATTCCTGGCAGCCTGCGGAGTGATGTTTGTCCACAAGACTCAGCTTTATGAACCTACATTTTATTTAAATTGTATTTTCCCTGTCATTTACCCCGTTCAGCCAAATCAACCACAGCACTCTTGAGTGGCCAGAGAAGCAAGAAGAGTGGATGCTACACCACACTTACACCGTGCTTTTGCAGAAGCTTGCCTGCCTACAGCATTTCCAGACATGTCCCTAGCCCTCAGAAGACCACTCACTTACTGGTTCAAGATCTCCCCAGCCAAGAGAGCACTAGTGATGCAGCAAAGCCTTGCCATAACACCGGTAGCACCCAAGAGCTCAGCCCCCACCAAGCTGTACAAGCAGTTTGCTACTGGGAACTGCCAGCTCTCCCTCCCCAGGGACCCGTCCGTGGCACTTGTCCCCTGAAGCAGGCAGGCCACTGGATGGCTTGTCCTTCCTGCAACTGCAAGTGTCTCCTACAGCTCCACTCTTTTCTCATGTAAGCTGAATTCTCTGAGTTCTGCAAAAGTTCCCCCTGCTCAGGAAGATCATGGGAGCTCTAGGCTCTGCTCAGACCCTGCTTTTCCAGGACAGAGGATCAGGCTGCACCCAGGCTCTGGCCCCAGTGCAGTGGGTGGCAAGGAAAGGAAAGCGAGGGCATGTTTACCTCACCTCCAAAGGAGGCTGGAGACTAATCATCTGCCTGACAGTGCCTTTTAATCACCGTCTCTCTGGGTCATATCTGAACGGATGTCCTAGAGGTGTGAGGCTTGCTAGTGCATTACTGAATTCCCAGGCAATCTGATCTCTCATGCACATTCATAATTAAAAATTCCCTGCTAAGTTGCATGTTTTTGTAAAAGCATTCTCTCTCCTATGAGCTCTGTGTCCTGCAGCATCCTGCAGAAGGCAAGCAGGAGGCAATTTAGACACAGAACAATTTTCCTCCTGCTGGAAAAAGGCAGATTTCTGCTCCTCAGGGACACAGCACAGAGAAAGCAAGAAAAAGAAAAACAAAAAAAACCCCAAGCCCAGACTGTAATCTACAAGGCCACATTTCACATCTGTTTTTGCAATGTTAACTTTTATAAAAGGGCTGGGAATAACACAATCAATTTACTTTTCATTTTGGAAGGTTATAAATTTAAAAGCAAGGCTGGTGCACAGTGGAGTTGGAACGCTGAAACTTATTTTCAAAAAAAGCCAACCCTCTACTTATAGCAAATGCTGTTCCACTGAAAACAAAAGTGAACGTATATATTTTTAGGCAAAACTGATTTTCAAAAGTTAGACTGATTAACTCCAGATGATCCCAAAAGAACCACAGAAAACAACCCAAGTTTGGAAAAGGTCAGTCCTCCCTGCAGTTATTCCACAGACCCAAAACTTCTTGATCTATATTAACACCATAAATTAGAAATGTAACACTATTCCAGAAATGCCAACAGCTCTCCGCTCTGTTGTTCTCATCTCTCTTGTTTGCAGGCTTCAGAAGATAATAAACGAGGCGAGATGTCAGCACATCTTCCCACTCCCTCCGCTCTGTTCATTAGAGAAAGACTCCTGACGTGCACTCACAACACCCGCTCTGATTTTGTGCTTTGGGGCAGGCAGAGGACCAGGCAAGGATTCAATTAGTGTCCCACCTTTGCTTCGTTCTTCATAAGCCTCACTTAAAAGGCGAGGTCAGCGAGGCTGTGATGTGCTGCGGCTGCAGACGATCGCACTGCCCAAGAACCTCTAATCGTTTCCGTGTGCTAACCTGCCCCCAGGCAGCTCTTGCCTCTCACGCTTGCCCGAGAGCTCTCTGGGGCAGAGACTGCCCCTTTTTCTTCTGGCCTCTGATCTTCAGTGTCTCCCTACCATGAGCAGGGCTCTTCAGCAAACATCACCACAAGGTGCTACCCCAGCGACAATGTCCACAACCTGATGTAGGGCCAAGCAGCTTAGCATGGGGGAGGCCAGGAGTGCAACCCATGAGCACGCAGGCCAAACCCACACATCAGGAGGATTCAGGTGTGAGGTTCAACGACCGAGTAGAAACAAACACCAGTGACTGAGTGGGCAGGAGACTCGCTTCATCCCATGCTTCACAACACCAACCTCCCAATCTCCCAGGTAGATCAGGTGGCAGAAGGCTCTGCTGACACAAGCAAAGATACAGAATAGGGCTAAAGACCAAAAGCAGCCCTGATGGGAGCAGAGAGGAATCCACCACTTGCCCTCACGTTGGGAGAACCAAGACTGCCAGGTTCCTGGTGAAGGGGACCAAGGACAGACACCCCAAGGCAGGGGGAAGCTCAGGGTGAAATCTTCCTGCCCTACAAAGGGAATGAAAGCATGAAATGATAACAAAGAAATTAATAGAGAGCTTGAGAGTGCTGTGACAAAGGTTTCAGGTGGTTATCCCAAAGGAAGCACTCAGGGAAAGAGTTCTTCTTGACAGATGGACCCCATTTGAATGCACAAGAAAATAGTCTTCTGGGATCAAGGCTGCTTCTACTGATAAGAAAAGCTTTCAGCTGAGAAACAAGGGGAAATGATGCTAACATAATCTCTGCCTCTGCTTTTACTACCAGGGGGAAGAAAAATACAGCTATGGCCACAGAAAACATCAGACAACACACAGCAAGTAAAAGAAGATACAAATACCAACGAGAACGCGATTATTGACTAAGTGGACTAAGGAATGGACGTAGTCAGTAAGAAACAACTAAAATGTTTATATAGTAAAGAAAGAAGCCTGGGCAACAAAATGGAGAAACTCGAGTTACTTGGACCCAAAACAGGATACTGAGGAGATGAGAGAGACGTGGTGAAACAGAAATCATAACTGGAATATACATAACAACTAGAGTATCCAAACTGAAAAGGCTTTGGAAGAAGTTTTTGGAAGAAGAAGTAAAGACAGAGGCAAATGGAAAACAGGAAAAAATGCAACATGTTTACCAAAAATGGGTTGTGCCAGATAACCTGAGGACTGATATTCCAGATAAAAGAAAAGCAGCAGATCTACTCCAGGCAGCCTTCAACAACACATTCCACACACTGCCTGCCCGGGAAGCGCTTACTTGCAGGGAAGATTATGGGGCTGAGGGTGAGATCTGTGCAGTGAGCAAAGACCCAGGCAGAGCAGTCAGGGTCTGAAGCATCCCGAGCCCCTGACCCTGTGTGAGCTAGGCAGAGTCATCAGCATCGTTCTGAACTCTTCCAAACTGCTGTAGATCAACTTGAATTTCCTCCCAAGGCCCAAATAAGAGTTTGAGCCCCAGTCAGCAGCTTGCTGCTGACAAGAAGGCATCTTGTGAAGCTTCAACACCACAGGGCACGTCCTGCACCTACTGCAGTGACTGCTGATCAGAGATGGGACTGGGATGCTGGAGGTAAGGCTTACCGTCACAGAGACCTGTGGGACAACGGAGGCACCGGTACCCGAGGGCAGGATGCAGCAGGGACACAGAAACAGAGGAAAGTTTTTAGTGCTGGGAGGAAAGACGTTCAGGAACTGTAGGAGCACTGAGGACAAAGAGCAAACAGTTATAGGCTGAAGTTTGATCAGGATAGGAAAGGGACAAAGCAGGACAGCTGCCTGGGCCAGCCAGAACCTGGACTCACTGGGCCAGGTGGTCACATCCTGACCAGTATGTCCATAACTGTCCATTTTCAGGAATGCCCATCACGGCTGGCATACGCCTGTCTCTAGCCTCAGCGACGCATGCTGCCTTCCCACATCGCTCGGTGCTTTGGCCAAGCGCAGCTCAGTGACAGCAGCCCCCAAGACTCCGCTCCTTTTTCAGGTGCATGGCGAGGGCCTACCCGTCTTGTCAGCCTGCAGAAAGCTGACACGCATGTACTTCAGAGCTATTTCCTCTCCTGGAACTTGCAGCATTTCCTCCCATGCACAGGTCTGTCTGATAGCCAGAGAATCCCTCAGTTCAGGGCAAGATGGGCTTTTTGTACTAAATGCTATCAAGACATAAGTGCTGCTTGGCTTCTCATTAACAAGCCACATCACACTTCAACACAACCAAGAGCTGCCACTGCTGGCAGAGCCAGGCCCAGGGAACTTACTGCACACACTTGCCATTTCATATCACGCCTCACTTGCACAGACCTTGCATTTTCCCAGCACTGTATTTGCTCACAGCATTTAAGACAAACTCTAAGCGAACAACGCAGCCACCTCACTCCTCCAAACAGGTCTGGCACTGCACGAAACTCCTGTAGGGTGCAAGAAAAGATGCACAAACCAGCGGAGGCCTGGAAAGTCAGTCCTGGAAGAGCAGCAGGGACAAGCTGACTATAAGATCTCCTCTCTGCAGTTCTCTGTAGTCAGTCTTCCTAAAGCACTGCCAGAGGGCTCTGGTAAAAGGGCCTGGACATGTCTGTCTGTCCAGAACTCCAGGTCTGTTCCAGTACATCTCACCCAATTCTTCCACTTTTGTGGCCGATTCCCAGGCTGTTCTTCTGGATTCTCAAAGCAGAAGGCTCAGAAGTCGTGAATCCATTTCTACACATTTAGCAACTTTTTTCCTTCTTAGCACAACACTTGGTCATCATTGGCTCCAGTCCTAACACAACATACCTAAGTCACACATCAGAACTAGAGCATTAAAATGTTTAAATATATTTTAAGTAGCGATGCGGTTGCAGATTCTAGCAGCTTTCAAGCTCGGGCTGGGAAGGTGTTTCAGTTACAAAGCAGTGAGTCAAAGAGCACAGCCCACGCAGGACAGAAACATCCGCGTCCTTCCAAAGCCACTGCTCCGCCGTCTCCGTGGGGTCTAGAGCAAGTTCCTGCAACTGTGTCCAATTGCACTGGGGCAGAACAGCTCCTGGAGATCATCTCTACGCTCCTTCTCAGGGTAAACGAGCCCTGTAAGCTGCCATCATCCTATAATTACCTCCCACAGAAGCAGGCTTCCTCTTTACACCCGCATGAACAGTCTCATCTCCTCACCGGACAGGCTTTCACTTTCAACCCCACTTGCAAGGCTCCCCGGGAGAAACCTCCTTCCACTCACCCATCACCGAACCCCCCAGGTCTTCAAGCAAAATACCTATTGCCCTCTGCTCAGGCAGGCAGAAAATGCCTGTCCCTTCCTACCTCTGGTCTGCCAACACCTAGGAGAAGCGTGTGCCTGGGAGGTTGGAGCTCCGAGAAGGAGGGGAGTATATCTTCCACGCTTTCAGTAAGATAAATATTTTATAGTTACAGCACTGCATAAGTCTGAAACATTTTCCAGTGCAGCTAGAAAGCATCACACAGTGACCAGCTTTTAGGACGCTAAAATGCCTGGTTTGAGAATATTCCTCCTGGGACAGTGATTGACTCTGTCTTACTACATGCAACAAGCCCATTTTATTTTTAATTTTAATCTGAAAATACCGGGGATACCTTTGTAAAATGAGACACCGTGAAGAGGCGGGCAGCCAGGAGCAGGCTGGTGTGCCCTCCGGAGCGCTCTGCCAGCCCTGCCCAGTGTGGAGAGGAGCCGGGGGGCTCTCAGAAGTGCTGCTGACCTCCGGGCTGTAACCGCACAAACAGCAAGGGGAAACTCTCGCTTCAGCGTCTCCCAATCACAGCGGGACGTTGTTTCTAAAAGGCAGATGCTGCTAACCGTCCCGCTGCACACACCAACGCGCTCTGCATTCGGAGCTACAGACACCTCTGCGCCAGCCTTTTAAAAATACCCGGATGGCTGGGATGGACAGAGGAGGCAACCACGCAAGAGATGCACCTGCAACTGCACTTTTATGGGGGACCCGGCCCTGAGAGGTGCCAAGGGCTGAAGTTAACAGCACTCACACCCTACCCATGGGACATTTCCCTGCCCCGTGTAGCAGCGACGTGGATGCCAGGCCTTGGAGGAAGCCTGAACTCTTCTCAGACAATCCCAAGCAGCCTTCCCCGCTGGCTCTACGGAGATCTCAGATGAACGTGAGCAAGACAGAGCCATTCCTGGTCCCCATCACAGGGGCATCAACTGCAAAGAGCTGAGGTCTTAACAAAGCGTCACCCTGCCAGCTACCCCCAAGCCCGCAGCTCCTCTGCTCTGCTGTACGTGGGTGCCAGCAACCGGCAGCGAGCTGCTGACAGATGGCGGAGATGTGGGGGGCACGGGGAGGAGGGGCCAGGAGGCGCTGGTGGCGGTGGGGAGGAATGGCCACAGCCGAGCCGGTTCCCGTCCAGGACGACAGCTTGCATATGGATAAACAACGAGATAATTACAACCTTTAAAAAGGGGGGGGGGGGGGGGGAGAAAAGCCCATGGCTGCAGCATCCTCCTGCTGCCAGCTCCTGCAATCCATACGTCCCGCACGGCTCTCTTCACAGCCTCATCACGAGAAAATTACTCGCCATAAAAGCCCTGGCTAGAGCACTGCATTAGATACAGCTGTGAAACCATTTATCTATTGATAGACCCCTATTGTCAGAGACTGGGGTTTGGCTTTCGTGAGAGTGAGCAATTTGGAAAAGAAAAAAAACCCAACAAAAATGACAACCCCAAAAACCTAACAACCAACAAACAAATAAATAAAGAAGGAGAGAGACAATACCCCACAGCTCACAGGGTTTACAGGCCTCTGCCAGCTGGGAAGCTAAGCGTATGAAATATGCATCGCACTGAACAAAGCAAACCGAAACACTCAGCACTGGAAATGAGTAACCCTTTCCTGCGCGCGGGAACCACGCACGGGGAGAGCGAGCAGCCAGCCTTGGGCCAGGCTGCCAAAAAGTTACGGGGGAAAAAAGACCAAAAGAAAAAGCGTCTGGGGCTGTGGGTAAGGAAGATTGCCGACTTCTCCCCCTACAGAAACACGCAGGCTCTTTGGTTAAACTCAGCTCTCTGTTACCACTGAGCCCGCTTATATGGTCAGACTGGCTCAATAGGCAGCTGCTTAAGGCAGGTTAAACGTTCGGGAATCGTTTCTTACGTGAGCAGCTACGGCAGCAACACCTGGGACGGCTCCAAGCGGGCAGAGCCGCTGCTCTCCCATCACACCCACTTCTGCACCTCTCTGTTCCCTGGAGAAAAAAATGCAGAAGAGCCACTTTTCCAAGCACTTGAAAGGACGGCACCTCTCCAGGGGACCACGCTCCCGGAGCGGGGAGGAGGTGAGGGACGCCGGCTCCGTCCCCAGCGCAGAGGGCAGGCAGCCGGCCAAGGCAGGGTGGCAGGCTCCCAGCCCGCAGGCACCACGCCGCGGTGCTCGGAGGGGGAGCGCCACCTCCCGACCACGCTGCCCAGGGCACGGCCCTGCCCTGGAGCTTGGCCTCCGGCTCCACGTGCCACCCCAGGCTACCGAGCATCCCCAGCTGGCACAGACAGCGCAGAGAGGGGCCTTGCCAGGCTGGAGCGTGCTGTTTTGGTGCTGGTGGTGACCGTGCTGCTTCACCCTTTTGCCTAATGCCCAGGAGGAAAGGTGAAGCCGAGCCTGGGCAGCGCAAAGGACAAGGGGGAAGGCAGGGCACGGCAGGCAGCCTGAACGCACGTCAGCTCGGGAAACCTCCTTGCAGCCCAAGGTGCAGCAACGATTAGAAAGGAAGTGGCACGAGAGCCAGCTAGAAAAACCTGAGCAAGCTGGACACAACGGAGCAAGACGCGCATTAGAGCTGCAAGGAGACGGGAGGGCTGGACGGAGCACGTGTGAATGGGATCCAGCACACTAATCAAGGGATGAGAGAGGAGCAGCACGATCCAGCAAACTTTCAGCTAAGTAGATTATTGATCTTCAGGGAGTGCCAGAAACCAGCTTTGCAAATTACATCAGTCCCCTGCCACAAGCTCGCACAGTTACCGGATGGCAAAGTAGAAATGCTCCCCACCTCTCTGCTCCCACCACCCACACACCCTTCCTTCGCCACCGCCTGGGGGAGGGGGTCAGGATCCGTCTCGGCAGTCGCTGAGATGTGTCTGAGTTCCTGTTTGCATCTCACTCTGGCAGGATGCACAAACATGTCCAAAGGGCAAAAATGTAAAAAGAAACAAAATGATCCCCCACTTAACGAGAGAGACAGCGTCAGCTGGGAACAAACGGCTCAGAGAAAGTCTGTTGTCTTATTTTGTCAAGAGGGAGCAGAACGTAAAAACCTCAGCCCAACACAAGCAGGCAAGGCAATGACCTTGTGAGGCTTTGTACAGCTAAGCAAATAATTTCCTTGGCAAACGCAGGCTCTCTTACTGCTCACAGAAAGCAGGGAGCGGGGAAGGTTTCTGGTTAGTCACACAGCACAGCTGAAGTGCGAATGCCTCGCAGATTGCCCTGACAATGCGCCTAACCCCGGGCGAGAAGATCACCTTCTCGCAGGAACGGAGCGGAGGGTGACAAGAGACGGTTTTGAGCCTCTTAACGGGGTGCTCAGCTTCTCACCAGATCCTACAGGTAGTTGCCCTCAGCCTTACCGCCCTGACGGTGCTCCTCGCCGTTAACCCTGCGCACGCCGACAGACACGCTGCGCGGGGCACGGAGGGGACCCTTGCTACGGCCAGGAGCGGCTCTCTCTTGGCAGCTTCATTACCATCCGTGGAGCAGCACAGATGTGCACCGCACTTTCTGTGTGCAAAGAGAGGTCCCTGCCCTGAAAGTCACATAACTGAAGCAGACGGCAGGCGTTTATTGCGCTGGTCCGGCTGCTGGGAGGTGTTTATTTCCTACAGTGGAATGAGCAATCCATTATGTGACATTTGGTGGTTTTTCATATCAGCAGCACCAAAACATACAGAAATGCCCAGAGCAAGGATGGGGCCCACTGATGCACTTATCAATCGCAATCGGACACATGAAGCACGGATGGTGGAAAGGAAGGGCTGTGTACGCACCGTCACCCGGCCCCGGCTGGCTGCCACTCTCCTCTTCCACCTTGGCCTGTCTGCCTCCTCTGCCCTTGCTCCACACCGGTCCATACCAGGGGTCTCGTAGCCCTTAACAAACGTGCATTAAGGCATAGCGCCCTCCCGTGAAGGAGGTAAGTAAATATTTGTTTAACCCTTCTCACAAGCTGGAGGACAAAGGTAAAGAAAAGGACCCACCAGGGTTTATCAGGTGGCACAGCCAGGGAGGGGGCTCAGGTCCGGGACCGCAAGCAGGTCTTCTCCCCACCAGGAGAGCCCCACTGCAGTGGAGGTGCCCCGATTTCCCCATGCTTGAACAAAGCCAGGCCTTTCCTTTGACCAGTGGAGTGCAATGAGCACTTGGACTGCCAATTTTTCCTTGGTTTAAGTATGTTTCACTGACATACTCTGATATAAATTATTAAGCAAACACACACACGATGTGTGCCAGCCGGAGCACGTAAGGCCAGGAACAAACATCAGCTGAGGCTTTTTGCGTGTGACTGCAGGTGTGAAGTAGTTAAGTTATATTGTTAATTGAAGACTTTCTGCCTCTGCGTTTCCTGCAGAACAGGTGGGTGGCGACAGGCTCCGAGCTCCGCAGGTGACCGGCACCTGGCCGCCAGCACAGCCATGCAATATAAAGTCATATTGTTTGGGCTGGCACTATCCAGGTAATATAAATATTAAATTCCTGGCATCTCTACACATCTCTCTGTGCCAAGACACACTGAGAGCGGTGACCTTTTCTCCCACCTTGCCATGGCCTTCCTGACAGTCCCAGGGACAGAAGCTCCCTGTTCTGCTCTGCTCCTGAAATGCTTTTGAGAGCAGGATGTGCTGGAGGTACCGGCCACTACCAACAGACAAAACCCAGGCCAGTGACTATTTCAAAGGGTGGCCTTAAGCAGATGGGGTCATTCCCCTTCCTTCAGTGACTTCACACAATCTGAAGAACCTTCCAGTCAAGCTGGGAAAAGGGGTAAGGTGGGCAAAACAAGGACAGCTCTTCAGAGAGGAACCATCAAGCCAATACCCAGCGGCAAACTCTACTGCCTCCTGCTTCCTCCCAGCTAGATGTCTTGAGAATTCACCAGAACATTCAGAAAAGCTCTAGGGAGGGTTTGACGGAAAGTGAGCCATCAGCAAGGGGCGCAGGGCCAAAGCCAGTGCTGGTATAAGCTCCCAGAGAGCACATTTAGACATCAGTAGGCACCTCAGCCACTCACACAGGGGACTTGGAGGCTTGAAGGGTATACGTGAGAAATGGCTGGGCTAAAAGGGCTATTCCTCTGCCCCAAATATAAACTCAGCCTGAAGCCAGAAAGGAAAAAGCCCTCAGTTATTCGAACCTCAACTCTCTGAAACCCTGAGGGATGGTGGATTTCCAGCATCAGAGGAAAGTAGTCTGGACTCCCATTCTTCTCTGTTCACTCTTCCAGTACAACCAGAAGAGAAGGGAGAAGAAAGGAATATCAAGCAAAAAGAAACATCATATATTTTTTTCTCTCATAACTCAGAAAAACAATGTCCACATTTCATCCTGGAAGTAGCTGTACTTCAGGGATTCTTGTGTTTGAGACCTAATTTGTAAAGCGCCTAGGGATCCTTCAGGGTAAAAAGCATTATAGGATCATTATTAAAATGGACACACAGGCTATATTTCATGTCTCAGTTTCTTGCAAGCGAAAAAAAGGCCAATATCTATCTCTGGGATAAGGAGTCAAAAATGTGAAACATAACACTGTTTCTGTGAAGCGATAAAAATGGGACATCGCTTCCTACGCATTAAGGCATTGCACCAGAGTAGCCACTCCAGGCCTCCTACCTTGTCCACTCTTCAGCCAAACAAGGTTAGTAACACAGAGTAGAGAGCAGCCAACAGCTTTTTTACAGAAGTCACAATCCCTGCCAAGACTGCTTCCTTCTCATCTCTTCAGGAGGCTGGTTTTGCACGTGTGGAGTGGGATCCACTGCCTCGTTATGGCATCAGAACACAGATACAATTTTTCACTTTTCCACCTCCCCCAGTATCAGAGAATACAATGAATTTTTATATGAATCAGTCAAGTGTTGCTACCTGGAGTCTGGTGCCTGAAACATCAGTGTGGCATGAACTTCCTGCTCCTGGCTTTTGCACTAGGTCTCACTTCAGGGAGGGGATATTCCCCTGTCACACCAACTGGTGTGCCAGGTCTGCGTCTGTGCTAACACTCCGCAGCCTGAACTCTCACAACCCGGACGAAGGACTGTCAGCACACAGAAGCGCAATGGTGCAGTACTACTGGCTATTCCAGCCTGCTTTCCAGCACAGATCACCGCTTCTAGAGGTAAAGGGATTTCTCAAGCTTTTCACCCATACTTACATTAGCAGTGTCCCCAAGCATTTCCTGTCAGAGACCAAGAAGCTCCTTCTGAACCCTTGGCATGTGTGTGGCTAGATGAGAAACTCATCTACTTTCCTAAAGGAGCAAGTAAAGCTGCGTATTTCAGGTTGGGGTGCAGGCCTGCCTGTTTTACACCCACACAATGCACAGACACTGCTGGCGTAATTTCTTTCACATATGCAGTATCTATCTACTCAGCCAAGCCCGTATATCACCTGGCTATTGATCTGCAGGAGGCAGCAAGACCTGCACCCACAATGAGGGTGTGAAGGAGACATGGCAGGAATGCAAACCCTGCTTAGTTGTTTCCACAAGGAGAGGAAGGGTCTGAGGCAGCAGGACATCCTGCAGCTTGCCCTGAACCTCGGTCAGAGTGGGGTCTCAGGGACTGCTTCTGCATGAGGAGACAGACACACAGCACCGCAACACCAGGGCAGCTCATGGGGAAAGGGGCACCACCACTCCACCATCAAGGATATCTGACTTCTCTGAGATACCAGAATCATCACTGCAGACAAGACTTGGCAGCTGGAGCTTAGCATGGAACTGCGCTTTCATGGGAACCTGATGAACTTCCCCCTGTGCCATTTCAAAACAAATACAACCCCAAGTCCCCCAGTCTTCCCCTTCCAATTCTCACTGCTAACGCCTTCACCAAATCCAGTAAAATAAGCATGGACTCTGCTTCTAGATCTTCCATTACTCATCCTCTCCCTCAGACTGTAGATATTTAGTGACTCTTATGCTTGCTCTTTGGACCTGATTAGGATCCAGCCTTCAATACCTTGTTCTTACCTACTGCACTGGACTAACTTTTTGTCCTAGCTTTCAAAGGCCATGCACAGCTTAACTCATCACCTTCCTCTGGGCATCAACAGCCTCAGCAGACACAATATCATCTTCTTACACCATAGCCCTTCACCTCCCACCCCCATGTAGGGATTTGTTCTTTTCTCTCAGACATTGCTCCTCTTTGGTCTTCACAGCGAGGACAACACTTGTGTGGCCCATAAAGTACCATGAATATAATAGGACATAAAAAGAATGCAAGAAAGGGAAAAGACTAAATAGCATCACTGAGTTCCTGGGAATAACAGTAGGGCAAGCCTCAATCCCGATCCTTGGGGTTTCAAAGGGCTGTGGAGGAGAGCTTTTCATCAGAAAAATTCAAGCAGCAGAGAACACGGCTGCGCACTACCTGTGTGCTGTTTTCATCTCCCTGGGCATGGATACTGTAGGAGTGAATGCCGCTTTTCAAGATCTCAGTGGCAATGCGCACTTCCACCCCCGGAAGTGGGGTCCCCACCGAACCTGCGAAGGAAAAAGAGGGAACATGACTGAGACAGTGGACAGCCTTTGGGAAAAGAAAAATCAAGGATGCAAAGAGCAGCTGCTCTACTATCAATGGCATCTGCAGACTGTGCTGTCACTAAAGAACTTCCTAGCGGGGGTTTACCCTTCAGGAAGGCTTCAATCACATCATATGTCTGCATGCAAATGTCACTGTGGTGCAATACTCAGATGTTTGCTGAGCAGGCAGTGTTGAAAATGCCTAGGAAAACAAATGTGTCTCCAGCTCCGAACAGTTTCTCTTGGCCAGTCTTTGAAGACATCAGCACAGCTTCGTAGCTCAGTAATAAAGCTGTGTTAAAAAAAAAAAACAAAACAAAAACCTACACAGAGATTTGAAAAGAAAGAGCACAATGATTGCTACAGTGCCTCACTGCTTCTCTATAGCCTGGACCTGACAGAGAAGGCAAAGGCTTAACAATGTAAGAATTGCAAGGGATTATCTCAGTTTTATATGACATCAATACACTGTATATAAAACATGATAGGAGAAAAGCACAGATCAAAACACACTATTCTTCCACAGGTTTCAATTTTCAAAGCCAGGGAATCTGACACAGTGTCAGGAACAACTGCTATTAAGCTGCAAGATGGTCCAGCAACCCAGAGCTCTCAAACCTGCATCCTGCAAGATTCCCACCCCTTGGTTTAACGTGTGTTCTTCTTGGTAAGCTTCGGAGAATAAAGATGAAAGGGCAGCTTTGTTCCCGAGACCTCTATCTGATAGGGGGCTCAAGGCACAGCAGCAACCAGGAGTCTTGGGCATCTGCTGGCTCAGTAGGTTTCACTCTGCATCTCAATGGCACAAGGCTGCTCTCACTGCAAGGAGAGACTCGGGACTTCCATCTCCTGCGATCAGAGACCAGCGAACGCACAAACCTGAACAGGGTCCAGAAAGATGTCAGCAGAGAGTGACCTGTGGCTGGGGAGAACTGGACAGGTCTGAGCAGAAACTGACACCCCTACTCTTTATTTTATGATATGATCAATTTTTCCCACCTAGAGAGTCACCAGTTGGTGGTGCTTTCTAACTCTGCTAGCCAGGCAGCGGGCAGCAGTCCAACGCAGCATGATT
The DNA here is from genome assembly GCF_036417845.1 of Apteryx mantelli. Classification (NCBI taxonomy): domain Eukaryota; kingdom Metazoa; phylum Chordata; class Aves; order Apterygiformes; family Apterygidae; genus Apteryx; species Apteryx mantelli. The sequence continues at coordinate 1,993,265 of NC_089987.1, forward strand.
GGAAAGTCCTTAGAGCAGGGTGCAGAGGATGTGGAGCTCAGCGCTGGGACCGAGGAACGCAAGCTCTGGGAAGATCCAAAGACAAGCTCTGCAGCTTGCTTGCTCTCTCAAACCTGATTAAAAGCATCAACCCTTTATGCCTGGCTTGAGACAAGTATGACAACTGGGAAATGGGGATATTTGCTCTTAATTGTCAGAGGCAACAGACACACAACGCCCAGTCTCACCTTTCCTAACACTTCCCCCTGTCCCTACGAGCAGGTCCATTCCTGGAGGCCATGAGGACAGGCTGGAGAGCAGCAGCCACGAGTCTCGTGATAGCACTGCTGAGAGCTGCTGTGCCAGACGATATTAAAATGGGACTTCTATTCTGCAGCAAGGACTGAGTGGGAAGTAGTTGGATCTCTTCTATTCCTAGCCTTCGTATGGCAGCATTTTCTGTCTTCCCCTTGTGATCTGCACTTCAGGCACCTGGGTGCAAGTGACTTCTTCCCTATCCTGCTCTCACTCTCCTGTTCAAGCCCTTGAGATCCAATGTCCGTGACATCACAATTTTGTTTGCTACATTGGTCAGTTGCCATGGAAATAGATATGATGTCGTACCCCAGATTTATGGCATCCCTGCAAGATCAGCTAAGAGCAGATGGGCTATGAGGGAGTGAGATTTTATTGCAGCAAAACTACCCTAACAATTAGCAGATCTAGCAAGAAATAAACAGAAAGCTACATGGCAGTTCAGCGATGTGCGCCTGCTCAGCTCGAAAGCTTCCTTCAGTATAAAGGTCAGCTAACACATACTGCCAGGTACTTTTCTTACCAAGAGCCTAGCTTGGACTGTTTGCATAACATGGCTGGACAGACTGCCAAGCCGGGGAGAGAGAGTTGGGCTTACCAAGTCAGAAACAACGGACTAGAGCAGAGGAAGGAGGGAGAGGTGCATGTCCTACTTCTCACCAGAAGTCCACGTGCCACCTGAGGTGCCATATAGAGGTATTTCTGTACTTTAAACAGAGGCTGGTACCTGCCATGGGGGACTGCAGAGGGCTCAAGGCAAGTTATAATTCATAGAAAATGTGCCAGATATTTGCAAGTCAAGTTTACTGAAGCCACCTTCTAGACGCCTATGTGTATGCTTTCCCCAAGGTGGAAAATTCCTAGCACTGACAGCCCTAAGTCTCGCAGAAAGACATGGCAAGACACAGTAGTCAGACACAGCAGGCAAATGAAGTCAGTCTTATAAGGCTCAACGTCTCAGCAGTGGTGGTGGGGCTGGGGAGGCCGCAACCAGTGGAATGAACTGCCACGGACTCTCTCAGGTTTGGCAGCTCTGGAAGCCTTCAAACCAAGACTATGTAGATGTCTTCCTAGAACACATTTCCTTACTGTAGGCCAGTTACCAACCTTGATCCATGGGCAGTAGTACTAAATGATTAGTGGCCACTTCTAGTCTCAATCTCTGAGGATCTAGAAATATCAAACATTAGCACAATCCTTTCGCACAAGTCTGAAGACACAGGAAAGGCAATAGGATGCAGGTCTTTTAAAGAAAAGAAGTCATATTTTCTTAGTGGTTTTGGCACTTTGAAATCGTTACTCATGACTCCCTACAAGTTACATACTAAATACCTGTGGTCAATATCTTCCTGGGTTTGAATGGGTGGTTCTGGAAGGAAGGGGCTCCGCAGCCAATTCTAGGAGGCAGACAGGCCTGCCTGTGTGTATGTATGTATATTTATATATATATATTTATGTTTATATATTTATATATTTTATATATATATACATACACACACACACAGATACATGAAACAAAAGAACTGCTCCCCTATACAGCAGGGCGTTTGTTTGCGATTCTCAGTCACAACACGTGCTCCAGTCCTGTTTTCATATGGGCTTTCAGGAAGCACACTGATGATTTCATTATTGCAGTAGAGGGAGGTTTCAGATCACAATTACAAATACAGCTCCATCAATTTATTTCCTATTTGGCTAAAGTAAAACCAACATGTAAAATAAGCCCCTTGTGGGAAACCGCTTCTTCATATTCTGTCTGGAAAAGTCCTTTTGGTCTTTAGTAAAAATGACAAACTTTTGGAAGCCAACATCTGCAAATACTGAAAATGCTGACAACCTTGATTAGATCTATGTGAACATGACAGTATAATTAAAATGTGTGCAAAGACAATGATTAGAGCTTCTCAGGCCCATCTGAGATTTTAAAATATACACCATGCTGATTCCAACAGGTCAGTGGTAAATCGAGGAGGTTCTCAAAGACACAGCACCACAGGTCTCCACTTAACCGAGCCCCCACTTCGCTTATGGCCAGAAGAGGGTCAAAAATCAGCACTGGCTTCCTTTTGTCACTAGCCATAATTCAGAGGTAGAACCGGGGAGAAATCGCTGCTCTTTCCCCTCCAGCTCCCTTCCCCACTGCCTTTCCCGGCTCTCTCCTATTTGCACACTCCTGAATGTTAAGAAATGCTGGCAACGTGCCCACAGTGTCAACTCAGCCAGCATCAGACAGGCTGCAGTCAGAAAGGAGTGACACTATTATTCTTTCACCGGTTCTCCTCTGTTTAAAAAAGTTGTCAGCTCTTCCCAGATAAATTTAATTGGCCCTGCGGTCTATGTCCTTTGGTATCTGGGGACCCTGATGCTGTTATGTGTGGTGGTGTCCTGGGAGAATTGAAACAGGCCAACGATAAGGCACTCAACGATCTCACTGTCAACAATACACGGAGTCCCCGCTGTAGGAGCTATTAGCCGCCTCTGATCTAAACCTCCAATTAAAGTGGTGATTAGGCCCAGTGAGGCATTCTCTGTCCATGAATTATTCATCTCCCTTCACAGTAACAGCACCAGGGGGATTAGAATGAGAGCTGGTGAAAACAGAGGCATTTTAAGCAGGGTTTTAACCATATACAAGCAAACATTTATCTTTCAAATCTTTCATCTTTTCTTCTTTTTGAAATTAAAGCCCTCACCCTCCCTTGCACCTTCAGATCTGTGCTCTGGATGGAGAGCAAAGTCTTCCCTCAGTGCCACATGGTCAGAGACGTGGGTGGCACAACACAGGCAGGAAAGGCCGGCCCTGAGGACTCTCGACCATTCCCCAGCCATGCCACATGGGGGAAAGAGGGCAAGGAAAGTCCCAGGATCTCTGCTCAGAGGCAGGAGCTCACAAAGCAGCCGAGAGGAGAGCATGCTGCTTCAGTTCGGCAAGAAATCCATTGTGATATCTGAGGATCCTGGGATTTATCCACGGGGTCCTGCCTGTACAGGCTGGGGACGGAGACAGACCACATTCGGGTCGGACTTCTCGGAATGGTTGCACATGCAGTACAGTGGCAGGCATGCCAGCATGGGCTCCGGAGCCCTGCAGCCCTTCACTGCCCTCTCAGCGCAGCTGACGCTGAGATACAGACAGGCGAGTGCACTCGCTTCGTGTCTGATGCCATCTCTGAGGTTTATAAAGCCACCCAAATCTTGCTTTCCTCCTCTGAATCCTGGCTGGAGATCCTAGCTCCTCTTTCTCTACAAGCTAGGCTGCAGTCACGTACCTGCTCTGGTTCAGCAGACTGTAGTGTCCCCCGTCGTTGCAGTGTACCACCCATCCCCTTCTCCCACACACACTCCTGCCCCGGACTCTGTTCCCAACTGATTACTGTATTTCTCAGTTGACTCTTTCACACTCGATACTCTGTTGTACCTGGTGACCTTACATCCTAGCCTCTAATGGGGTACTACATCAAAAGCTTTTTCACAGCTCAAGTAAATTATGCCTCAGCTTCACCCATCTGCTTCCCAACTGACACTTCCCGAAATAAATTAATCAAGCCTATTAAATTATAGCCTCCTTTCTGTACGGTCTCTAGCTGATCCACACCTTTGAGTTTCTTCTCTGTCCCTTCTCAGAGCTCCAGCATACATCCAGGATGGTGGTTAGAGTGACAGTCAGTCAGCTTTTATCCTTGGGCCCTCTGGGTGCAGCTGCGCGAGATTATTTGTTCCCAGCTCTCCTGCAGACCCAGTACTGTTGCAGACTGCACGCCGGCTCTGTTAGGAGTGCCTGCCATCCAGCTCTGGAAGAGGAGTTGCCTTCTCTGGTGCTAATTTCTCCATCTTGCCCATTTTACTTTCAGTCTTATTTCCTTTCTGCCCACGTCTCCTGCGAAATTTCTAGACACTCTACTCATTTCCACCACTGAAGATGAAGGAAAAGCAGATCTCACTGGGCCACAATGACATTCAAGTGATCTCAGACTGCACCATCACCCTGCAGCACAGGGCTCATGGAAAGCTCTAGCCAGTGCCGGGGGGAAGCTGTGGCTTCTCCACACCCTATGTAATCCCTTCACAGGAACAGCTTCTCTGTCCTGTGGGACTGAGGTGCTGTGGGAAGCTATGATGCAGAGGAAAGCCCCTGGGTAACACTGGCCCCGTAAGATACTGGAGACCAAAATGATGCATATGGTGCCATGCATGTGTGGACAGCATGTGGGGAGGAGAAGGTGGCATAACGGTGGGCTGGGCTGCTCAGCAGACAGATGGCCACATTCTGAACCGAGAGGGTGGGGACATTCTATATTTTCAATGTTTTAGATCAATTTCTTTCTAGGTTATATAAAATTACAGATATTGAGGAGTCACAAAGTGTAGCTAAGAGAGGTGGGGGAATGCAAGGAGAGAACAGAGCCGGAATGTACAAGGAGGTGTGACATTTTCTAATTTCTGAAGAGTCAAGAAACTTGCACTAAAATAAGAGTGAGCAGACAACCTATTTTAAATGTTCAGTATTGACTGAAGGACCACAAAGATGATTACAAGACTGGAATATCTCTCATATGAGGAGAGGCTGAGAGAGCTGGGACTGTTCAGCCTGAAGAAGAGAAGGTTCGGGGGGGACCTTATCAATGTGTATAAATATCTGATGGGAGGGAGTAAAGAGAATGGGGCTGGACTCTTCTCAGTGGTGCCCAGTCACAGGGTGAGCGGCAACAGGCACAAACTGAAACACAGGAAATTCCACTTCAACATAAGAAAACACTTCTTTACCGTGAGGGTGGTTGAACACTGGAACAGGTTGCCCACAGAGTTGTGGCATCCCCATCCTTGGAGATATTCAAAACCCAACTGGATATAGTCCCGGGCAACCTGCTCTAGCTGACCCCACTTGAGCAGGGGGGTTGGACCAGATGATCACCAGAGGTACCTTCCAACCCCAACTATTCTGTGACTGGCTTGGCATGACTGCTCTGTGGAGAATCCTATGTCAACACCACACACAAATACAACTTCATAAAGCAGGAGCTGTAGGTGCAAGTCCCATCACAGCACTTGTACTAAGACTTTGGAAATAATAAAGCATCCAGAACGGACTTTGCCTCCTGGACCGAATTGGCCTGGCTGGTTAGGTCAGACTGCATGCCACTGCAAGCTCTGCACACACAGCTTTGCCAATACACCATGGCCAGTAATTGAAGGGAAACCCACCTGCCTCTACCCACATACCCATGCCCTCTTCCAGGCTCCCCTTGGCTATGCCAAACTCCCTACCAGCATCACTGTTCCTACATGAGCCTGCTCTTGAATCATGACAAATTGTGAATGGACGTATATTCTCTGTGATGAGAAAAACCAAGAACATCTCACAGCAAAACACCTCCAAACAGGGTCCATCTCCTAGAAAATCCTACCTGGGACACGGACTCCATGCAAAGGGTTAGAAAGCGCCATCCCAATCTCAGTCATCCCATACCTCTCCAGCAACGTGTGCCCAGTGATATTCTTCCACTTCTCCAGGACAGGCACAGGCAGGGCTGCTGAGCCTGACACCATTAACCTGCACAAGGAAACCCCATGTAAGAAAGCATCCAAGATCACCTTAGCTCCAGGGAATTTGCATTCTAACACAAGGTACATAAAGCCTGCTCTTACATAAAACCTTAAAACAGAAGCTCCAAAAGCCTTTTAAACAGTACCAGGGATGTCCCTCACATATAATAGATTCTCTATCTCTCACGGTTTTCAAGTCAAGATGGAACAGCCTCCTAAAAGAGATGCTGCAGTACAACTTGGGTTGCAGGATGAAGTCTTTAGCCTTGTGTTATGCAGGGCAACACACATAACGAGCATGCAGACCCCTTCTGGTTTTACCATGCAAGAGTGGCTCATAATTAAATAACATCACCCTGGTTCTTGTCAGTTAGAGACGCTAAAGCACAATAAACTGCCTGGCACTGCAAAGAGGTAAAGCTAAGAAGAGGACTCAGCAGAGCCACTGTGAGAACAGGGAGCCACCAGGGGCCACCTTGTCCGGCGCAGAGCTTGTCCTTCAGTGCTAACAACTGGAGGCAGTGCAGAGGGGCATCTCCCACCTACCTGATGTTGTCCTGGCAAAAGGCACGCACAAAATCCTGGACTTGTGGTTGAGAGAAATGTTTGTCATAATACTCAATCAGTTTGGCATAAATAGTGGGTACTGCCATGAAGACACTGATACGGGGCGCTTGGGAGCTTAAGAACTTCTTCCAAACCTAGAAGGGAGGGGAAATATACATATATAAAAATATACTTCAATACCAAGTGTAGGGGGAAGCAATCGTCAGCATTGCCAACACCAGCTCCTCAACACCTTTTAACAGGTTCACAAGCAAGGGCTCTGCAAACCCTCTGTGGGGCAGGGAGCCCCACCACTACTCACTAGTACTGTGCAAAGGGAAGCTGAGGTACAGGAATGTAACAGATTTGTCCAAAGCAAAGCCACCCAGGGCTGGTCATAAACAGACCAACCTCTGATCCATAGTGCTATCTACGGATTCTGGAAAGGATGAACCGCTGGAAGCCTGTCATATGCAACTCCTCCATGTGCAGAACAACTCCCACCTCCCATCATGCTGCTTATTGCACAGTATTCAACTCCTGTCCCAGCAAAGAATCACCCACCAATGAATTCCTTCAGCGTATACAACCATTTGAATGCTACACAAAGTCACCAGCTTTTCAAAGCATGGAGGCCTTCTTCCAAAGGACAAGTTGTGTACAAAGAACACGATACACAGGCAGGAGCCGACAGACTTGAACGCTTGAGGCAGAAATACTACTAATGTGAATGGTAGTAGAGCTGGGAAGAGGAGATATTATGAACTCAAACTGTAAGTGAGACTCTACCACAGTGGAAGTGAACTGCTTCTGGTGATGGGGCGCACAGAGATGTGCCCCCAGTGTGCTCAGATCAGCCATCAGAGGCTGCATGTAAAACACAGCTGCAGTCCAAGAGACAGAGCAGCTAGCTCAGAGAGCCAGTTCACTAATCACACTCTTCCAGAAGAAATGATCCCTGCAGGACAAAAGTTCTTCAAGCTGCAATTCCTATTAACCTGTGGAAACGACAAATTGGGTCAAATTCCAGGAGCTGGCTCTACTGGAGGGGAACGAAGTGCAGGTGACCCCAGGGCTGCTGAACTGGCTGAACAGCTCCACCTGGGAGCATTTAGCAGTGGGTAGGAGGCATAAATATTGAAATTGGACCCACTTCTTCCACACTCTGTCACTCTTCCCCCTAGGTAAGCACTCCCCAACGCAGGAATGAAACGATTCCATCAATAAATAAAAGGCTATGGCCTGCTCAGCTTTGGTGACGACCACCTCCTTCTTTTCTCTCTGGTTCCTGCCCTGTTGTTGACAAATGTATTTCCTAACAGCTCCTGACAATGCACACCTCCTCTCCCCTCCCTCCCGTTGCACGCTCAGCCGCACACAGGCGTGTGCGATGGGGGGGAAAAAAAAGCATGAATTGATTGAAGGTGAACAAGTGATTCTCCTTCATGCTGTCACCCTGGATGCTGGTGTGCTCTGCTCCTTTCCCCTCAGTCCTGCTCTCTCTGGCTCAATTTCATTACTTTCTACTTCACTGAGCCAGCACCTCCTCTCCCCCCACCACACGCTCCCTCTCCCCGTGTCTCTCACTCCACTGCTTCAGAACAATCAGCTCCTAACCCCCCCCCCCACCACCATGTTGTTATTCTTAATATAGCAGGACACATCTAACAAAGGCACCAGCCCCCTGAACAGAAGGGAGTGTCTGCTGCCTCCGAGCCCAGAGACAGCCCTCGGCTGAATGAGATAAATGCACAAGTCAGAGATCCACCAGCCATGGAGGGCCTCAACCTCAGGGAACCTCCGCTCCCTTCCACAGCCGCAGGAGCTGGGACGCGAGTGCTGTAAGGAGACCTCAGCATCGGGGAAAGCAGAGGAAGAACACAGTTTCCCTGGAAATCATACCCAGAGAGGGAACATCACGCTCCCTGCCAGAGAAACATTGCCTCAGCTGTGCCGTGTCGCTGCAGCGCTCTGCAGAGCCTGAGCCGGGAGCTGCGTGGGCTGTGGTCCCAAGCTCCTCTCCAGCCACGAGGCCTGCTGGGTGCCTTGCTCTGGGAAACACAGACGGCCAGTGCCAGGCGGTGTTTCAGAGCATGTGTGCATCGGGGGGCATCCCATAATGCTGGACTGGGAGCAGGAGCAGAAAGCAGTGTTCCCCTTCTGCAAGCAGGTCACAGACAGGACACAGGAATGGCTGAGGCCTGCTGGCGGTGGTAGTGGGCTTGAAGAAACCCTACCTACTGGCACGATCCCCTAAAACAAGACAGAGCAGGCAGCATTGCCTCTAGAAGAATCTAACCCCTCATATGTGCCTTCTAGCCTCTTTCCTCAAAGATCTTTTCTCCCCTTTACCCCACAGTATCTTTCCCATCTGAGGCAGCTGCTTGGAAAAGAATATCTCCAAACCCAGGGACTGAACACATGGACCTGTTCTTCTCAGCTTGGTGCTCCTGGGAGCCATCACCTTGGGCAGGGAGAGACGGGTGAGCAAGCAGGGATCAGGACTGTGCCAAAAGAATTTAAGAGAGACAGATGCTTGGGGACCATTCGTTCCTTACTGTGTGACCTAACTTTGGAAGTCCAGAGCAGCTGTGGGGAACACAGGCAGACTTCCAGTCTGACTGGCCATGCATGCATGGATTTAAAAAACAAGAACATCACTCCAAAATACAGCAGTTCCCTCCTGCACCACAGAATCCCCCCTCCTCACATTCCTGCTCAACTCCTGCATTAAATAAAAAGCCTTTCCACTGCCAGTTCCAGCAATGGGAGCAACTCTTTCCATGTCAGTCTGCCTTGCCCCAGCGACAGCCCCTTCCCGAAGATAAGCAGCTGCCTTTGGAGCTGTGCCATCAGCCACCGCTGGGGCAATCCACTGGCAGCCAAACATCTCCACCTGTCCTGCTCTTGTTCAGCCAAATCTGGATCCTAACCATGTGTTTTAACAGAACTAATCACCAAGCCATGGTATAAAGCTGCCAGTCCCAACCCTGCTGCAGACCCAAAGCCATCCAGAGGATTTGTAACTGCCCAGTCGGTTGAAACAACTATTTCTGTTTTATAACTGTAACTTCATGGTTTAAGAGAAGGATCTTGGAAAGTCTCGTTACTTGGGACTAATCAATCAGTCCTGGGACTTGGACAGCCTCATCGCAAGAGGCCTGGTTTTGCCCTCCCTGCACATGGCATCTTCTGACACTGTCAGGTTTAGAGCAGCACAATCAATCTCCCCCTCTCCGATATCCTATATGTCACTGTCACCACATCAGTTACCAGTGGACAGGATATCGGCAGCCCATCATTTCATTTTATTTTGCTCACCTGATACCTCAAGGCTCCAAGTGCTTTTAAAAAGCCGTTGATTGTGGAGGCAGACACTGCACTGCGTGTCAAGGCTGCTGGATTTCTGCACTGACTGATCAGCAGACACCAGGGGCCCGACCTTTCATTAGCAATGGGAGCACACAGGTTTTCAGGTACATGGGTGCTCAGCATGTTGGAAAAGCAGGCTCATTTAAATATATATATATATTACAGATGATTATAACAGGGATCAAAGGGGATACTAGCTTAGCCCTCTCTACCTTTTCTTCACAGAGCTCATCTAAGCACTTCCCATAGTTGCTGCTTTTCTTTTTGGGCATTTCCATTTTCTCACCAGTTGACTACATGCACTTCCTGTGGATGCCATGATGAGCCTAACTAGGCTCCACTTCTCTCAGTCCAGGAAGCACACCTCCCACAAGATATGTCTCAGGCTTCAGAGAGATTTTCATGAGCGCAATTGCAGATAATGGGCGTGAACCAGATACCAGTTTAGCAGCCTTGGCACAGAGTCTCGATGCTGCTCCATCACAAACGCATTCTCTCCTCTGCCTGCCAGAGGGGAGGTCAGAAATGCCAACTCCAACCGGCCACCCCTCAGCCAGGGACTGGATGTCAGCTCAGCGGGGCTGGACCCAGAGGTGCAGGCAGGCATGTGCCCTGGTACTCTGCTAGCCATGCTGCAATGCTGAGCCTTCAAAACCAGCAGTACAGAGAGACACCCAAGGGAAGAAGCACTCCTCGGATGAAGAACGCTTAGGAGATGGTGCTGAGCAGACTGAGACTCCTTTTAAGATGATCAAGGGCTAGAAACAAACACACACAAAAAATTTCTTACCACAAGAAAGCAAGGATGGGAATAGCTTCCTAGTAGTAATAATGGCACCAAAAATCCAAGGCAGACATAGAGCAGCGTTGGCTTTATAGGACGGGGCTGCCTGAGTCAGCAAAGGAATGGATGACCTTCTATTCCAAAAGCCTCCTGTCAGCCTTACATTCCTAATTTTCTGCCCCTCCCACTGCAATTCTATGGGCTGGCCAGTGGTGGTTTGCCCTCAGTAAACAAAAAACAGAGAGAGAAAATACAAATCAAAGCACCAGAGGGTACAAAACAACCCTAGTCAGACAAAGCCTTAGGATTTTCCCACCTAGTTCTTACAGCATACAGATGGCAGGATGGTGAATGGGGATGGATGAACATGCAAGCTGCTCTAATAGATTGTTTTTCCATACAGCAATTTTCCCAGCTGGCACCCAGATCTGCTATTTAAGATCACTGGAAGGAAAGGACACAAACACAGAGCAGAAAAGTCATTAACTTTTTTTCCTTTACAGACACCTCATTGGGAGAAGCACATGCTGTAAACTAGACAAAAACTAGCGAATCTACCAGTATCTGGGCATCTTCTAACACGGAGGAAAGAATGAAAGGAGAAGGCAGCAACCATTTGTACACTGCATCCAGCAAGGCTTTACCTGATACAGGGACTTCAAAAGCAATTGGAAGAGATAAAGGCAAAAATACCTAAAAGCCAAAAAGAAAGTAACCATCATCATGGATTTTCCCATCAAAACTAAAACAGGTAATAGACAACCTGTACTGCTGCATCTATTGACAAATACAACAGCTCCTCTCCTCTAAGCTAGTCTAAAATTGTTGTATCATTTTCAGTTGTTATTGAATTTTTTTAAACCTTTTCATAAGTAACAATTTCACTAATGCAAGGTTAAATCATCTCTTTACTTCCCTTTTGATCTGGGAGATGGCTTTGTGTTTTGTATTGATCACTAAAGTGCAGGTAATACTGCCCGCGAGAAAGGGATGCTCGCAGTTTTCAGAGATTCTGCAAGAGCAACAGCTCTTTTTCAGATGGTAAAGTGGCCAGCAGCCAAAGCAGATTGACATTTGGCGAGACCCCCACGCCCAGTGCCAAAGGTAAAGGCTCTCCTTAATTCTACAGGAGCACTGAAAGGAATGCAGGGCCACACAGCCAAGCCTGACACATTTTCTTCCCCTGATTGAAAGGAAGACAGATACGATAGAGGATGGGAGAGCAGCAATGGGAGCTCTGCTTTCTCCTAACAACTGAACCGCTGATGGTTAGTTCAAGCCAGGCTGTTCACGAGCAGTATGCAGAAAGAGAAACATTCTTGTCTTCAAAGGGAAATTGGGCCCTTGGTGGCTTCATCTCATGTTTGTTATAACCCCAAACTGTTTGCGCTCTGCACGACTCTGGTTTTAATCATTTATTCATCAGTGCAGTTTGATGGCCCCTCTGCATTCCAGTCTGAAGCTTTTAAACCCTTACTATGCTGTAGGCATACTGAAAGGAGCAAGTGCTTTCCTTGGGACCTAGAAATATAAGTAAATATGACAGGCTCTGGTTCCATTTTTTATTTTTCCCCCACACACATCAAAAGACATTACTCCATAACAGATGCTGAGGACAGACGGCAGATCTGGGGAGACATGAAGAAAAACTATAACTTTTTAAAGCCAGGTCTGCGCGAAGTGATCAAACAACCCATTCACTAGTGACCTGCTCCTCCCTCCACCAACTTCTCTTTGAGTCTGAAAAAAAATTACTCCTCTGAAGCCTCCAATTAATAGATGAAAAGACAATTGCCTTTCTCCAGCTGAAACTGGCTGGGACCTGCAATCCCCAGCACGCTGAGAGCACCATTCTAGTGGTGCTTGCTTGCTGGAGTTCACAGACTCCCATGCTCAGAGTTGCTTTTATTTTAAGAATAAACTAAAAAAGCCACTCAGGCTGATGTTTACAAGGGAACACATCCAGGGGAGAGGATCAACACTGCAGCGCCTGCTTCTCCTTCCCAGAGGCAACCACGACTGTCACAGGCTCTCCCTACACAGTCAAGCGAAGGTGAAAAACACGGCAGCGTCCAGTCCAGTCTTAGCTTGGTCTGGTTAGCACAGATAACAATAGCAACAGGGACGAACAGTTTGCACGCAGATGCAACACAGGTTGCTGGCCTGGAGGAGGAAGTCGGAACGCATCAGAAGCAGGGGTGTAACCTCACAGCGCACCAGCGACTCCGGGTAACACCCCATGTGAAACCCCGACAAGCACCAGGTTTGCGGCAGCCTCCCACCACGTGAAACAGCTGCCGGGAGGGAGCGCGCACTTGCTGCACGCCTGGGGAATCAACACCAACTCAAACACTAGCTCTGTGCACTCATACTTCTCATCAAAACAAACGCCTAGAAATAAGGGTCCAAATCCACAGGAAAGATTAACGATTTTGATGGCTTTGCGTGTGACATTGCCAAACTAAGTATGATTTTAGAGGGCTGGATCCTTGGAGGCACCTTAAGTCAGACATCCAGTACTGCTGGCACCAAAACAACTGCTTCTTTTGTGACTTTAGGGTGATACATCTGCATTTCAGCATATTTATCATCAAAACGGTTCCAAGGCACAGGCGTTGTTGTCGTTCCACAGGCAGCACGCCACAGCACAAAAGCTGCCCCGCAGAGCCAAGTGGGCAGCACGCACCAGAGCTAGGTCACACAGAGTTTAGATTTCTGTAAACTTCCCCCACCACTCATCTGCAGCAAGCTTTTTCCTTTGTGTTTCTGAAGAACTTTTATCGTATCCCTCCACTCAAGACTGAAAGGCCTGCTGGGATCTGGTCTCACGTTTATCAGTGCAAAGAGCAGATACAGAGCCTTTCGCCATTAGACCATTTTTCCCTTTAGCAGCTCAGACAGGATCAAATATAGTCCAAGGTAAGGACAAGCGGTTCCAGTAGTTCAAGCTCAGAATGGCTCCGCATTAGCCAAAAGACTCGGCGGAGGATCCTGCAAAGCATGCACTGACCTCCCGCCTCGCTCCGAAAGGCTGACCCAGCTGCGGCGGCTCTCCAGGCAGATCCGCTGTGCCGTCTGCATGGTGCTTGGCACAGCAGGGTCCCAACCGCATCCAAGCCTCCAGCACGCTGCCGTCACACGCAGCCGTGCCGGGAGGGCCCGCACCGACAAAGCCCGGCTTCCACCGGATTTGCCTCTCCAGACTCACTGACATTTCCACCGAGCAATAGTCATGCCACAGGGTACGCTCAACCTTTGCGGCCGTTAGCGAATCAATGTGGGAAGGGAGAGGGAGCGTGCAGCTGGGGAAGGCATGTTTTGGTGTCCGCTAGATGCAAACCCTGATGGCACACAGAGGCCTTCATGAAGAGCGCGCCCACGTGCTTTCTCTGATATCTAGCAAGGAGAGGGCTCATGCACTCCTTCCTTCAAGGAGGGTCCTTCCTCCCCCAGTCAACAATTTTCACAAAACCTGTAGAAATTTAGTTAAAATTTCTACCCGGGGGCAGGAGGGGGGTTGCTATGGGCAGACAAGTTCGGAAGTTACTGAGAAATGCTGGCCGCCTGCAAACAGAGACAGTGCGGCTGGAGAAGCAAACTCAGCTCGGAAGTAAGTTACAACAGGAGGATCACACAGGGATGCTTAGGCTGCAGCTTTCTCTGACTCCAAAGGAGATTTCTGCCCTCGCAGTTCTCGAGCTTACTTGAGAAAATAAAGTAATGTCAGAGCTGCCCTTGCCCCACACAGCTGCTGGGAAGAGCGAGCTTTCAAGCTCACTGCTGTTCTCCTTCCCACTCCCAGTCCTCATGCTCACGGCAGTATTGGCATGTCTCGTTCTGCAGTGAGAGCTGTCACTTCCAAGCACCCGGAGTGCGCCCAGGGTGCTGGGTGCCGTTCGCACAGCTCCCGGCCTCCTGGGCAGGAGGTCAGGCAGCCGCCCAAGAAGGGCTCCCAGCGGAGACAGGCTACACCCCAGGGAGCGTGCGCACCAAAGGACTTCGCACTCCACATGCAAGGAGTGGACAGTAATGCTGGAAATTAAGGGTCCATTTATAAACCCTTTATTAATAAGTGATTAATAGATGCAGCCATATTTTTTTAATAACTTACAATAAAAAGATGCTACAAAAAGCTTAAGCAAGACAGATGGTGCTATAAAGTGAATTATAACATGTACAGTAGCTAGTGCAAAGTAATGGATGTCCTCATTTAATAAAAAGAATCTGATTTTATGCAGCAACTTTCACGCTTGAGGCATCTCAATACACTTTAATGAGCCCTTATGGCCTCAGCAATAGCTCGCACGCAGCCTTGGACATCAGACACTGTTTTAGTAAGAGAGCGGATGTTGGTCAGGACACTGGGGTTATTCCACAGCCCTGATTTTTAACCTTTCGTTGGACAGCTACCAAAACCAGACAGAAGGGTCTGAAAGATGCCACCTCCTAACACTGCACTGCAGGGAATGACAAGAAAGCCTTGGTCTGGGGCTTAAGCATCATCTAGCTAAGAAAAAAGAGCACTATTACTACCAACTAAACCAGATTGGCATCTGTATCCACAACTATAAGGCATGCCACAAATTATGTAATTTAATAAACACTGTAATAATAAAGTATTTATTTTGTATAATGAAGTGTTAGTGATTAGAAACCAAACACACATTGGGCATGCTGCTGCGGTTTCTCTTGAACCCATGCCAGTATCACTCAAGGCTAAATACGTCTGCAGCAGGTTGAGAGTAAGTTCCTAGCCTTGTTTTGATCAGCCTGTCAAGTGTTTTAGCTGCCATTCGGGTTTCTTTATATCACACTATAATTGGCTGCTTTCTCAAGGTGCAATGAAGAGAAAAAGCACACAGCAAAACTCAGGCTCCTTTTGCAAAATCCTCCACCGAAACTCCAATGCTTTTCTGAAAGCTGATTTCAGTAGCAAAGGGCATTTTGTAAACAGCTGGTGAAAATAGACTGGAACTGTAAGGCAGCTTGCATTAAACTCCACAAGAAAGCCTTATTTACCCTCATGTGCTTTCTTTGTAGTGTCGATCAAACCACTTTCAGCTCCCAGGGGAGGCCCTCGGAAAAATAAAGGGAATAAAAAAAAACAGAAAAGCAAATGACGTCCTTCAGAGTCCAAATACACCTGAGAGCCCTTGGAACGAAGCTTGCTCACTCCTGCTGCATCAGACACGCTTGCCACGCAGACCTCCCTGCCCAAGTTCAACCTCCAGGGTCAACAGGATGCCCTCCAGCACTGTCCTCACTTGCCCTTGGTTGTCAAGTCCTGCAGAGAGCTTTGATCAGAGAAGGCAGGCGGGGTATCCCACTCCTGGCACCTGAACCCATCCTTCAACATCAGCTCATTGATTTGCAGATGTCAGGAGAGAGCACAGAAAAACACAAGGGTATAAGGGACAATCAATCACCAGTGCCACAGGACACGGAGAAACGCGCCCTCCAGAGGGCTTGGCTTTGCTTCCAGGCCATCGGCGTGCTCTTCTGCCTCCCTCAGCAGCCACCGGCTGCCTCTGTGCACCACCAACTCGAGCACACCAAGCCCTGGCTTTGTGCGGGGGGCAAATGTCCCTGCTGCAGCCAGAGCTGCAAGGACAGGAGAGTGCTTTTTGGGGTGATACTCTAAACATGGGGAAGATAATTTGGCAGCAGCTATCAATGGGAGAGCCGTACTGGTCGCAGTTGCCAGGGGAGCTTGCTGTCTTCCTCTGCAACAACATACTATCCATTTACTCTGGAAATGCGAATGCACAGCTGCCCCACTGGGATTCTGGGACTGTTCCCCTCAGCAGGATCAGTGCTCAGTGAGCAACTGGGTTTTCAGGTGCCAGGGCCATCTTGCAACAAGAAAGGAAGCGTGCATTTTCTGTGGTTGCTTCTCAGAGAAGCAGAAATAAGTAACCAAGAATCACATGGTTCTGCAGTCACTCAGATGGGAGCTCAGGCTTGCCCTCACCTCTGGAGCACAGTCAGAGGCTGCTGGGTGTATCCTACACGTTTGCACTTTGTCCTTCAGGTCTGAAAAGGCTGTACAGCGTGTGAATAAATACGAGCGAGTAAAGTAGCCTGCTCCACTACAGAGCACAGACCCGACATGCTCTTTTCACTTTTCCAGGGTGTTCTGCACCAACAAAGCACATCTCCCTTCTGGCTGTGAGGTGGCACCAGCACCTGAAAGCCCAACTGCTCCCTTAACAGCGACGCTATTCATCACAAAGGAGACAGTGCCAGTTACAGCAAATTCCAATGTCTCTCACACTATCCATGATACTGAGAGACAGAGATGAAGAGGGCTGGATCCCAGGGGCCACCAACTGTAGAAATTGTTCTACCAGACTGTTGGTTGCCCTGTTCCTAGTCCCTTTTCCTCCTCTCTTTAGGTCAGTTGCCTGCCACCATGAGCAAGGAACAAAAGCGAAGCAGAGCACCAGGACTGGGATTTCCTGTCTCTAGCGGAAAACACCATTATAAGCATGTCTCTACTACATTCAAGTACGATTTCCCTCCTGCCACCTCCACTGCAAAGTTGCAAAAAGCCTCAGTTTGCAAACTCTCACTCACACTGCTGAATCTAAATAGACAGTTCTGTTAACATTTGTATCTCTGCAGATGAAAGGCAACGTTTCTGTTTAAGTGCCAGGTATTAGTATTTCCCTTACGTGTATTACAAGAAACTCTAAAGCCCATGTTTTATCAGGTGATATAGTATAAAACATCGAGGACAGAAGATTACAAGGGAAACCCAACCACTAAAATTAAAATATCAGACAAACAGCATAGCTTCAGGCAGCACATTGCCAACATGCAAGAGAAAAAGCAGTGCCTCCGCCTTTCTTCTTGGTACTAGAAAAACAACAACCCTTATTCTGTGTGCAGATGCTGTTAACGGTCCCTAGAAGGGCCTACCTCCAATCACAGAGACCCCCAACATAACTAGGAGGGGCAGCGTAGCATTACGATTAGCTATGAAATACTCAAACAAGTTGTAACGCCGAGAAGAACATGTTTACCCCAGACTGAGTGTCCAATTGAAAGTGTTTTTAACAGACAGTTTGTGAACCGCATGCAGCCGGTAGCTAAAGAGGCTGGAATTGTTTAAGAACTTATTTCCAAAGTTGCTCTAATTACAATGCATGGGGTCTTGCTGCTCAGTTTCAAAGCCAACGCAATCCCTCCAGGCTTACCATCTGTGCACTGAATTCGGGTAACATGATGCATGTCGCTCCCACCCAGAGAGGACAGAGAAGCTTATTGATCACCCCATGGACATGATGTAAAGGCAGCACGTGCAGAATAACATCTTCCTTCTTCCACTCCCACTTGTCAATCAGTCCTGTGGTCTGCAGGAGAAAACATATAATCCAGCATAAGGGCAAGAGGAAAGTCTCTCACTGCTCGAAAAAGCCCAAAGTATCCAAACCCAAGATCCTCCTGGTGGCAGAAACCTCAGACCTCCCTGAACAACATGTGGGTGCTGAAGCCTTTCCTTTAGGGCCAGAAGGAGCAAAATTCCCACCATAAAAGTAGAATGCAACAGGAACATCTTCAGTCTCTTTTCAATACACTTTTTGATACATATCAAAGTCCTTCCTTGTTACCGAGAAACAAGGAGTCAACAACGATTTTAAGTAGGACCTACAAAATTATTAGCCTGGTGCTGTACAGCCAAAGCTGGCAGAAATAATAATCAAAAAAGATATTTTTTCCAGAAACTATGTTGATGTAGTCTGGATGCTGCACACATTGGCCTCTTAGCACCCATGAGGGATAGCTAGTGGGAGCAGGAAAACAATGTCCCATAAACAGAAAACAGGCTCTATGTTAGTAAAGAAATGTATTAATATATCAAGCCTCTAAAATACTCTGTTATGACAGGCTCATTATCTAAAGTATCAGACCTTAGGCTTTTGGGTAGAGCAATGCCCTTCAGAACCCAACCTTAACAACTGGAGAGCTTATTTCCAGTTGTCTAAAAATAAAAAGCATGTGAATAGTGGAATCTAGTTACATCATTCACAACTCTTCCCTCTTCCATAGTACAGGGGGTAGGTTTTTGGCTTTCTGCAAGACAGCACAGAAGACAATTACTGTTCAGGCTGCCTCCCAAATTATCAGCATATCTGCGAGGGAACAGATTCTTTGCCTAATATAGCCAAGCCCTGGTTCTGTCCATCAAGGTTTTCATACCACTCCTGTCACTGCAGTATCTGAGCATCTAGAACTATGCGAGTTCTAGGACCCGACCATGAGGCTCGATGCATTCCCCGCCCTTCTTCCCTAATGGCACGAGTCTATCAGTTGCGAGCAGTGATAACAAACTGGTGAGGTAGTCAGCAGGCTCATTCAAACTTTTAATTCGTTTTGGCTCAGAGAGCTAATGGATTTTTTGCCTTGGGGATATATTGCTAAATAATGCACAGACTTCACATAGTACAGTACAGTGCCGGGCGAAGTTATTCTCCGATTAGGGGCAAAGGTACTTTCCTAGTCACAGTGAAGAAAAGCAAGCTGCAAAGAAGGCAGTCTTTTTACAACAGCTCCTATCCCTTCTGCTTTCCAGGAAACCAGGCAGAAGAGTCCATCTGCCACTGGCTACAACTGCAGCACAGCAGCACCAATAGAACAGACAAGGTTTAGAGCCTCGAACACTTCTAAATTTTGTGTGTTCACCTTAGTGTCGAGGATTTTCACAATACAGCCCAGAGCTCTGTGCAGAAATTAGGTTGTGTTGAAGTGCATTATGCTACACAGCCCCAAGTCACCCGGGAGGGCCAAGACCTCCGTAACTTGGCATGAGCAGTGCAAGGAGAAAGCAGCACTCACCACAGCTTGTACGTTCTCATGGGTGCTGAGGACACCTTTTGGTCTCCCTGTTGTCCCGCTAGTGTAGATTATCATGGCTCCTCTGCCTTTCCATGAGGAGTTGGTTGTTAAGGGAACCTCTTCCAGTGCTGTATGACTTGCAGATCCATCGCTATGAGATCTTGGAAGCGGCAAAACCGGGACTCCCAGCTTCGCAGCACTAGGGGCCATTTTCTCCACATATTCCTCTGCCACGATGACTAAAGCACTCTGTGAGTCCTGAATCACATACTCCAGTTCCTGCACAGGGTGCTTCTTGTAAAGGGGGACTGCTATGCCTCCACTCATCCACGAAGCCCACTGGGCAACCACATATGAGGAATCATTGGGACACAAAAATGAAATCCTCTCTTCCTTCAAGTCCCTGCTGGAGCACTTCAGAACTCTACAGATCTCCTGGGACAAGCGCAGACTCTGACTGAAAAGGTCCCTGTATGTGTGCTCGCCATTCTGGTCGATGACGGCAATTTTATCGCCAAAAGCCAAAGCTCTAGTGAAAACAGGGGTAACATCATTGCTGCAGGCTGTCTGTGTGGTTTGCAGACCCCTGCGGGAGCAGCCAGCCCTCTTCTGCACATACAGCCCCCGCGTGCAACGGTGCAAGTCACGAACGAGGCTTCGGACGGGCCAGCTCGTGTGGGGGAAGAGCAAGGAGAGCAGCATCCTGCCAGCGTTGCTTGTTTAGAAGTGATTCTGCAGAAAGCAATTATAGGAACAGATGAGTAGGTACAGCAATTACCCAGGGGTTTATTCCCACAAAGGAAAAGTGGCAGCCTTCATTTGAATAATATGCACTGTATTATTAATGTTTATACTTTAGATTGCTGTATCCCCAGCGTGTTAGGCCCTGTCCAAAGAGAACAGGAGACAAAGACCCTTCCATAAGCAGTCTCAGTGTCCCTAAAAGACAATCTAACTTGAATTATAAGATAGTTTTCATCCAATCAGCAGTATTAGGGCACTAAACAATGGCTACTTGAGGTGCCATTCTAACTCAGCGTAACCAGCAATTAAAGAAATGAAATACTTATGACAGGACCTGGCTCTTAAACCGCACTTTTTATCACTGAAGTAAAGCACAGAGCAAGGCAGTGGTTTGAGTAAGGCAGCACAGAGCTAGACACGAAACCCAAGCCTCCTGTGTTTTAGTCCAGCGGGCACCGTTTCCATTGTGAACCTTCCTTTAAGTAATAGCACACCTAAGTACAGGCAGGCGCTCGAACCCTCTGACCTGATGGATCATCCATCACAAACACTGCTCCAGCTCAAACGCTTTCTTACATGACAGACCAACCGAGTGGTTAACAACTCCAGAACAGTTAGAGACAGCATGAGCCCTCACCACACTGCCCACACCAAGCAGCTGGTTTTCCTCGTAAACAGCAGCAGGCAAACACAGCCCCCCACGTGTTGATTTGTGGGTTAGTTACAGCATTTCTGAAAGTGCAAAACTCACAGCACTCCGCAGAGCCAGGCAAAGCATCAGAACGAGCTCAGCCACGACACCAGAGCTCCACCTGGGCAGCCCGAGCTTGACCCGAACGCAGCCCAAACCACCGCCCGCGGCCTGGCCTCTCCCCAGCAGCAGGAGCTGTGCCCTGATGTTCAGTGACACTTCAGCAACGAAAAATCTCCAAAAGGGAACTGGAAGGAGTAACAGCGCCATTAAAGGCTTTACAGGAAGATTATGGGCTGGCACAAATGTTATATATTCTGCCTTTGTGCTTAGGTAGCAAAATGACATCAGTCTACTAGCTCATGAGAGGAGTTAATAAGAAATTTTTGCAGTAACTGACAAGAAACATTAGAAATTTGCTCTTTACCATTCTATTCATCATCCCCCTCCTTTTCAAAGCAAAATGTTGGTGTAACAATAACAGCTGCTGCCTGGATCACCTCACAGAAGCGTTTGGGAGAAAGTTACTGCACAATATAAAAACCGTAAGAACGTAACAGTGAAATGGGAGCCTTGGGAACCGTGAGAACACGCTGCAGGGGAGACTGCACTGGAGACAAGAGGAAGAAGGTGCAAGCAGGGAGGAGTGGGGAGCTGTCTGTTAAGAGAATTCTGAATCCCCTCCGCACAGAACCTGCAGCTCTGGCTGGAAGCTCAGTAAGAACAAAAGCATTTGTTTTATATAATCCATCCTCTCCATACAGAGTCTGTCACCAACACCAGCAGGGGATGGGAGAGGAGGAAAGAACAGGCCTGTGACAAAGGCGGAAGGGAAAGGGCTTTACTGAACAGTTTATCTAATGGCTACTATTAAACTCCATCAATGAAGCATTTTTAGAGAGATGCAAGGACAAGACACAATATTCAAGATGGCGAATGCCCATTTCATAAGAGATCTGGCAACATTATGTGAATTTTCCTTGATGCTTATAAGCAATAATTACTCGATTTGTATACAATTTTTGACAAATATCAATTAGTGCAGTAGCTTAACTCAAATAGTCTCTTCACTCGGCTTCCCCCCATGGTGAGGAGCCAAAACAAGAAGGATCCAGAGAACTGGCAACTACTCAGAGAAGAGCCGAATGCACCTTAACCGAGCTCACAGCCTGCTCAGACCCTCCCACTGGCAGCGCCTGCTGACAGCTACAAGTGTTTATTTTTGCATAGAAGTAGCTGTGAACCCACTGTCTTTCCCATCCACACTCAGAACATTTCCCGAATCAGAAACTGGTTTGCACATATTTTGTTTGCATATTGACCTCAATTTCTGCTTCTGCAAAAGAAGCCTGTGATTTACTGCGGAAACATCTGGGGTGGAGGGGCTTCAGACCCAGAAGTGGTAACCATGTGCACTCATGATATAGAGCATCAGGATGGAAAAAACAAAACAGGTCATGACAGAACTAGCATGACATCTTTCCATTTCTCTGTAGAGACTCAAATCTAAAATAAACAGAGAATATAGTCTGCAACCTAAACCAAACCGCCTCCTCCTAACCTGCCCAAGACCAGCTTGCTGACACGAACGTGACCCAGATATTAAGAGGGGCGTTAACTGGCCAGGATCACACAGAAGAGCACCATGTTCCCAGCCAGTATAGCTAAGTGCACTTAGCATGCTTGGTTTTCCTTGTAAGGCTCAGGAGCAGGTGTTAGCTGCTGCTTCAGAACTGCGGCTTTGGAGGGAAAAAATAAGAAAAATTGCATTATCCCCTTCTCACCACAGCGCCAGTCCAGATTTAATGGAACAATAAACAGCAGCACCTTTAGCTGGGCCTGTGCATTTACAGACTTTGGAGAAACAGTGTTGACTGCGTGCAGAACCGCAGAAACACGGGACAGGGCAGCTGAGGTAACATCGGGGGCCGTTTCCTTTATTTTGCCAGTTGCTCAGAGCGATAATCAGCAACACAAATTATTCCCACCGGCTGCGCGTACCCAAATAAGAAGTTTGCTGCTGCGGGGGGCTCGGGGTCTAGGATAGCGGAGCAGTCAAATACTTGCTGCCTTTCAAAGAGAAAGGTTCAGCCCCCACCCTTCGAAGGGCAAAGCGAGAAACGAGAGCAGGTGGGGCGAGCCCACGCCAGCTCCGGGCACCGCAGGAACGCCCCAGCGCATGCGGCGGGGCTGGGGACGGCGCTGACGAACCGGCTCCACGTGTGGCAAGCCGCAGAAGCCCAAACGCCGCGTCTTTCCTGGGGAGAAAGCGGGAGATTAAGGAACGGCAGAGAGTTAATAACTCTTCGTTCATTCCGGACTACGTTGCCACCCCCCTGCGGCCTGCCCCTCGCGCTACTCAGGCGAAGGAGCGGCAGGAACACCCCAGCCCGGTTTTTTTTTTTTGCGTTACAAGGGGCAGAAAGCGCCCTTAAAACGCCGCAGGGGAGAGGGAGAGCGGCGCGGGACAAGGGCAGGGCGCGGGGCGGCAGGTCACAGCAGGCCCCCAGCCGGGTCTCGCCCGCTTCCCCTCGCCGCGGCCCCCGCGCCCCGCCAGGCCCCGCCGCCGCCGTTGCTAGGTTACCGGCACAGGCCCGGCCCGCGGCCTACCGGGCCCCGCGGCGCCCTCGGGCCTACCGGGCCCCGCGGCCTACCGGGCCGCCGCCCTCCCCCGGGCCGGGGGGGCCCCGCCGCCGCCTTCCCCCCCCCCCCAACACGCAGCCCCGGGCCGGGCCTCACCTGGCGGCGGCGCCCCGCAGCGGGGGTGCGTGTATGGGGGGGGGGGGGGGGAGCGCGGTGCGCCGGGGAACGGGCTCCCCGCGGAACCGCCGCGCCGCGGCCCACAGGTTCCGCGCTCCAACGTTCCCCCTCCCGCACCCGCTTTGGGGGGTTTTGGCCCCAAACGCCCACTGGGGGCGGGGCTGGCCGGGGCGGGGCGGGGCGTCACGGCTGGCGCTGTGGCGTCACCGCGGCGCTGTGTGAGGTCACCGCGGCGCTGCCCGACGTCACCGGCGGCGGGCCGCGAAGAGCCGCCATTTCGGGGAGCTTTTTGCTGAATCTCCCCCGCGTTTCTCGCCGGGGGCCCGGGCCGCGGTTTTCAGCCCGTCCCCGCTGCAGATTTGCGCTCGGTTTTGGGGCGCCGAGGGGGCCCCTTCCCTCCCGCGGCCCAGCGCCTCGTCCAGCCCCACCGGAGCGGGAGGCCCCGGCGTCCCCTTTGTTTTTCCGCCAGCGCGCGGCGGCGCGTGAAGCGGCGAGGCCGTGGGCGACCCCGCCGCCCACCTCGCTCAGGTGCGTTTCCACCCCGGGGCCACCCGAGGTGCAGCGGGGCTGGGAGCGGAAGCGGGGCCGGGAGCCCGGCCTCGGGGCAGAGCCCGACCCCGCGGGGCGTGCGGCCCCCTGCCCAGCGCCGCGGCGCTCCATCTGCCCGTAGGACGGGCGCTTGGGCACACGCCGGACATGGAGACTCCAGCTCCCCATTGCATGGCTCCCTTTGCACGGCTCCCTTTGCACGTTTCCCCATTGCACGGCTCCCTTTGCACGGCTCCCTATTGCACAGCTCCCATTGCACGGCTCCCTTTGCACAGCTTCCCATTGCACAGCTCCCCTTTGCATGGCTCCCCATTGCACGGCTCCCATTGCACGGCTCCCATTGCACAGCTCCCATTGCACAGCTCCCATTGCACGGCTCCCCATTGCACGGCTCCCATTGCATGGCTTCCCATTGCCGGTGCTGAGCCGGCTCTGGCTGCGGGGCCTCCCGTGGGGCACCCGCCTCCCTCCGTTGACGTCCGTGCAGACCCGCAGGGCTCCTGCCGGCCGTGCCGCTTGGCAAGGCGAGCATGCTTAAGTGCACTTGCTGGAAACGCCTCGGCACAGCTGCGGGGCGGGGGGTGGAGTGGACTCCCCATGGCACAACTCCCCATGGCACGGCTCCCCAGTGCGCGGCCCCCTGCTGCGCAGCCCCCCCATAGCGCAGCTCCCCATTGCATGGCTCCCCGCTGCACTGGGAGTTGTGCATTTCCCTGTTGCACGGCTCCCATTGCGCAGCTCCCATTGCGCAGCTCCCCAGTGCAGGAGGGACCGGCCACGCTCGGCAGCTCCGGGCCGGCTCCCGAGGCCGGTGGGTGCCGATCTCCCCACAAGGAGAGCTCAGCACGCACCCGGCACACGTGTTAACCTGCAGATGCACCCTGCTCCCGACAACCCGCAGCCCTGCGCCTGCCGCCGCGGCTTTCATTCCCCTTTTTGCACTTGCCATCTGTCACTCGCCTCCCCCCCCCGTGCCTGGGCCGCGGTGCGGCGGCAGGGATTAACCCTGCGGGGCCGGGCAACGGGGCTCGGTGTGGCGGCAGGGGCACTCCGGCTCCAGCATCCCTGCCAGGTCCGAGGGCAGGGACGGGGTGCAGGCGACGGGGACCGGCCGGTGCCATGGGGATGTCGTGGCCTGGCTGGGCTCCCTATGCACCGAGCCCAGGTGGGCGCACGGCAAAGGCTCCCCGAAACCAGAGCTCGCAGCTGAGGGCGTCAAGCCCAGCACGGTGCCAGGGGCGCAGGCGGGGGCACCCCAGCATGGCAGGCTCTGGCGGGCGCAGGGGTGCCATCGCCGCGGGAAGGCGGTGGCGAGTGCGTCCCGCCGCGGGCTCATCGCCCCGGAGCCGGGGTTGGCGCCGGCGCCCTGCGCAGCCGGCGGGGCAGGAGCGCGGGGCCCCGCGGCGGGGTTTCGCCCTCGCTGCCGAGACGCCCTCCCCCCTGCGTTAAGCAGCTTGCTGATTAATTATGGATCCAGCAGAAAGCTTTTATTACATTAGAGTTTACTTGTGGCAACATCCGTGTTTATTTAAAAAAAAAAAAAAAGTAATTACTAATGTGGTGTAAACACTGATATTTTACGGGGACCTTAATGCTCCGGGGGAAGCGCCGGGGCCATGAGTGGTCGCAGGGCAGGGCTGAGCCTGGGAAGGGCCGGGGCTGCCGTGGCCGGGCTCGCGCCGGCATCGGGATCGCCCCGGAGCAGGGGCACCCGGACTGCACGGCCTTATGGTGGGAGCCGGGAGAAGCCTGCCGAAGTGCTCGTGGCCCCGTTTCGGCGGGATTTGACCCCTGCACTGCTGTGCCGGCTCCGGGGCTGTGCCGGGCCGGGGACCCGGGCTCACTGCCCTGGCGGGGCACAACCGCCCGCGGGACCCCCTGGGGACGGCAGCCAGCTCGGAGCGGCTCGGCGTGCAGCGGAGCCGCGAGTGCCTCCCGCCTCACGTGGCGAGGATAAGTGCGAAATGGCCCTATTATGATAATTGTGCAAAATTATGATTGATGGAGATTAGCTGCCGCTTGGAGAAAACGGCAGGCGCACGTGCGGAGCGGGCAGCCCGGGGCGCGGGGCCGGGCCGGGGGTGCCGGGAACGGGGCACGTCGAGCCCTCGCCGCCAGCCCGGGAGCCGCCGCGTCCCCGCGGCCGTGCATGGCCCCGCGCTGCCAACGGGGTCTCCTGGCTCCGGTGGCCGGGTGCCTCGTGCCGACGCTATTAAACGCATCCCCGCTTACGGGGCAAACCCGGAGGCGGCAGAGGGAAGGGGCCCTGGCGAGCCCCCCGCTGCTGGGGACGGTGACGCCGCCGGGTCCTTTCTCTGCCCTTTTTTTGTTTCCTTCCCCCCGGTCGCGCTCGTGGCTGGTGCAGAGCGGTGGCGGCGGCGCACCGGGGCGGACTGCAGAGCCCCCACCGCCCCCCTGGCCCCGCGCCGGGGCTGCTGCGTGGCAGTGGGGCCGCCTGCGCACCGCCGCGCTCGGGGCGGCAATCAGCGCGGGAGGATCCCTGCGCCGCGCGCGCTGCCAATTTCCCTGCGAGCTGGCACCGCAGGCGGCTCTGGCGGCGGCGGCGGCGGCGGCGGAGAGGCTGGGGAGGACGGCTTGTGAAAGGGAGAGGGGAAGGAGGAAAAAAAAAAAAAAATGGACACATGCCATCGCTGGAGCGGCGAGGCTGCCGCTGCCAAAATGCCAGCAGGCAGCGCGGGGCCAAAACGCGCCGCAGGGAGAGAGGAGGGTCTGCGAGCCCGTCCTGACGCAGGCGGCGGCGGCGGCGGAGTTGGCAGCGGCGCCAGGGAGGACGGGCAGCACCGCGCGGGCGCCGCGGAGACGCCGGCAGCGCGGCCGAGGCAGGGCAGGTAGCGGATGGGGGAGCTGCAGGGGGAAGGGGTGTTTGCCTTCGTTTTGCAGCCGCGGTGCCCCGCGCGCGCGTGCAGGCTGCCAGAGCGCCCGGCGAGCTCCCGCGTGCCGCCGCACGGCAGGGCACCGCGGCCTCCGAGCCGTGCCGGTCTCGCCGCCCAGCCCCGATGCTCTCCCGGCCGGGGCCTGCTCCGCGGCATGGCCGGCTCCATGCTCCTCGGCCAGCCGGAGTGCTAGGGCAGGCGGGGGGGTCCGGCCAGCGCGGGGCTGCGAGTCCTGGGAAGCGCGCGGGGGTTTTCCGGCTGCTTCCCGCATGCACGCAGGGGTTTGCCGTCGCCGCGCCGGGGGCCGGCCAGGGAGGCTGCGGCTTTGTGTGGTCCGGCTTTGTGTGCGGCCGCGGGAGCGGGCTGGCGCGCGGGAGCGGGCTGGTGCCGAGGGGCGGCCGCGGCGGATGCCTTTCCCGCGCTGCTTGGGCAGGGGGAGCTGGGAGAGACGGGGCGTTGCGGCTCACGGGCATCCCCTGCTCCCAAACCGGGACCGGGCTCGGCACGGCGGCGCTGCGGAGTGCGGCTAGTGCCCTGTGCAGGCGCCGGCCGATTCCCCCCCCCCGTGTGTTGTGTCCGACCTGCTCCGATGTTCGGCGGCAGCCCTGACCCAGCCACCCTGCCCGGAGCCGGGGTGGCAGCGGGATGCTCGTGCCGCCCTTCACCCGGCAGCATCCTCACTAACGCCGGGGGACCCGGCACGCTGCGGTGCTGCCTGGCCACGTTCGGAGCAGAGGAAGGGATGAGGGGGGCGATTCCTGCCCCTCGCAGCGAGGGGCGCCTGGGAGAGGTGCGGAGGCTGCCGGGAAAGCCTGTCCCTGCGCAGGTAGTGCACAGTGAACGGCCTCGAGGCCGCGGGTTGCACGGTGCACGGGTCAGGCCACGGGACGCGTCGCGTGTTGCGTGTGTCGGGGCTGCAGTGAAGGCAACGGGCGCTGCATGGGCCCCCAAGGACCGAACCCGGCGGCTGGCTGCACCCCGCAGCACTGTGCACGGTGGACATGTGCCCGGGGACGTCCTTGCCGCTCCGACACCGCCACGACCAGCCTCCTTCGGGCTCCCCCGGCCCCAGCGCCCATCGCCTGCCGGAGCCGGGGCAGGGGCTCGGCCGGGGGATGCCCCCGCATCCGGCTTCGACAGCATCGGCAGCTGCTGGGAGGGATGTCGAGGAGGCGCGAGGAGCTGTCCCAGTCCCGCAAGGAAGGAGGCACCGGCACCAAGCGCCACGGCTCGAGCGGGTGCTGGCCGCGTTGCTCCGCGCCGGCCGCCCCGCAGCCAGCCCCTGGGATCGCCGCACGAACGCCTCTGCCTGCTTCTGCAACGGGATATTTGGATTAAAGCCCGCGCCCCCAGCAGCCTGCGCTGCACGGGCAGACCCTGCTCCCGCAGGCGCTCCGAGACGTCCCTGCTTCGGGACAGCAGCGATGGGAGGCTGCGGGGCTCGACGGCCTCAGCCGAAGCTCCCGCCGGCGCTTCCGGAGCCGTCGCCCTCGGGGAGGACGTGTGAGGATGCATCCACGCTCCGGCCCGGCTCTCCCTCCCTCCGCCAGGCACCGTGGGGCACTGGGGCAGGCACCCGGCTCTTCCCCCGTCTCCTCTCTCCCTCTCCCTCGTTTTCCTCCGTATTTCACAGTTCCTGCTTCCTGCACAAGCCAGAGGTCTCCAGGGACTCCAGCCAGATGTTCGCTGCAGCACACCACATTGCTTTCCTAATGAAATATTCATGGAGCCTCTCCGCCTTTTGCCACGGAAGCCTCCCGCAGCTCCAGCCCGGCAACGTCGGGCACGCAGCGCTCCTGCAGAGCCGAGCCACCCACGGGGGCTTCCCGGCCCCGCGCCGCCACGCCGGCACCCAGCGCCTTCGCCGCCGCACCCGCTCGCCCTCCTGCCCGCCGGGGCACCGCGGCCGGCTCGGCGCCGACACGGGGAGCTGCAGCGCGGAGCAGGCGGGCCGTCCCGCCGCGGCCGGTGCAACGCGCCGCGCCGCTCCCAGCCGTGCTGCCACGGCACCCCGCGGCACCGGTGCTCCCGCCGCGCTCCCCAGCCAGCCCGGCAGGCATTAGCGATGCTGCGCACCGCAACCCAATTAGGCTGTTTATGCAAACAACCAGGTTTTATGTTTTGGTAAAAAGCTTCAGTAACCTTAATCGAAGGGAAAGGTGTGATCCCGGTGCCGGCAGTGCCGGTGGCCTGCCGCCGGCGGGCTGAGCTGTCCCGCTCGCCCCAGACGGCGCTTGGGCTCCCGCGGCCCTTCAGGATGGGGCTCTGCAAGCCCCGGGGGCTCGGGGCAGGGTTCAGGCTCCCTCTGCCCGTGGCTTCCTCCCGGCATGCTTCCCATGCTCTCCCCTTGCTCTGAGAGAATCCACTGGAATTCCAGAGAGGTTAATCGGCCCTGAGGAGCTGGTGCAGCAGCCGGCACGCAGGGCTCTCCCTCCGCTCCGTCAGCACCCAGGCTGCTAAAGGCACCGTAACTGCGCAGCCTCGCAGCAGGGAATAGCGGAGAGAGGAGGGAACGGATGCCGGGCAGGGGTCCCCTCACCCGGGACCCTGCTGCACAGCGCCCGCGGGCCGGACGGCTTCCTCGGCCCCCCCGGCCATGCACACGGGGCGCTGGCCTCCTCCGCTGTCTTTCTCCCTGAATTTCCCCCTTTCCGAGAGCACCCGGACAGCTGTGTGAGGCATCGCCTGCCCTCCCGCCCGGCTTGCCGGCCCGGGCCGCTCCGATGGCCCTGGAGGCGCGGCGCTGCCTCCGTGCACACCCCGAGTTTCTCGTGCAGTAATAAGCTATGCATGTAGTGTAGAAATAAAACATGTTCTGCAGAACAAATGATGTTAATTTGCTGAGAGGCTCTGAAGCTGAGTATTAGCGAAATGCCTTGAGGGAGAGAGCGGCAGCTGTGCTGGAATTAATGGCAACGTGCCGAATTAGCACCGCTATGCATCATAGTCAGAGGGAAAAATTACCGGAGAGAAGGGGAAAACAACCCCCTCCGCGTGCCAGCCCGGACCCCGGGGCACGCCGCAGAGCGGAGCCAGCCCCGGCGGTCCCCGCGCGCGTGCCCTGCGCTGGCCCCCACCCGCTGCGCTTCCTGCGGGGCCGGGGCTGGCCGTGCCATCGGAGCTGGCCTGGACGCGGTGCTGCTGGTCCTGAGCTTGACAGCCACCTCCGCGGGGGTGCGTCCCCGGGGGTGCTCGGCATCCCTCCGGGGCACCCAGCATCCCTTCGGGGTGCTCAGCATCCCTCTGGGGCATCCAGCATCCCTCCAGGGCAGTCAGCATCCCTTTGGGACACCCAGCATCCCTTCGGGGTGCTCAGCATCCCTCTGGGGCATCCAGCATCCCTCCAGGGCAGTCAGCATCCCTTTGGGACACCCAGCATCCCTCCGGGGTGCTCAGCATCCCTCCAGGGCATCCAGCATCCCTCCAGGGCAGTCAGCATCCCTTTGGGACACCCAGCATCCCTCCAAGGTGCTCAGCATCCCTCTGGGGCACCCAGCATCCCTTCGGGGGGCTCAGCATCCCTCTGGGGCTATCGGCACCCTTGCGGGGCTCTGGGCATCCCCCTGGACCAAAGCACGCCACTGCATCCCGCCCCTCTCCGAGGGACCATCTCCGCCACCCACCACCCTGCTCCGGGCCCACATCCCTGCCGCCCTCCCGGGCCGCCCACCCCGTTCCTCGCCCTCTCCTCCGGGCGCTGCTCGTCTGCCTGCCTGTTCACACCTTCGACTTGCTCCTGGCGGGTGAGCACCCAAAGCCTGCAGCTCCCCGCTGATTACGAGCAGCGCGCCTGGCTTATGGATCCTCGGCCTCCTCCGGACCATCCGTCCTGGCCGCCCCATCCCGCCGGCGGCGTGTGACGGCTGCCCGGAGCACGCTGCAGCCCCCGCGCTGCCTCTTCACGGGCAGTTCCAGGAAAATCCGCACTGTCGATGAATATTTAGCGCCGACATCCGTCTCTCTGCTGCCCGATGGGTGTTTTTGGGTTGGCTCGTGCCAGCCGTGGCTCCTGGGTCAGGGCTGGGGACAGCAGCGCTTGGCGGCCGGCGTGCCACCCTGGAGCTCTCCGCAGCCGGCAGGGAGAGCCAGGGTACCGGCGCTGCCAGCGGGCACTGTCTCCCCTGTCCCGCAGCCCAGCTCCAGCCCTTCGGTGGCACCGGAGCCGGGCGGAGGGGCTCCCTTGCGGCGGGAAATGTGTTCTTGCTTGTCGCCTCACCCTGACCCTTCTGCCCCGCAGGTTCCTCCGCGGACACCAAGGACCACGGTGCTGCTTCCCGGGAAGCGGCAGGAGCTGCCGGGACTGCTGCCCAGCCGTGCTGTGGACTGCACGAGCTGCTGGACGGGCAGCGCCTGGCCTCGCCGGGATGTGCCCACCGCTGCCGGGAGCTGCACACGCCGGGATGCGGCTGCGGGGCCGGGAACTCCCCTGGGATGCCCCTCCGGCCACCGGTTTTCAGCATCCCCAGGAGCACGCTGCCGCAGAGGAGCGGGTTTGCCCTGGTACACGTGGTGCTTTACCAAAGATGCTCCGTGCCCGGATGCGCCGGCTGCCGCGGGGACACAGACGCGGCCCGGGGAGGAGGAACGCGCTCCCGGCTGCACGCGGGATGCAGGGATGTTGGAGATGGAGGCAGCATCGCGCCCCGGGTGCCGCACGTTCGCCGCCGAGGACCAAGGGGAAGAGGCAGAGGGACGCAGCGCGCCCGCGCCGCTGCCTGGCCGAAGGCTCGTCCCCGCTGCGCAACCCCAACCCCATCCACCGCCAGGCCGGGAACGTGGCCGGAGACTTTTGCAACCTTGCAGTTTTTGGAGCGGGAAGCGAGGAGCGTGCCGGCAGGAGGGGCCGGGCTGGGGCAGCGGGGCGCCGTGGGGCGCCGTGGGGCGCCGCGGGCCGGGCGGCAGCGGCCGCCGGTCACTGCCGGGCTGCATCTGCCGGGGCACGCAAGAGTGACTCCAGATGCATTAGAAGTGCCGTGCTCGAATTTCAATTTCATCGTCTCACAATCATTTTCAGGCTCCTCTTAGTGCCACATTAACGAAGCCTGCTCGTTTGAATGCATAATTAGCCCAAGCATTCTACCTCGCTAATTTCGAAGCAGGAGAAGAGAGTGTGGGGGGGGGGAATTTGCATATTAATTTAGCAGAGGGAGAGAAAAATTGTTTACCACTTGCTTCTTGCTGTTGATCACAGCGGACTTAACTCTTTCCCGGGTGCCATCTGGAGCCGCGGCGCCGGGCGCCCACCCGGCACGTGGGACGGGATGCAAAGGTCAGCCGGCGGCGATGAGATCCTGCCCGGCGCGCCGGGGCCTGGGCGTCCTGGGGCCGTGACGGAGGTGTGGGCTCGGGGCGAAACGTGCCTCCTGGGCTCCACCGCCACCCCCCGAAGGGGTCAGGGTGCCGCCGGCCCGTGCCGGGTCCCTCCCCGGGTGCTGTGCCCGGCGGGAGGCTGCCGCACCGCAGAGGACGTGCACCTCATCACACCCGCCGCACGGCCCCTTCGGCTCCCTGCTCGGCCCATGGGACGCCTTGGGAGAGACCGGCTGGGCATCGCTCGTCCTTGCAGCGCCTGGCGGCCTGACCCCGGCCTGGGGCAGAGCGGGGGTCCCAGCGTGGCTCCGCCGGGTGCACGGGACCTCGCCGTGGGTGCTGCTGCCGGCACCCATCCGCCGCCGAACCCCGGAGGAGGAGGGCCGATGGGGGGCCCTGGGGAGGCCGAAGAGCATCACCCCTCCTGGTCAGCACGAAGCCCTTGGTGCATGCGCCCCACGGGGGCAGCCCCGTCCCCAAGTCCCCCCGGCAGCGGCGCCCGGGGTTGGGTGCTCACAGCGTCGGCGCGCATCGCCCCGGGGCGCACTCAGCCGCGGGCACGTGGGTCCAGGGGGTCAGGGCACCCACAGGGCCCCCACGCGCCTGGCCAGGCCGCGGGCCCTGCGTGTGCCCAGGCTCACGGGCAGCGGTGCTGAGCACGGGCAGCTCGCCGCACCCGCTGGCACCTCCTGCTCGGGCGAGGGCGCCGGGGCAGCTCCCTGTGTTGGGAGTCTGCGGGCGTCTCGAGCCGGGCTCGCAGGTAATTTGTCTGTCTCCTGCCGCGGGCTGTCATCTCCCACCTGCGAACCGCTTCCATTTTCACTGCCATTAAAAAATCTCAGGTCTGGCAAGCGGTAAAAAGAAAGAAAAGCCTAAACGCCAAAGCCAGCCGGGGAACTCCCGGCATCGGGAGCGTCGAGCGGGCGCAGGGCCCCGGGCGCCCGCGGCAGACTGCCGGGGCTGGCGCTGCCTGGTGGGGATGCTGTTCCCATCCACGCTGGGACCCGGGGGCTCGGCACGTCTGGAGCCACCTCAAATGCCGCTGCCGCTGGGTCAGAGGGTGCTTCCAGCTGTGGCCACCATCTCCGGCCTCCGGGAGCCCGGTCGGAGCCGGCAGCGCCTTGCCTGGGTGGCCGGGGACACTGGCGGGGAGATGCTGGAGGTGGCAGCGGCCGCTGCACGCGCAGGGGCCGGCGAGCAGCAGGAGCTGTGCCGTGTCGGCAGCGCCGAGCCCCAGCAGAGCTGCTGCCCTGACCGTGCCGCCCGCCGAGCCCAGCCGGAGCCATCCCGGGTCGGGAGACATCCTCCGTCGCCAGCATGTGAGTCCGGCCCGTGCCGGGGAGCCGGTTCCCGCGCGGCACAGCACCGCTCGCCCGCGGGGCCCCTGCGCGCTGGCACCGCTCGCCGCGCGGCCGGCAGCAACGCGCGGGACCGGCCCGCACAGGGTTAACGGCTGATTACAGCCTTTGTCTCTGCATCAGTGTACATAATGCGCCCCGCATTTGCATACTGCAGTGTGTGCTCAATTAAAATGAACTTTTAATTTCTCCTAAGTAAATTACTTCTTCCCGCTACGTGACGCGCACAAATGTCAGAATAATGGGAGAGCCTTAATGAGCTGGGAACGAGGGGCGGGAGGGGGGCGCCGCCGGCCGGCCGCCGCGGGCGCTCGCCCCGGGGCCGCGGGTGCTGCCTGCCGTGGGAGCGCTCCGACCGGCCTGTGCCTGCGACGCCGGCCACCCTGGCCTCATCCTCGTCCCCATGCCCGGCCCCCCACGGGGCGCCCGGCAGGGGGTCCGTAGCCCCCCGGCAGCCATGGAGCTGGGCGAGGGGACACCGAGCCCCTGCCATGGGGTCTGGCGACGGCCGCCCGTCCGCAGACGCGGGGCCAGATGGCAGGCGAGATTACCGGAATTCGATGTTCCGACAAATCCCAAACCTAGGTGCACGAGCGCTGCTCCAGATGCATCAGCTGTAATCCCCGGGAAGGGAGCTTCCCTCGGGGACGGGAGCAGCAGGGTAATCCCGGCTGGCCGAGCGGCCCCGGCGGCCGGCGATGCATCGCCCTGCTCACTGCGACCCACATTCGGGCCTGGGCGGGAGCGGATGGGACCGGCCGGAGCTGCACAGGGAGCCGCGCGGTGCCGGGACGACCCCGATGACCACAGCGCCGGCGGTGACCGGACATTCCCACCCGGGGGAATTACCCACCCTGTGCCTGACCTTTAGCTATTGCCAACACGGAGCCATCAAGTTGTACGGATGCATTCCCACTCCCTCCACTTAACTGGGGGGGTGCCGATTGCTCCCGGCTCGTGGAGCCAAGCCTGGAGCAAGCAGCATCCTGGGGGCATCCCGGGAAGGGTCAGGGAGGCTCGGCACGGCGTGTGCGGGGGCAGCCGGTGAGCTGAGAGTGCCTGCCCCCCGCACCACCCCCCAGACAGGCCGCGGGCCCGTGCTTTGGGGCACGCTGAGCTTCTGGGGGGGCTCGGTTCGGCTTTCCCGAGCCCTGGGGCTGGGTTTCCGCGTGTTCGGCCCCAGCTTTAGGAGCCATGTCCCGGAGTTCCCCCTTCTCCTTTGCAAATGCAAATTCAGGGATCATGCAAGTTTTCCGAATAAAGAGAAACTTGAAGTGGTGCAAGTGCAAATCCTTCCTTGTTCCCAGCACTGCAGCAGAAACCCGTCAAGCCGCCAGGATTTGCCCCAGCGAGGCAAGCGGGAGCCCGGCGGTGCTGGACCCCATTTCCCGGGTGTCAGGCGGGCGCTCGCCAGGTCGCCCGCGCCCCGAGACAGGACATCAGTCACCAGCAGGCAGCCAGGAGCGACAAGGTACGGAACGGCGCATCGCGGCGACCGGGAAGCTTAACCAGAGGATGCTGCCGATCAATACGCGCATTAACCTGCGCCCGCGCGGCGCCTCCCCAGGGGCGGGCGGTGGATGGGAGGAAGCGGAGGATATTAATTCCTCGCTGGCTCCCAGAGGAAGAAAAGATTTAAAAAGCTACAGGAGGCAAAGGGAGGCTTTGTCCGAGCTCGACACCGAGCGCCTTGCCAGCGAATGCAAACTCGCAGCAGCCCCGCCGGGGACGGGCTCCGGCAGCACCGGGCCGCGCTCCCGTTAGGTGCTGCGCTACGGCCCCCCCGGCTGCTTTTGGGGCCGGGCTCTCGGGCGGCTCGGCAGCAGCTGGCGCGCGCCGGCGTGCGCGCGGGCGCGGGGGGCGGGCGGGGGGCGAGCGGAGCCGCGCTTCCCCCCAACGCCAAAATTTACATTGAGCCACAAATTAATTTCATAATTTTTTCCTCTCTAATTATGCCAACATCTGCTGCAAGGCCCAAGCTGTGCACATGCATTTTAATACATCCCTCCCCCCCCCCACCCCCCCCCCCGTCTCTCTCAGCACTGAACTTTTCAGTAATTATCGCCGGGAGAAGGGCCTGGCTCCCGCTCCTTTCCGAGGGAGGGAGAGGCGGCGCTGGCGGCGGGGGGCAGGCGAGCGGCGCTGCGTGCTCGCAGGGAAGGAGGGTGACTGGGGTCTGCGGGGGGGCCCTGACCCACAGGCTGGCCGGGGCACGGGGAGCCGCTGGCACCAGGCTGCAGCGGAGGATTTGCCTGTTTACTTGAGGCTGTTGCTGTTTCTGGGAGAACAGGCAGGAAGGAGGGAGAAGGCTGCTCTGGGGGTAGCCAGCCCTGGGGTGCGCTCAGCTCTCCTGCCCCAACACCTCGCTGCCTGCGCTGCCGGCCCTCTGCCCCCACGGCACGGCCGCGGCGGGAGCATCCCAGGTGCCTGTTCCGTGGTGCAGGATGGAGCAGGGCACCGGCCACAGTCCCGGCACGCAGGTTGGGGAGATGCTCGTTGCAGGTTTGCATTAACCCCAGAGTGAGGGGGTGCTGCACAGCCCCTCCGGCAGCTCTGCCCATGCTTCTGTGCTAAGCCCAGCCCTTGCCAGGCTGGCCCAGCTCCCTGCCAGGGTACACAGCCCCTGCAAGCCCTGGGCCTGCCCCGAATCTCCCTTGCACTGTGCGGGGCCCTGGGGACCAGCTCTGCCCCAAGGATGCTGTGTGGGGCCCTGGGCACCGGCTCTGCCCCAGGGATGCTGTGCGGGGCCCTGGGTACTGGCACTGCCCCAGGGATGCTGTGCGGGGCCCTGGGCACCGGCTCTGCCCCAGGGATGCTGTGCGGGGCCCTGGGCACCGGCTCTGCCCCAGGGATGCTGTACGAGGCCCTGGGCACCGGCTCTGCCCCAGGGATGCTGTGCGGGGCCCTGGGCACCGGCTCTGCCCCAGGGATGCTGTGCGGGGCCCTGGGCACCGGCTCTGCCCCAGGGATGCTGTGCGGGGCCCTGGGCACCGGCTCTGCCCCAGGGATGCTGTACGAGGCCCTGGGTACCGGCTCTGCCCCAGGGATGCTGTACGAGGCCCTGGGCACCGGCTCTGCCCCAAGGATGCTGTGCGGGGCCCTGGGCACCGGCTCTGCCCCAGGGATGCTGTGCGGGGCCCTGGGCACCGGCTCTGCCCCAGGGATGCTGTGCGGGGCCCTGGGCACCGGCTCTGCCCCAGGGATGCTGTACGAGGCCCTGGGTACCGGCTCTGCCCCAGGGATGCTGTGCGGGGCCCTGGGCACCGGCTCTGCCCCAGGGATGCTGTGCGGGGCCCTGGGTACCGGCTCTGCCCCAAGGATGCTGTGCGGGGCCCTGGGTACCGGCTCTGCCCCAGGGATGCTGTGCGGGGCCCTGGGCACCGGCTCTGCCCCAGGGATGCTGTGCGGGGCCCTGGGTACCGGCTCTGCCCCAAGGATGCTGTGCGGGGCCCTGGGTACCGGCTCTGCCCCAGGGATGCTGTGCGGGGCCCTGGGTACCGGCTCTGCCCCAGGGATGCTGTGTGGGGCCCTGGGCACCGGCTCTGCCCCAAGGATGCTGTGCGGGGCCCTGGGTACCGGCTCTGCCCCAGGGATGCTGTGCGGGGCCCTGGGCACCGGCTCTGCCCCAGGGATGCTGTGCGGGGCCCTGGGTACCGGCTCTGCCCCAGGGATGCTGTGTGGAGCCCTGGGCACGAGCTCTGCCCCAAGGATGCTGTGTGGGGCCCTGGGTACCAGCTCTGCCCCAGGGACGCTGTGCGGGGCCCTGGGCACCACCTCCAGATATCGCCCTTTGCCCCTCCATTCGTGCCTGCAACAGGCAATGAGCACAGGAGACACACACGAGGCCCGGGGCTGCTGCGGTCCCCATGCACAGCCCCCAGTGCATCGTCCACCGGCCTTTCCGGGAGGGGGAACCAGCCCAGCATCCCCCCGCGCCCACGGGGCCGGGTGGACCTGGGGGCCACGGCTGCCCCCTCCCAGCTCCCGCCGCACGTCTGCTCGCACTCCCAGGGAGATGTTTCGTGGCCTCACTGGCAGATGCAAAAGGTCCTTTGACTGCCAAGTAATTAAAACCCGGCAATTACCAATTTACGGCAGCCAGTTCCTGGCCTGGTGAGTGCTCAGATCCTCCCGCGTGAGCTGCAGGACGCAGCCAGGTGCCAAAAACGGAGCAGGCAGCAGGGAGGGGACGGGGAGGACGGGGCTGCGGGGGGCGGCAGAGCAGCCGTGCTCCCCAGCGCCGCCGGATGATTTCCGTCCCCTGCGCGGGGACTTCGCCCCCAGCGTAGGCAGCTCGCTGCGGAGCCTGCGGGGAGGCCGCATTCGCATTAGTTCATCAAATGTTTTCCTGAGAAGAGGGGGGGGAAGAGCGTGCTGCGAGGCAGGTGGGAGCTGCTGCCGCGCTGGAGCGAGGGCTCCGCACCGGAGCCAGCTCTGCAAGGGCCCCTCACCCTCGGGGAGCTCCGCTGCGCGCACCGCTACCGCTGCTGCCGCCGTAGCAGCCCTGCCGGCGCGG
Organism: Apteryx mantelli; assembly: GCF_036417845.1. Lineage (NCBI taxonomy): Eukaryota > Metazoa > Chordata > Aves > Apterygiformes > Apterygidae > Apteryx > Apteryx mantelli. Next base: position 2,031,465 of record NC_089987.1, read on the forward strand.
CACAGCGTGGCCGGGAAGCGTGTTTCCCGCGCGGCGGGGACCGGGGCGAGCTGAGCAACCCTGCCTCCGCAGCCCCGCGCTCGTGCGATTAATTACCGCTTTGCAAACGGACGTGGCCGGCAGCGCTGGCAGCTCTGACAGCTCCGACATCAGCCCCGAGCGGGGCGAGGAGCAGAGACAAAGCCTGGAGCCGCGGCGGGGGATTAACCCTGGGGCGTGAGCGAGAGCCAGACCCTGCGGCATCCCCAGCGCTGGACAAGCCCCAGCCGGGGCTGCCCCGGTTCGGTCTGTGGGTTCCTGCTCTGCCGGGTGGGAGAGGAGCAGCCGGGGATGCTGAGGGGCAAAGGCAGACCACAGGCAGCAGGATCCAGCCGAAGGGCCGCGCAGAGCCCCAAGAGAGCCCGGCGGCAGCGGGGACACCGGGGTGTCCGAAACGGCTGGCGCTGCTCTTCCTCCGCCAGCTCGCCAGCCCCAGGCGTCGCCGGCTCCTTCCCCACGTGCCGGCAGGGATGGCGGCACTGCGACACGCCGCGAAGAGGCTGGATGATTCCCCTGCTGCTCCCCGTGGGCCACCGGGCACGGGACCCCGCGTGCCACCCATCGGGAGCGGCAGGCACGGGGCGAAGCACAGCCCTCAAATACCCTTTCCTTCATCCCGCCAGGAGCTGGGGTCCGACACCCCGGAGATACGGATGTTCCTGACCTGGACAGAAGCGACCTCCAGCACTCGCCAGGGTTGAAACAGGCGCCGCTTTCGTTCAATCACAGCAGTTCACTCCTCGCAGGACGGCTCCGTGTCAAGGAGGAGCTCGGAGCCCAACACCTTTGGGACACAAAACCCGAACGTTCCCATGCTCCACACCCTGCTTTGGGACTTTCCCCTCCTCCTAACAACAGCGCCGTGACAGTGATGGGTTCCGACGGAGGGGATGGTTTCTGCACGGTGGTGTTTTCCCAGGAAAACACGTTGCAGCGGGGAATCAGTCAGCTGCACCAAGACTATCTCCCTGCAGGACACCCCCTGCTGCGGCCACGGCAGGGGACCCCGAAGCACCCACTTGGTGCCCCGAAGCACCGGCCCCGCATGGGGATGGTGGCATGGGGTGACACGCAGGCAGCGGGCCCGGGCTGGCCGGCGCGGGGAGCCGTGGCGTGGGGAGCCGTGGCGCGGGTGCCCGGCTCTCCCGGCAGCCCAGGTGCGACAGCAGGAGTGGGGCCGCGTCAGCCCTGTTACGCCGATGCCGCCCGCCTGACTTCGCAGCCGGGAACAGATGGCAGGCGACAGAAGCTGCTGATGAATAATACGCTCCTAATGAGCGCGCTCAGGCGGCGCCCGCTCACCCGCGCGCTCCGGCCGCCACCCGCGCCGGCTCGCTCCATCTGCGCCCGCCGCCCCGCACGGGCCCGCGCCGCGGTGCGCCCTCGCCACGCGCGCGGCACCCGTATCCCCTGCCCCGCACCAGGGTGCACCCTCGCCCACGTGCACCCATATCCCCTGCCCCGCACCGGGGTGCACCCTCGCCCACATGCACCCATATCCCCTGCCCCGCACCAGGGTGCACCCTCGCCCACGTGCACCCATATCCCCTGCCCCGCACCAGGGTGCACCCTCGCCCATGTGCACCCATATCCCCTGCCCCGCACCAGGGTGCACCCTCGCCCACGTGCACCCGTATCCCCTGCCCCGCACCAGGGTGCACCCTCGCCCACGTGCACCCGTATCCCCTGCCCCGCACCAGGGTGCACCCTCGCCCACGTGCACCCATATCCCCTGCCCCGCACCGGGGTGCACCCTCGCCCACGTGCACCCATATCCCCTGCCCCGCACCAGGGTGCACCCTCGCCCACGTGCACCCATATCCCCTGCCCCGCACCAGGGTGCACCCTCGCCCATGTGCACCCATATCCCCTGCCCCGCACCAGGGTGCACCCTCGCCCATGTGCACCCATATCCCCTGCCCCGCACCAGGGTGCACCCTCGCCCATGTGCACCCATATCCCCTGCCCCGCACCAGGGTGCACCCTCGCCCACGTGCACCCATATCCCCTGCCCCGCGCCAGGGTGCACCCTCGCCCACGTGCACCCATATCCCCTGCCCCGCACCAGGGTGCACCCTCACCCACGTGCACCCATATCCCCTGCCCCGCACCAGGGTGCACCCTCGCCCACGTGCACCCATATCCCCTGCCCCGCACCAGGGTGCACCCTCACCCACGTGCACCCATATCCCCTGCCCCGCACCAGGGTGCACCCTCGCCCATGTGCACCCATATCCCCTGCCCCGCGCCAGGGTGCACCCTCGCCCATATGCACCCGTATCCCCTGCCCCGCACCGGGGTGCACCCTCGCCCATGTGCACCCATATCCCCTGCCCTGCACCAGGGTGCACCCTCGCCCATGTGCACCCATATCCCCTGCCCCGCACCAGGGTGCACCCTCGCCCACGTGCACCCATATCCCCTGCCCCGCACCAGGGTGCACCCTCGCCCATATGCACCCGTATCCCCTGCCCCGCACCGGGGTGCACCCTCGCCCATGTGCACCCATATCCCCTGCCCCACACCAGGGTGCACCCTTCCCCACATACACAGCACCCACGGTGCCTGCCCGCAGCCTGGGGTGCGCAGCCAGCACGGAGGGAGGGCCCAGGGGGCAAACGCCACCAAGGAAACCCGGCGCCTCCTTGGTGCCCGGCTTCCCTGCGGCAGGTGCCGGAGGAGCCGGCAGCCGGGACGAGCCCCATGCAGTGCCGTGCTGTGCCGTGCCGTGCCATGCCGTGCTGTGCCGTGCCGCGCCAGCTCGCTGCCCAGCAGCCCGTTGCAGGCCAGTGCCAAAGCCCCCAAAACGTGGAGTCACTGCAAGTGCAAACGAGACAGGAAAGGGAAACAGCTGCACAAGCTCTATTAAATATATATTAGGGTATATATTAAATATACCAAAAGCCGGTGCTTTCACCTGCTGTGGCAGAGGCGCTGCGCCTGGGGGTAACCCGGCCCCTCTCCCGCAGCCCCCCTGCACGCTGCCCCTGCGCCGGGGGCAAAACCTGCCTCGGTTTCAGACGAAGCCACGAGCGGAGCAGCGCGGTGCAGCGCAGGCACCAGCAAACTCGGCGGTGGTGGGGCGGGAGGGCTGGGTGAGGCTTCCCTTCCCTTCCCTTCCCTTCCCTTCCCTTCCCTTCCCTTCCCTTCCCTTCCCTTCCCTTCCCTTCCCTTCCCTTCCCTTCCCTTCCCTTCCCTTCCCTTCCCTTCCTTTCCCTTCCCTTCCCTTCCCTTCCTTTCCCTTCCCTTCCCTTCCCTTCCCTTCCCGGCTCCAGGCTCGCTAACGAGGCCCCCTGGCTAATGAGGGCTCCGGGGCAGCACAGCTGCTCGGCCCCCCGTGGGAGTCTGGCTGCTGGATCTGGGAAAGCGGCATCACCAGAGATGCCCGAGCCCTGGAGTTTGTTCCTCCAGGCCCGTTTTCCCTTGTCTGGGCAGCGTGTCCTGGCTGCGGCGATGTGCTGAGTGTCCCTGCCAGAGGAGGAGGAGGAGGATGGTGACGAGGGTGCCTTCCCCACTTGGGAACCTGCCGTTGGCCCCGAGCAGGAGAAGACCAGAACATCGATGTTCCAGGGGATGCCCAACCCCAAATCCCGAGATTTTTCACGTTTGAGGTTGGTTTTGCAAAGGGCCTCGGAACGAGAGCTGCCTTTAAGAGGTTAAACCGGCACGTTTCAGCCTCCAAAGCATCGAAGCAGCTCTGAGCGATGGTGCGTCTGCACGGGGGGTTTCCCGGCTCCAGAGCAGGCGGCCGGCGGAGCCGATGCTTCGGGAGCCAGCTCCGAGCCCTCCCGCAACCCTGCTGCTCATCCTGCCAGCCCACCCTGGGACGGGGCACTTATCCACCCCCCGAGGATGACAACCGGCCCGGGGGGGGGGTTCTCCCATCCTTGCACTCCTCCGGAAACAGCCCTGGACTCGGCTCCTTTGCCACTGGGCGCACGGCGCGGTGCACCCGCTCGCTCCCTGCCCCGGGCCCTGGCCGCCCGCCGGCTCTCGCTCGTCCTTCCCCCGCGCGAGGAAAGCGCCGGCTGCTCTCGGCGATCCCATCCCGGCGAGCCGCTCGGCGGCCGTAATCAACTTCTCCCGACTTTCCCTCGGGCAGCTTTAATGGGCTGAGCCCTGGGCTCTGCGGCGCGGCTCCGGCTCCCGGAGCCCTAATTCCCGGCTCCCGCCGCCCCCTCGGTGCTCAGCCCTGCTCCTGGCCGCCGCCGCCGCCGCCACCGGGGGAATGCGGGACGCCGGGGCCCCGGGGACAATAACTCGGGAACAGGAGGGGAGCGGAAAACAAAACGGTGATGGATTGTGGAGCTATTGAGTCGCCGGCGAGTAAACTCCATATTTTTAACGGCATTTAAATGCCTCCAAGCAGATTAATAAGGTCTAGGTAATAGCAGAAGCAGTCTATATTTATTCTATCTTAAACGCCAGTTTGTCAGGCTGTATTAATATTGATGGTACGGCTTGGATTGAGGACGGTAAACGCCGGGACTTCACTTTATCTCTCGCAGGCAGGCTGCCTCCGACCCTTTATCAGGCTGCGGCGGCCGCGGCAGCTGCCTCTTCAAGGGCTCAGCGCGGCCCTCGCCCCCCCGCGCTCCCTTTTTAATCAGAGGAGGAGAAGTTGCTGGCTTGATCGTTCCGTTTTTATCTCTTTTATTTACTCCATTTTCATGTCTTTCAGTGCATATTTTATTCCCATCAAGGCGGGACCATTGATAGCTGAAGCTGCCCCCCCCCCCCCCCCGGTGCAGATGTGACGGGGAAGGACGAGGGTAGTTGCCGGGGAATTGCCCCCGCGCCTGCCCCGCTGCCCGCCGGGGCACCGCTGAGATTTGGGGGCTGAGCAGGGAGGGACGGGCTGGGGATGCCGTGTCCCCTTGCTGTCCCTCCCTGCTCAGCCCCCAAATCTCAGCTGGGACCGCGGCCGCCCAGGAGCCATCGCCGCATCCCCTCTCCAGCGAGCATCTCCCCGGGATGCAGGGAGCAACACGCACCCGGGAAGGACCCCGGACAACGGCAGCAAACCCCGAGGGCCCAGGCGTCCTGGCCGGCGGGAGCGTTGCCGACGGGCTTGATGCATCACTGGGGAGCCCAAACCCTTCCCGGGTGCAGCAGCTTCGCTCCGGCCGGCCGGGGCCACGTGCACGGCTGCTCCGCTGCGCTCCCACGGCCGCCGACCTGCTTTCCTGTCCCGCTGCATCCCCAGGACCCGCCGTGCCCCGTCCCCTCCCACTGGCGCAGCGCCAGGGCGGCTGGCACCCCCAAAAAAGTGCCGGAGCAGGGTCTGAATTTTCCTGGGATTGTGCCATGGATGCACCGACGGGCTGCGGGCACACGGGGAAAACCCGCACGAACGCCCGTGCCGCGAGGCGGCCGCTTTCTCGCGGCCACTCGCCGCTCACACGTGAGGGATGGGGCTGAAGCGGAGGCTCGGGACAAACGCGGTTTCTTCCTGCGTATTCACCAGAACCCCGATTCCTGCCTGGCTGGTCCCCGTGAGCATTTGAAATTCAAAGTACGCTCTGCGTTGATTAGTTATACAAATCATCCAGCTGGGGAGCAGCCCCGCGGCCACGTGACTCGGGAAAGGAGCCGGCGCGGCGTTGCCTTCCCCGTCTCGGGCGCTGAATATTCACGGCAAACTGTTTGTGCATCGCTGGCGATGTAACGGTGGGAAAAACGAGGCAAAGAAACTTGCAAATGATTTCGGCTCGGGTAGCAGTGGCTCTCAGCTCTGCCGGCAATGAATGCTAAATAATCATATTAAATGCTAATCGCGCGAGGAGGGCTGCAGCCTGCCCCGAGTACAGCCACCGGTTTTTGAAAGATATTCGGTAAAAATACATGTCGGGAACAGGACGGACTTCCGCTCCGGCTCTGTGCTGTGAGAACGGTGCAGGGCTGAAGTGGCAGCTGCAAAACTCCTTCCTCCTCCCGCCGCGTGCAATTCGGGGGCCGGAGCGAGCCACGTGCATCCCTGCCCTCCCGCCGGGCCGGCCCAGCCCGCGGTCCTTGCGCAGCCACCGGGCGCCGGCAGCGCGGGGGTTTTGGCCTGTTTTTAAGGGAAAACGTGGCAGCGCTGGCAGCTGGCACCACTGATGAGCCCCTGGGACCCCTGGACCGACCCCCGCGGGCTTGCCCAGCTCGGGATCCCTTGGGGACCACGGGGCCAGGATCTCTTGGCAATGCCAAGGATGCGCCTCTCCCCAGCCCAGGGAAAAACAAACAAGTCGAATTTAACAGCCATTAGCCCTGAAAACATCAAAGGGCCCCTCTGCTGGAAAATGAAAATCCTCATTAACTAATAAAAAGCCCATTGCTCACTCCGCCTTTAATATAATTAACAGCAGCCAAAACTGCAATTAAGGCTGTATCCAAACTCCAAAAACGCCACGCGCTGTAATTGCACCGCGGCAGCTCCAGCCTTCGCTGGGCTGCTCCGGCTGGGCACGCACATGCGTGTGCCCGTGCCGTGCCGTGCCGTGTGTGCACGGCCGCCGGCGGAGGAGGGCCTGCGGCCGGAGGCGGGAAGCCAGGAAGGGGCTCGGCACGGTGCCGCCGGGGAAGGCAGCGTGAGCGACGGAGCAGCCGAGCCGCGCAGCAGACTCGCACATCCCAAATAGGAAATGTTTGTGCAACTGCTCCTTTGGCAAGAGCCGGGTGTTTCGCTGCGTGGATCTGACTTAAGCAGGGAAATATGCTGCCGGAGGGGGACGGCGGCGCAGAGCGATGGGAACGGCCCGTTTCTCACCGCTCTCTCCCGTGCCGGCGGCCAGCGCGGCACCGCTCGCCTCGCTCGAGGGATGGGAACGGCGAGGGGCTGGCGAACCTCCCGGCGCGCTGCCGCGGGGGCCTTTCCCGTCCCCGGAGCAGCTTCCCGGGGGCAGCTGTGCAGGAGGCTCCGCGGGGCTCCTCACTCCCAGCTGCTTCCTTTGCAAGGTGGCACCTATTTCTAGAGCCGGGGTCTTGGCATGCACAGCCCGTGCCCGGCACCGTGCCGCCGGCACTGGCACGGCCGTGGGAGCCCGCAGCCCCGGCACGGCCCCAGCCATCCCCTCCAGCCGCCTGCGCAGAGCAATGTTCCCTTTATGCCTCTGAGCAGAAACGAAGGAGTCAAGTTAATTTTGGAAGGGAAAACAGCGACTGTGCAGATCGGCCCTTGAATTCCATAGAGCTCATTTCTCCTTTCAATGCCGGGGTTTAGCCCTGTCTTCCTCCCGGTTCCGGCCCGGCTTTCCCGCGTGCCAGCCCTCTGCGGCCCCAGGCTGTGGGGCTCCGCTCTCCTGGGCCTCCCGCCGGCGCCCCCGGCGCTGTTTGAAGTACGCAAAGTATTTCCATGGCTGGAACAGAAAAGCAGGGAGCTTCCCCCAGTGCCTCCGGGAGGCCATGGCCCCCCCCCCAGCTCTGGAGCATGCAGGGGTGCTGGGTGCCACAGGGATGCCCAGGCATCCCAGGGACGTGCAGGGATGCTGGGTGCCATGGGGATGCCCGGGCACCCTGGGACGTGCAGGGATGCAGAGGTGCCTGGGCACCCCGGGGACGTGCAGGGATGTTGGGTGCCACAGGGATGCCCAGGCACCCTGGGGATGTGCAGGGATGCAGAGATGCCTGAGCACCCCGGGGACGTGCAGGGATGCTGGCGCCATGCTCGCGCACGGGACAGCAGACGGCTCGGCGTGTCAGGGGGAGAGGGACATCAGGAGAGGGAGACGCAGATGGCAGCTCTCCTGGAGAGACGGGGACCGTAATCCTCCCCCCGGGTCCCATTATCATCTCGATCTGGTGAAAAAACTCTCATCCTGGACGTGTCTAATCCTAATCGCTCCCTATCGCACGGGGCCACTTCAGCCGGGCCAGACGGCCAGACGAGGCTCCCTCTCCGCATATCTGCGCAGCCAGCCCGTGCCCGGGGGGAGGCCGCCCCCTGCGCCTAATCCCTCCGCGCCGGCTCCGTTTAAAGGGGGATTTGCTCTTTATTCCCTCCGCAGGCTGAGCGATCATTACTGGGGTCAACAGCTGATCTGGGAGAGCCTTGTTAAAAAATAATAACGGCACGTTAATTTGCGGAGGCCGGGCTGGGGCAGCGCGCTGGCGACTTTCCAAGGCCGGAGGTTCTCCCACCCGGGAGCATCGCCGGGCGTGTTGCCTGCAACGAAGGGCTCGGGTCTCTGCAGCGGTGGCGTTCGCCGGCCGGGGCCAGGCATGTCGCGGGTGCCAGGCAGCCCTCGGGGCATCACTCGGCGTGGGACGTGGGGGACGTGTCACCTTTGGTGGGGTGGCTTCGGCTGTCCCGCCGCGGGAAGACAGGCCAAGCCTGTAACACCCGCTCCTGGTGCCACAGCCCCAAATTTGAGTTATCCCGCCGCGCTGCCTCTGCATCCTGCTAAAAACACCCCAGCGATGGTGAAAGCCGTCCGTGCGGAGGGCGGCTGCGAGGCCCTTCCCCGCCGGGGCCGAGCTCGGGGCTCCCGCGGCGCCGGCACCAGCCTCCTCGCTCGCCCGCCTTTAACTCGGGCCTCCGTGTTTGCAAGTCTCCATCTGCCCAGCGGGACGGCGCGGGGCAGGTGGGCAGGCAGGCGGCAGGTCCCTGCTGCCCACGCGTCGCCGGAGGCTGCCGGGGGGGACGCGGGGGGATTAAATCCAGCAGGGAAAACCTCCTGCAGCAGGTGCAGCTTGCGACAGGTCTGAGCGGCTGCCAGCCGGCTCTCAAATCCCGCGCGCATCTGCGTTCAGCAGTTGGACGCCAGATGGGCCCCGCGCGGACGTACGGGGGCACTCGGTTAGATTTGGGGGCCGCCGCGGAGCCACGGCGGCACGCGGGCGCCGGCGCGGGGCCGGGGCGGCCGCGACGTTCACACGCCGCCCGGATTCCTGGTTATTCTTAGCCCGGTATTTATAGCGTGTTTTGGCAGCCGAGAGGCAGGCCCTCCGCGGTCGCGGGGCTCGGCAGAGCGCGGCTCCGCGCGCCTCCCCCCGCCGCTGCTCCCGGACCGCGTTCCCGCGGGGCGCTAGCGGGGGTCCGAAGGCAGAGCCGGGCGGAGGGCAGCTCGCTCGGTCCCGGCTGCCGGCGAGCCCCGCGATGCCCAGTTGGCACCCGCGTGCTGCCCGCGGGCGCTGGGTCTGCCCCGCTGCAGGGGATGCGGCCCCAGGGCATCGCGCCAGGAGCCGGGCAGCGGGAGGAAGAGGAGGATGAGCCTTACTCCATCCAGCCCTCCGCTCTGCCTACCCCTGCCCAGGCTTGCACTGCATGAGCCGAGCCACGCGCCGGGGGCTGCAGCGGGCCCGTTTCCCCCAGCATCTCCCGCTGCGCGAGCGCCCTGTCCCGTGCACGCAGCCATGCGTGGGCTCCCGGCCGGGCTCCCGGCTCCATCCCCCTGGCACAGCCCCGGCACACCTGGAGCCGGCAGCGGGGCCGGCGGGGGGAGCGGGGCCAAGCGCCCCAGCTCGGGGAGGCAGCGGGTCCCGGCGGCTGGCGGCGGCGGTTCTTCGCCTACCTCCCCTGCTCCCCCCCTCTCTCCCTTTCTGAAAATTGATAATTAACCTTTTGTCCGCGCGGCTGTTGTGTTTATTTGGTGCCGGCGGCTGCAGGGCGCTGATATGGAAATCGCAGCCGGCAGGCAGCGCCGCGGCCTCGGCGCAATCTGCAGCGGCGCACAGCCGTTGGGCAGAGATAAGCAGGTGCTTATTCACGGCGCCGCAGCTGCCTGCGAGGGCAGCCCTACCTGATCGCTCCAATCTCGGTGAAAAACTACTTGAGGTTAGGCTACCGCGATGGAGAGCGGCGATAGGGGCCGCGCGCAACGGCTGCCGGCTGCCGGCGCCGCCCGTGCTCCTGCCGCCCGCTCCCGCGCTCCTCACCACTCCTTGCCTTTCGCCGCTCCGTCTTTCCTCTTATCTCCCTCTCCACATCCCTCTGATTTTTTTTCTTTTTTTTTTTCTTGAAGAATTCGTCTTTGTGTTTCATTTGAGCTCTCCGCGGCTCCCTTCTCCCCAGCTCAGCCCACATCTCTCCTTTTCGTTGCCGGCTCCTTCCCCTGCTCACCGGTCGCCTTCCCTCTCCCCTCCTGCGGGAAGCGCCCGGCACTCCCATCTCCCCCATCTGCCGAGCCACCGAGGGGCCGGACCTGCCCGGGGCTGTCGTGCCCCCGGGTCGCCCCAGGCGCAGCCTCTCCCCCACCACACATTTGGGGGCAGAAGAGGCAGATTTGGGTGCTGGGGACGTTCGGCTCTTCCCGGGAGCCCCGCAGAGCCGGGGACCCTCGGCCAAGCGCCCCTTGCGCATAAAAGCCCCGTCCATGCGCCGCAGCTCCAGGGCACGGAGACAGCGCCGGTGGCTGAGCCGCAAGGGCCAGCGGGCGAGGACAGGCGATGCCATCCCGCGGCTCCCCCGGATGCACCGTCGTCCCTGCAGCCTGGCTGGGACCCGTCTGGTCCCCCGAGAGCCCGTGGCCTCCCGGCGCGCGCAGCCGCCCCGGCCCCGATGTGGGCGCGCGGGGCCAGCACCCCTCGCCTCGCTTGGGTGCAGAGCCAGCCCGCGGGCCGGTGACGCTCCGCGCCGGAGACGCTCATCCCTTTCCGGCTCAGCTTCTCATCCATTATTTAGCCGGCTGATACCATTATTTCGCTCATGGATTATTGATACGGCTTCATTTGACCTGGTGGGTTTAACGCCGCGGCCTCAGGTTTCCCCCTCTCTTTAGATGACTCCGGGGCAGCCGCGTTTTTCCTCCCCGGCTCTGTGCAAAACAGAAAGAGGAAGGGGAGATGGGGCGCGTGGGCACGGGCAGCAGCGTGCCGGGGCCGCCGCACCGCGCTGTGCCGTGCCGTGCCGCGCCGCGCCGCGCCGGGGGCATTCCCGCGGGCGCCCGGGGCCGCAGCTGTCTCGCGGGGGTTTCTGGCTTCCCGTCGCGCTCTTGCTCTGAGTGTCGGGGCGGCGGGAGCCGGCGCCGCTTCTCCTCGCCGGGGCGGGCGGGAAGTTTCTGCCCGGCAGCAAGTGCGCGGCTCTGACTCAGAGGGAAAGCGGCTGTGCGTGGCGGCGGGGTCCCCGGGGCCGGCGCCCGGGGGCTCGCGCGCGCCCGGGCCACCCCGGGGGCTCCCCCGCGCCGGGGCATTCCCCGGGAGCCCCCGCCGCCGGCGCCCGGCCCGGCCCGGCGCAGCTGGCGGGGCAGCTGCAAGCGCCTTCGCCCGCCCGAGAAAACCCTCCCGGCGCAGGTGACGGGGGGACACGGGGCCGCAGCTGGCCGGGATTTTCCTCGCCAGCCCTGAAACCCTCCGACTTTGACTCAGCGCTCCGGGACGCTCCCCAGGATCCAGCGCTGCTGTTTAATCCCCTGCACGCTTCCGATATCTAGCCAGAGGCGAGTCTGTGCCCTCGTCGCAGGGCATCCCAGCAAAACCCCCAGCCGGAGGCACTGCGCCCACCGGCAGCCCAGCGAGGAATAAAAGGGGAAGAGGCGAGAGCACACGACAGCGGACGGAAACCTGCAGCCTCGTGGGCCGGCAGCGCTCGCCCGGCAGCGCGGCCCCGCTGCCGCAGAAACCTCTGCCCGTGCCCCGGCCGGCGCGGCCGCGAGCCCCTTGCGGCGAGCCCTCGTCCCTCGGCAGCCGGCCACGGGCATCGCCGGCAGGGGAGGACGGAGCTGGGACCCCCCGGCACGTGGGATGGGGGTGCTTGCCGCGGCGGGGCAGGGGTTTGCATGGGGGCAGCCACAGCGTCCTGTCCCCCCCCCCCCGGAGCCTGCACCCCGGGCACGCGGGCTGCACGCCGTCCCAGCTGGTTTGGGTCCGTGGCTCATAGCCGTGTGGTCCTTTTGCCGGCACCGTGGCCCCGTGCCGGGGCTTCCCCCCATGCCCCCGCAGCACGCGGAGCCGCCCGCGCCTCCCTCCGGGGCGCCCCGCTTCGCCCAGCAGCGCGGCACTCAGCCGAGGGGCCCCGGCGGCAGCTCCGACCCCGAACCTTCCCGTCTCCCCCCGCTTTGCCCCGTTCTGTCCCCAGCCATGGCCCCACGGCGTCCGGGAAGCCACCGAGCACCCTCCCGCGCCCGCATCCTGCTGCCCCTTCCCGGGCACAGCTCCCTGGGAGCCCTGGGCGGGGGCACGGAGCGGGGAGCCCCGGGTGCCATCTGCGGGAGCCCAGGTGGCTGCCCGAGACGTGCCATCTGCCGAGCCACCTTCGGGGACCGTGCAGGCGCTGCTGTATTTTTAGGACGCGTTTCCTCCCTCCCACCTGCAACCCGGAGCAGCCTTTCGGTTTTCTAACAAGTTGTTTCTCTTGCCTCGGGCTGCTCTGCCCAAGCGGCTGTGGGAGAGAGACCCCAGTCCCCAGCTGGCCGGGGGGGGCACGGGCTGATGACAGCAGAGGGGGGCTCAGCACCACACCGAGGGGGGGTCGTGCCATGCAGAGAGCAGGCCGGGGCAGATGCGTCGCTGCACGGGGCAGGAAGCCCCTCCGGCTCGTGCATTGCTCTGCATGGTGCTCATGCTGCAGCTGCAATTTGGGACCAGCGGCTGGGAATGTCCCCGTCCCCGTGGCCATCCCCAGAGGCCAGCGGGGCTGTGGGTCTGCAGTAGCAGGGATGAGCCCGCGCCGTTGCACCGTCCTGGTTGCACATGCGCCATCCATGCTGCGCCATCCATGCTGCGCCGAGCTGTGCTGCGCCGTGCTGCCCATGCCATGCCGGGCTGCTCGCGCCGTGCTGCACCGGGACAGCCGCGCCGTGCCGTGCCGTGCCGCGCCGCGCCGTGCTGGCCATGCAGGACCATGCTGCCCGGCGCTGCCCATGCCGTGCTGCAGCGCGCTGGCCCCTCGCGGTGAGGAAGTGAAGCCAGCGCGAAGGGGAAGTTGTTGGAAAGTCAGACCGGAATGGCTGATAGGGCAGGCAGAGCTGGGCTTGGTCGCAGATGGTTCCTGTTGGGGAAGGACACGGGCGCAGCTGCCCGGCCTCCCCCCGCCCGCCGCATTATCACCACCCGGCAGCTGTTCACCTTCCCCTCGCCATGGGATGCGGCTCTCCTGCCACCGTGGCCCCGGCGGTCACATGAACGGCCCCCGCCGGGCGGGCCGGGACGGCGGGGCAGGCACCGAGCGGGCAGCACACCCCAGGCGGCGCTCGGCATCTCCCCGCTCCGCGCGGCTCCCCGCCGCTCCTCCGCCTGCGCGGTGCCGGCAGCATCCCGCCCGTGCCCGCCGCTCACCCCGGCAGCTGGACGCGGCGAGGGTCCCGGCGCCTGCTCGCCCGGGATGCCCGGGGGACCCTCCAAGCCGCGCAGCCGCCCCTCGTCGCCCGCGCACGGCAGGACCGGCCAAGGTAAGGCGGCGGGGGCCAGGTGGCCGCGCGGCCGCCCCGCTCCGCTCCGTGTGCGTGCGCCGCGGTGCTGGTGACTCATCCCTGATGTCAAACAGAGCCTGGGCCCCGGGCAGGTGCTCTGCGAGGGCGGCAGCGCCCGCACGCCCGGGCACCCCAGCTGGAGGATGCGCTTGTTGTCCGAAGGCGGGTGCCGAATGCCCGCTCGGAGCCCACGTGGCCGGCGGGGAGGGCTGGGGGTGGCCGGGGGGCCCGGCCGAGCCGCGCAGGATGCCTCGCCGGCACAGAGGGCACCTTCGGCGCCTGCTCTGCAATTAACCTTTCCGTAATGAGTAATCAGCCGCATTTACCTTTTATTTACAGGGTTTAAAGCCTCTGTTTGCTTGGTGCTTTCTTTCATTATCGGGTCAGCAGCTCACGTGCGGCTCGGGAGCACGTGTTCCCACGCTCGTGGCCAGGCATCAGCCGGATCCTGAGTGCCACAGTTGGCACCGCCGGGGTCGGATCCGGCCCCGCTGCCTCTCCCAGTGGTTTGCTTGCAGCACGGGAGCGTCGGGGCCGGGGCTGGGCGAGAGGTGTGCCGGTGCATCCCACGGCCACACGTGCGGGTCAGGCAGGGGGACCGGCTCCCCCAGCCCCGGGACCCTGCGGTCCGGCTTGGGCGCTTGGAGCAGCTCGGTGCAGCGAGGGGCAGCAGCAGGTCCAGGCCCCGGAGGGCGCAGGGCTTCGGAAGGGATGCTGGAGCCAGGCCGGGCGCGGGAAGGAAACCCCTTCCCTCCGCCCGCTGCAAGCCCCACTGGCGCCCGGCACGGGGCAAAGCGCCCGGCGGGGCTTTGGCTCCCTCTCCGCTCCGAAACAGCATGTGCCACTCAACGCCGTCACCCGCAGCCAAGGCCTCCCGCGCACTATGTCCCGAGCCAGGGGCTGACCAGGCTCCGGGGCACCCAGCCGGGGGATGCGCGGGCAGCGGGCGGCTGCTCCGCGGGCGCCGGTGACCGGAAGGGTGCAGCACGGGGAGCTGTGCAGATTGCTGCGGGCCCGCGGCGATGCCGGTTAGGCGCTTGGCAGGAGAAATGTTTATTTTGTTGGCCAAATATCTCTGCAAACTTCCTGATTTACTTGCGGCCGGCGAGGCAGCGATAGGGCTGGCGAGGCCGTTGCCTGCCCCTCGCTCCGGCTTCGGCGCTGAGAGCTGTTATCTCGGATGCGCAGCGGGCAGGGAAGAGGTGGAGAAAGGGAAATGAAATACAAGAGGTGCCACATTTTTTGCTCTTGATAACAAGCCCTGCTTTTAGCCTGGGAACTTGGAAACGACGCAGGTGGCCGGGGACAGCCGCAGCGTCCCCCGCTGCCCCGGTGCGCCTGGACCTCGCAACGAATAACGAGCCTGTCCGACGGGCCGGCCACGAGGCTGGGGCTCCCTGCGGCGAACCCCGGAGCAGGGATGTTCCGGCCGCCCAGTTTTCCTGAGCGGTGCTGCCGTGCCCGGGATGCTTGGCTCCCGGGAGCCGCTCTCGCCCGGCCGGCAGCGCCGTCCCCGGCTGCGCCGTGCGCCAGGCTGTGCTGCACCGGCTCCTGCTAATTCATATCGATTTTTGCAGGGAGCCGAGGTGCTGGAAGCGCAATGCAAGCTAATTAAATTCCCATCATTAAAGAGCCCTGCGCAGATGGGGGCGGCTGGCAGCAGCCCCTTACCTGTGGTTTGGCAGGGCAGAGGGGCGAGCGTTAACCCGTGGCGGAGCGCTCCCAGCCCCCGCACCGCGCGGGGTCTCGCCGGTGTGCTGCGAGGACGTGGATCGCGCGGAGGCTCGGCACTGCTGTCCCCCCCGGCACATGCCGGCCCTGCACGAGAGCTTTAGCTCCGTCTCCGTGCACCCCGGTGCACCAGCTCCTGGAGGGGGGACTCGTGGCAGTCCCCACTTCGAAATTTGCATGGTGTCCAGACTGCCCTGGCAAGGGAAACGGGGAAGCCTGGCCCTTAGCAGCCCAGAACCCCGAAGGTGGAAAGCCCCGGGGGAACCGTGATGTATCCCAAAGTCTCCTGGTGCTTAAGCCAAGCTGGGGATTTTTTGGAGGCTGCGGAGCAGGGAGGGACGAGGTGATAAGCAGTAGGGTCCGGTTTCCCTTCGAACACCACAAAGCGGGAATGAATCTGTCGGCCAGGAAAACATGATTTTTTTTTTTTTTTTGATGTTCATGGAAGTTGCACAAAAGCCGCAGAGCCTCGAGCTGCCGCGACGGAGGGAGGCAGCGGAGGTCGGCGGCTGCTCCTACCGGCCCTTGGCACGGGCAAGCGGCCGGGACTGGGCAGCTCTGGGACCAGGCGGCTCTGGGACCGGGTGGCCCAGGCGCCAGGGCCGGGGGCCCGGGAGCCCCCGCGGGCAGGCGAGCGAGGAGGGAAGCCAGCGCAAACGAGCCCCCGTCTTAAGAAACGCTGGCGAGAGGCGCTTCCTGCGCAGCAGATGTCCCGGCGGCGGATGCAGCTGCAGCGGGCGATAGCTGGCGCGGGCGAGCTGCCTTCGCCGGCCGCTGGCTCCCGCCCAGCCCTTATCTCCGCCGCGCATTCCCCGCCGAACGCGGGAGCGGGGAAGGGCCGCGCCGGCCGGCGCCAGCAAAACGCACGGGGAAGAGGGCGCCGGGGCTGCAGCCCGGCTCCCGGGATTAGCCCCGGGCTGGATTTAGACGCTGAGATTAACAGCGCCGCGTCCGCGGGCGCAACGCGTCGGGTGGGAAACGCCGCGCGTCCCGATTGCACCGCGCGGGAGGGAGCCGGCGGAGGGGCTGCCGTGTCGGAGACGTGCCCGCTTGCCCCTGGCCCGGGGGGGCTGCACCTCCCTGCACCGCGCCGGGGCCCCTCGGAGGGGCACGAGCAGGTCCTGGTGCAGGAAGGGACGCCCGCCCCGGCGCGGGGCTCCGCATTGCCTCGGTGCCGCGTGGCTGTGCGAGGGCTCCCCGGCGGCAGCCGGGCTGCACCCACGTGCGGGTAGAGATCGAGAAACCCAGACGGGGAGATGAACTCGCTCGGGGTCACGCAGGAAACCTGCGGCACGCCGGGGGCTGAGCACCGGCACAGCTCAGCGCCTTCGCCTCCGGACTGCCCTCCGGGGCTGCAGGCAGCTCAGGGGGAGCAGCGCCCCGGAAAGCGCAGCCCAGGGAAGGGGCAAACGCGGCGCTCGGGGGGCCGGAGCCACTGCGAGCTCCCGCGGGCTCCCAGGGGAGCCCAGCCTGCCGGGTGCCTCCTTCCCGGCGGTGCAGTGCTCGGCTGCGGCTGCTGCCTAAGAATATCCCCGCTCTTCCCGCAGAGCATCCCTGGGCCGGAGCGGGCCAGTGCCCCCACGAGCGAGCTGCCCTCCTGCAGCGAGCCGAGGCCCCGGCAGCCGCCGTGCCCAGGGTGCGAGCAGCGCCGCTGGCTGGATGCGGCCCCCGCGCCTCCGCCTCCGCAACGCGGGGCATCCCGCTCCGCACGGAGCGGTCGTGGAAGGGCTGTGCCTGCCGCGGGCCCCCCGTCCCTGCCTGCGGGGCCGGGGCTGCCCCGGCGCGTGGTGTGGCTCAGCCGTGCCCGGCACGTGTGCGCGGGGCTGATAGCAGGCGGGGGGCATGTGCGCGGGGCAGATACGGCGGTGACCATTTCCTGCAAGGGTCGGTGCCGGCTGCACACATCCGCTCTGCGCATCCCTTATCTGCGGGCGTTCTGTGCCGTGCCGAGCACCGATAGCCCCCGCCTCGCCCCGAAGGCCCCTTCGCGGGCAGCCCGTTTGCCCGGGGGAGCCCCGCGGCTCCTGGGGAGCCCCCCGGGCTGCCCCGCTGCGGGGGCCGTGATGCACGTGGAGCAGGACGGGGGCCGGATCCCCTCCTGGTGGGTCCCAGCCCCGAAACGCCGGCACCTGCGAGCAGCACTGGTGGGTGAGGGCACCAGCGTCGCCCAGCGGGCCCGAACACCTGGAGGGCAGCTGTGCTTTGAGCGCGGGAGGACGAGGCGCGGGGGACGATGCTGGGCGCGCGGCAGGGGCCGGGGAGGAGATGCTGCCTCCTAAAACAAAGGGAGAGCGGATTGACATAACATGTGCACTTAATCCCCGCGCCGGGCTGCTGCGCGCCGAGCCATCAATCACGCGCCCGCGTGACTGGCAGAAAGTCGTTGCGGGAGTTTCCACCCGATCTGCCCCTGGCCGCCGGGAGCCCGCTGGAGGGGCCCGATCCTGCCCTGGCGCGGGGCTGCGGCTCAGCCGCTCCGGCCGGCTCCGTGCCCAGCTCCAGATTTGCTGGGGGAAGGATTGCCAGCCCCGCGCTGGGCCGCAGCCAGGCAGCCTATCGGCCGCTCGCAGGCGCTTATCTCCCGGCCCTGCCGCCCGCTCTAATCTGCTTTCCCACCGCGGCGAAGCGCGGCTGCTGGGAATGCAGAAGTGGGAGATCGCCCCGTGCCTCCCGCCTCGCCGCGGCGCGTTTCCAGCCGTTTCCACGTGCTCGCTCCCGCGGCCGCCCAGGTGCCCGTCCTGCACCCCGGGCTGGTGCGAGGTGGGGGTCACTGCACCCAGGTTATATCAGCTGCGTACGGGAGCATCAGGGGCCGCGGGCAGCTCTGCCCCGTTGCCCCGGAGCTGGCGCCCATCCCAGGGAGCCGAGGGAGGGATAACCGCGGGGTCTGCCCGCGCCGGGGTGGCAAGGCCGGGAGCCCCGTCCGCCCGTCGCGGTGCAGCGCTGGCAGCGGGCGCAGACACGCGGCAGGGCTGGCGAGGGAGCAGGCTGGGGGGGCCGCGAAGGGGTTAACGCGGGGGAAGTTTGCTCACTCTCGGCAATGATTTAAACCAGACAGAAAGGTTCTGTCATCCATCACACTAACAGCCAGATCATTGTGTTTTAAAGTGTCTGTAATTGCAGCAATACAGAGACTGGGAGGAAGATAAAGGCTGGGAAGATGCAAATGCAGGGAGGAAAGCACCAGCCCCCTGCTTCCAGCCTCCGGAGCGGCAGCCAGGCCCGGGGCTCCTGCCGGCGGGATGCGGGATGCTGCTCTGCCGCGCAGCCCTGCTGCTGCCCCCGGCACCCCGAGCGGCCGGGGCAGGAAACCCAGCAGCAGCCCTGGGGCCCCGCGGCCCGCAGCGCTGCTGGTGGGGGGCGTCCGGGGCAGCCCCGCGGGCCCCCAGGTGTTGCAACGAGCGGGCAGAGGCGCAGGAGCGCTGCGGAAGCCCCCGTGCGCCCCGCGGCGCGGCACGGGCCCTCCGGGGAAGCTGTCCAGGGCTGCTGGGTGACAGTGCCAGCTCGCCTTGCAACCGCCCGTTCCCTCCGGGTATAAACAGCCCCAAACCAGCCTCCTGCCTCCAGCTTTCAGGCAGGGACCTGGGGTGAGTCGCCGGCTGCGGTCGACCTGGAAATCTGCAGCCAGCTGGGACCCAGACGTCCCCCAGCTAAGCCTTCCTCTCCCCCGCGGGCTCCTCACTTTCCTTACGGCCTGGGAGCCGTCGGAGGGACCTGGGCTTCGGCAGGATCCGTTCCCACAGCCGGGCATGGGGAACCGCAGGGCGATGGAGCCCCTGTCGCCCCGTGGGGCTGGGAGCTGCAGGCAGGAGGCCCTGGCTGGAGGCGAGAGGAGGATGGGGGAGCCACTGCTGACATTGACGGGGAAAATCACCTCTAATTTTTATTGCAAACAGTGCAAACAAACAAACACAGGAGCAGGCACAGGCAGGAAACGGTCCAAAGCCCACAGATTTTGAACGTTATCTTCTTTACTCAAAATATTACCTTTATCTTGCAGCAGCCTCGCTATTGGCTTCCCCGTTATCCCTGGCTTAGTGCTAAGTGGCACTTCTCATCCCCCATCCGCCCGCAGCAGGGCATCCCCGGGGTCCATGCACAGGGACCCACGGGATAGGCGCACCCGGCACGCGAGGAAGCGCATCCCGGCATGGCCATGGCACTGGGGCTCCGTCGCGGCGCTGAGGCCGCGTGCAAGCAGGCAGGCAGGCAGCGAATTATTAACATTCAGGCGAGGGCCGCCGAATAAAGCGAGCTAACACAAATGTTTATTTTCACAGTAGTGAATTATGACTTCAATAGACCCAAATTACAGGCTGTGCGCGCTGAATAGAAACGAAACAGACCCCACCACCCAAACGCAGCCCGGGGGGGACACCGGGTGTCTGCAGGCAGCGGTGGGACGGGGTGTCCTCGGTGCCAGCCCGAGGTGGCGGCGCAGGACGCTCGCGGTGCCCAGCAGAGAACTGCCTCCATGTCTAACCCGCTCGCTCCCTAATGGCAGCGGGTTGCAGCAAGATCCCGCCCTTGGCAGCTTTGCGGGGACCCAGGGGTGCGTGGGGACAGGTTCGGTGACCCACTGGGTCTGACCGGGCTCATGGGGATGTCGCCAGCTGGGCGTTTGCAGCTGGATTTTGCAGCGTATTTGACAGCTTGCAATCTGCCGGGGCGGACACGTGGCAGCAGCTGGGCAAGCGGAGCCCCATGGTGGCACCAGTGGATGTGCCACCGTGGCAGGGCCCGAGCCAGAGCGGTGCTGCCCAAGCGAGGAGCGAACTGCCAACGCTGCCATCCTGCACAGATCAAGGCTCCAGCACCCCGGCTGGCTCCCAGACATCTGGGCATTCGCCGTGCAGCGCATGCAGTGCCCCGTTGGTGCTCCTTCGGCCACATGGCGCGCCTCTCTCCAGCTTTGTTCCTGCCTTTTCCGTGCCCAGGGGAACGGCTGCACGGGGGTGGCCGTCAAGGCTCTCTGGCGTGCCCAGCCTGCTCGTCTCGCCCAGCGAAGTTACGGGGTCTGCCCCGGTGGAGCCCCCGGGCTGAGCCGATGGTGGGACTCTGGCTGCACTCCACGAAGGCTCTTCGGCTGTGCAGCCAGGGATGTGTGTTGTGCCGTGCACCCGGGGAACCGCATGTGCTGGAGAACGCGCACCACCGGCATTTGCATGTGCCAGCTGGGTGCCTGGCTATGCAAAGGGCCGCGGCGGCAGGGCCGGTGGCAGTGCAGCGCACAGCTGCGCACGGCGGTGGTTTTCCTGCCCTCCTGCCGGCCCTCGCTGGCAGCGCTGCAGCGAGCTTCCCCGGCGGGCGGCAGTGGCCACGGGCAGCGAGCAGCGAGCAGCGAGGCAGCTGGGATGGGCCATAATACGGCAGTGCTGGCAACGGCGGTGCAGCAGGAGCAGGGGTGCTGTGCACCGTGCATCAACTGTTGTTGAGAAGAAAGCTACCAAGACCGTAACGCTCTCCCCAGGGAATTTCTCCCAGCTACGGTTAAGCAACAGGCACTTGGCGCCTCTCCACCCTGAGCCATCAGCGGGCAGAGCCAGGTCTCCCCGCAGAAGCCAGCAGCCTGGGACCTGCAGGATGCGGCCCCTCCTGGTTGGTGTCGCTCGCAGCCTGGCCAAGCGGGGTGAGGGCTCCCGCGAGCCTCCTCCGCCCAGCGAGGCCGCGCCAGCCCCGCTATTCGGCTGCGCCACGGTGAAGATCCCATGGGCAGCCACCTCTCGGCAGCCCCTGGGGTGGGCAGGGACCTGCTTGTCCCAAGCAAGGAAATGCTCTGAGCCCCCCTGACATCAGTGACGGGCCATCGTAAAAGGGGCAGCGCAGAAACACGTCGGCTCCTGGAGCACGGGAAGAAAGAGGAATGCAAAACTGGAGCTGGAGATCAGGCTGGGGGAGAGCAGGATGGTTGAGGTCAGGATGCTGCAACCTTGTCCCGTCGCAGCCTGGCCAGCGGAGTGACATGGGTGGGAGCTGTGGCCATGCAGCGGCCTCGCAACGGGCATTTCGCGGCAGCATGCAGCGGTTGCGTAGAGCCTGTGCAACGGCCGTGCAGTGCCTATGTTGCAGCGATGCCGTGGCCGTGCAGCTGTTGTGCAGTGTTGTGTTGTGGGTGTGCAATGGCTGCGCACTGCCCATGCAGCGGTTGTGCAATGGTTGTGCAGCGGCCACGCGATGGTCATGCAGTGCCTATGCAGCGGCCGTGCAGTGCTTGTGCAGCGGCTGTGCCGTGGCAGTGCTGGCGCGGTGGCCACGCAATGGCTGTACGGTGCCCACGCAGCAGCCGCGCAGCGCGGGGCGGCGCTGCCTGGCAGGGGTGCTGCACTCGCCCGGCAGCCCCAGCCTCCGCGCCGGGGCGCAGCCCTGCGAAGAGGGAGAGGATGACTAACACAACCACCGCACGGGCGGCAAAGGCTCCTCGCAGCAACTTGCAGAGGGAAGGCAGCTGCCAAGCACAGTAATTACGCAGAGAGGCAGGGCTTCGGCTCGCAGGGAAATTAGCAGGGTTTGCGTTACCCAGTGCACAAACGAGCAACAACATTGTAGTAGGATTCGAGTGGGGGAGGGAAGTTTTTAATGTCCCCCCCCCCCCGGCTGCACGGGACGGCCCAGCTGCGAGGGAAGGGCACGGGGGACCCAGCGTGGGCAGAGACTTCCCTGCGCGCTTGCTCTGCAAACGCACCCACCGCTTCCACCCACATCTGTAGAGAAAGGGCCCTGGCGGGGCTCTCCGCTGGCATTCCCGTGGCGCCGGAGCTGCACGGCTGCCCTAGGGAGCCCAGCCGAGGCGAAGGGAAGGGGCTGGCATGGGGGGTGACCCTGGGGGCCCGGCCCGGCCTGGCGTGGGGATCCCGGGACACCGAGGGAGGCTGTGCCTGCGGGGCCTGCCCTGTGCAGATGTTGTGACCCCACATGTGGCTGCTCCTACTGCAGCCCCGACCCTCGGCCCCTCTGCGAGAGCAGGGGAGGGAGAAAGGAAGCAAAGCAAAGCAGCCCCCATCCCCTTGAAACACCCCCCCCCGTGCCCCTCCAGCCCTTGCAAGCCCCGACCCAGCCCCTTGCAAATACCCACAGCCCCTGGCCAACCCTGGCCCCAGCCCACTGCAAACACCTCCCAGCCCCTTGCAGTCCCCCAGCCCCTTGCAAACCTGATCCCCAGCTCCCTGCAGCCCCCAAGCCCCGTGCACCCCTTTGGTCCCCAACAGCTCCCCAGTCCCAGGAAGTCCCCCTGACCCCTGCAGCCTCCCAAACCCCACGCAGCCCCCTGCCCCCATGCAGCCCCCAACCCCCCTGCAGCCCCTGGTCCTACACAGCCCCCGACCCCCTGCAGCCTGTGCACCTCCGACCCCCTCTGCAGCTCCTCAGTCCCATGCAGACCCCAGACCCCCCGCAGCCACCTGGCCCCGTGCAGCCCCCCAACCTGCTGCACCCCGTGCACCCCCCAGTACCCTGTGGCCCCTTGGCCCCGTGCATCCCCCAGCCCCCCCCGGAGCCTCCCGGCCCCGTGCACCCCCAACCCCCCTGCACCCCTCGGCCCTATGCAGCCCCCGGGACCCCTTGGCACCCCCTAAACCCCGCGCACCCCCCACCCCGCTGCACCCCCGGCCCCGCAGCCGGGCTCCGCGGCCCCGCTCCGGCGGCGGCGGCGGCGGCGGCGGGGCGCCCCCTGCCGGGCGCGGCGGCGGCGCCGTCTAAGGCAGCGGCGCGGGCGGGCCGCGCTCACTCCGGGGCGGGCGGGCGGCGCGGCGGCAGCGGGCGGCGGCGCCGGGCCCGGCACCGGCAGCGGCACCGGCAGCGGCACGGAGCGCAGCGCAGCGCGGCCCCGGGGCGCCCCATGGCCGCGGCGCGGCGCCGCCAGCGCCGGGGGATGCGAGGCGCCGAGCGCCGCCGGGCAGCGCGCAGGAGGTGAAGCGAGCGCCCGCGGATCTACCGGCTCCGTCGTCCGCCGCCCTCCACCGTCCCCTCCGGGCCCCCCGCCCCGGGGGAGCGCCCCGACCCCCGGGCTGGCGGCCCCCGGCGGGCGGCGGCGGGCAGGGGCCGGGGGCAGCCGCCGCCGCGGGGCCGCGCTCCGCCCGCGCCGGCCTTAGCGGGGCCGGGGCCGCCGCCGGGGGCCGCTGCCGGCTCTGCCCGCGCCGGCCTCCGCCTTGGGATTTACCTCACGGCCCCGCCGCACCTCAGGACGGTAAGTGCCGTCCGCCGACGGGGGGGTCCCGGGGGAGGGCGGCGGGGAGGCTCCCGGCGCCCGGGGGCGGCTCCCCGGCACCGTGCGCCGCCGTCCGCGGGGCGCGGGGCGGCTGCGGAGCGGAGCGGAGCGGCGCGGGCGGCGGCGGCCCCGAGCGGCGGCGGAGCGGCCCCTCCGCGGCCGGGGCAGCGGCTCCAGCGCGGCCGGGCGGCAGCGTGCGGCCCCCCCGGGGAAAGGGGGCGCGGGGTGCCCGGGGAGCACTGCCCGGCGGTGCCGGTCCGACAGCAGCCCTCGCCCCCCGGGAGGGCGCGTCGGCGAGGGGCTGGGGCTCGCCGGCGGCGGAGGAAGGGGGAGTTGCTTGGGGGGCTTCCTCGGCACCAGGGTGCCTGGGCGTTGGGGGGGGGGTCTCGGCAGCGCGGCGAGCCGGCTCCCCGCGTCCGGATGCGCCAAGGGACCCGGCTCCGTCGGGGACGCGGGTGCCTGGACGTGCGGGCGCCCAGGCGCTGCGAAGGGAGGCCGGGCCGGGCGCCCGGGGAGGGCTGCGATCCCGCCGGCGCCGTCCGAGCAGAACTGGCAGCGGGGAGTGTGCGGAGGGGCTGCGGGATTCGGGTCCCCTCTCCTGCCGCGGTAGCGGAGGGGCTGGTGCTTCGCTGAGGGCTCTACTGGGTCCGCGCACCGGGAATCGCCGGCCGGAGGTTTCCGAGAGCGGGGCGGGGAGGTTGGGGCGGATGCGGGCGCCGTGTCCCGGCGAGAGCCGCTGCGCGCCCCGCGGATCCCGCCTGCGCGGCTGCGGAAGGCGTTTGCTTCCCTGCGTGACTGGCGGCGAAACCTGGGAGCCGTCTGCTCCTCGGAGGCATGAAAACCCATCGACTCCAAATCGGGCTCTGGGAGCAGCCGATTTACAGATTTAGCTCTGCTCGGCGGTGAGGAGGTGCTAATCTTCTCAGGAGAGTTTCTGAGTCAGAGGGAGGAAACCTCGGGCTGGTTTGTGAAGTTATAGCTGTAATAACATTATAATTCTGTGTTTAGTGCGGTGTATTTACATGTAAGCAGCATGGGTCTGAGCTGTAGACACGTTCTGTGTCCTCACGTACACCAGGGGACGGTTTTATTGGATGCAGGCTTGGAAATGCAGCCTGGCAGAGGAGGCATCCGGCTCGCTGCCCTAGTGCTGCTGTGCTTCTCGTCCTAACAGCCATTAACCACGCGCGGGTCTGCCTCGCGGCGTCTCTCCAGCGCTGCCGCCCTGCCGAATTGCATTAGGAGGCTGTTGTCTGAAGTACTGCCTGCTCCGTCACCCTGTCCTGCGAGCGCCCGCAGCACGCCGGGCTGCGGTGCCCGCGCCAGCAGCATCCTCCCCGCGGGCAGGGCAGGGCAGGGACACGCTGCCCGGCCGGGGGCTGCGGGGCGACGTGTGCCGTGGCCCCGCACACCGCGGTGCGTGCCGCTCCAGCCCTCGCGGCTGCAGCACACGTCCTCCGTCTGTGGCACTGGCGGTGCCGAAATCCCGAGGGATCCGCTAAGGGGATGCTGCCAGCTTAGACTCGGAGCCCAGTGACGGAGCGTGGCGCTGGCCGCCTCGTCTTGCGGTGCGCGTTCCCGCGTGTGCGTTTTCTCCCCAGCGGAGCGGGGGCTTGCAGCGTCTCTCTGCACCGTCCTCCTGCTGCTGGATTTTGCTTCTGGATACTGCGGACTGTGTGCTTGCGTTTTGCACCTTTGTTGGATTTTTGCCTTTTAGCTGAGAAAACTTTGCAACTTTCCTGCAATTTCAAAGAGCTGCGGCTTCTTCTGGCTTTCATTTTGTTTTTTTAATTTGAGGTCACGTGTATGTTGACAGTGTCTCTGAATCTAAGCAATGGTCTCGTCTCTAGCGCCGAAGGAGCTTTGAGCTCTTCCCTCTGTTGTGTTCTCTCTGTTCAGGAACAAAGAGAGATTTCTGCCTTTAATTAAAAGGAATATTAATTCTGCAGCCCTTTGTCGATGAACTTGGAGCCACTCTGCAAGCATTCGTCTGCTGAGCACCGCTGTGGGGCGAGCTCCACTACGCGCGCTGGCAGCGGTGGAGGTCGGGGCACGGAGATGTTGGGGAATTGTCCCGAAAACGCACAGTGAAACCGGAGCAGAAATCGGGGAGTATGCTGAAAGTCCAGGCACCTGCAGCCCTGCGCCGGTCCCCGGCGAGATAGACCCGGGGCCGAGCTGTCGCCTGCAGCGGGGACTTGCTTCTCCGGACGCAGATGAGGCAGGTCCTCGTGCCCGGTGCTTCCATGAAAAGAGAAGTTCGAATTTTGCTTTTGCTGTGGCTGGGGAAAACCCCCGGGAAGGAAAACAAAGATGAACTTGGCTGTGCAGAGGGTTTTTTCTCCGCCTGCTGCCCCTTGTCGGGCCCCGCCGGTTTCTGGGCTGGCAGGTAAGGTTTTACCCAGCAGCGGCCAGATGTTGTGCATGTTCTGCTTTGAAAAAATCTGCAGCTGCAGGTGTTGGCTTGTAGGAAGAAAAAGCGAAGGGTGCAGGCAGGGCAGGCGGGTCGCTCGCATGCTGGGTGCCAGGACGGGGCTGGGTGCCGGATATGGACACGACACACAGTGGGAGCAAGGCCTCGGCCAGTGCCAGAGTCGTCTGTGAAATTGGGATCGTCCCGGGCGTGAGACGAGGCCTGAAGCAGGATGGAAAAATACTCTGGAGGGCTGCAGTGCTGGGAAAGCCGTGCCGATACCGCGTGCGTGGGTTTGGACTGCCCGGCCGCCGCCTGTTGCTGCGGCACGTGTTGGGGCGGCCGGGCCGGGGGACGCTGCCGCGGCTGTGATCGCAGCCTCCCTCCTGCACCCCAGCAGCTCGCGGGAGCCTCCCGGCACGACCCGATGCACACGGCTGCCACCGCCGCGGCAGGAGGCCCCGGGGAGAGGCGCTGGCAGCCGGCGGCTGTGCAAGGTGGCCGGGTCTCTCGCGACATCCGTCTCCTTTGCCCGCATCGCGTGCTGGGTTTCTGCTTCCGAATTGCATTTGTCTGCACATGGGAAAAACCTGGGCAGTATCCTGGAGTGGGGCTGCGAGGGGCTGCATGCGGAGAATGGGGTCTCGGCGCTGGTGGCTGCACCCAGCCGGTGGGGTGGGGGGTGCAATCCCGCGGGGTGAGAGCCAGAGCCCGGTGCCGGCTGCCAGGGCTTTGGGGCGATGGGGGCCTGATCCGGCAAGCGGGGCTGTCGGCAGCGGGGCTGGGCCCTGGGAAGGAGTGGGGGGGGATTTGAGGTCCCGGGCGGCTTGGTTTTCCATGTCTTTCCTGGTGCTGGTTTCTGTGCTGCGGCGTGGGCGAAGGGCCGCAGGGTGAGCGGGGCTGCCTTCACCGCCCTTGCGGGGATGCGGGAAGCTCCGCTGCCTTTGCCCCGCAGCGCGGGGAGCCTGGGAACGGAGCCTGTGCCAGACACGGGGGTTTGCTGTGGGGTCGCTCTGCCTCTGCCCCCTCGCCAGCCTCGGTGCCAAGTGGGTGCAAAAGGCTCCCACTGGGATCCGGCCCGTCTTTGTGGTGCGGCCGTGGAGGGGAGCTGCAGCGAGGTTTCCAGGGGAATCCGTGGGAAATCAGGCCCCGCTGTGGAGGGAGCGTGAGGAACGTCCCGCGAGGGGCACAGGCACGGGCTTGGTGCCAGCTGGGGTCACTTCCCGGGGGCCAGCACCGGGCAGGGGGCTCTGGCCGGTTTCTTGGGTCCGGGTGCCACCGAGGGATGCAGCGCTGCGGTGCCGGAGCTGCAGGGACAGGTCTGGTCCGAGGAGCCCGCGCGGTCCCGGCAGCCCGGCCCTGCGCCTTGGGCAGCTCCGGTAGCATCGGCGTCGCCGCGTGCCGCTGGCTCCTTGCCGGGGGGCTGGAGGGCTGGTGCACCCCGGGCGCCTCTCCCGGCCCCGCGGCCGCCCCGCGCTTCGGTGCAAGGGGCCCTTTCTCGCGGCGCCTCCTTGTTCCCCTTCCGCGCCGGGGCGGCGTGGGCGATCCTGCCCGGCAGAGCCGGCGGAGCAACCCAGGTGCCGGAGGCCGGACTTCTGCTTTTCGCGCCAGGCCCAGGGCCGTGAAACGGGGGGAGGCAGCAATTATTCGCTCCCCCGGGCTGGGGCGAAGGGAGGATCCTGAAGCTGGCGTCAATCTGGGGAGCTTTGTGTCGGGATGGGACCAGGCTGGTTTTCCAGGGAAGGAAGCCCTCTGCCCGGGCAGCCCTGGGCACGGCGGCGGGCTCGGGGGTTGAGCTGGTTTTAGTGCAGTTGCCCGTTTCTGGGTTTATTTTTAGAATTCCTGAAGCTTGTTTTCTGCCTTGCCTCCCGAGGGGCAACCCCACCTCGACCGGCCCGCAGCTTTCCTCTGGAAGATGCTGACCAGTGTTTCCAGAAAGCATCTGAGGGATTTCCTGTTTATTTTGCAAAATCCTTATTAATACTTTTTCCCGCATCATTTGATTAATTCGCACATGGGTGAAATTGCCTTGAAATGGAGTGTACAGATGGGAAAAGGCAGAGGGGGAGTAACCCAGCAGCCTGCGGGCGGCCGGGATGCGCCGCCTGGGTTGGGCTGTCCGTCGCAGCCGTCGACGTGCTGGTATCCGCCAGGCAGGATCAGGCCCGGGAGTCTCCAGGGAGCCAGCGGCATCTCGGCATTCCCATGCTGCAGGGGCCTCCCACAGAGCCCCCATCCGGCACTGGCGCGGAGAGGGGGCGTTTTTCCAGCCCTCCGGCCAGCACCCTGAGCATCGTCCCCGCTCCTGGCACTGCCGGCGCTCGCCTGCTCCCGCTTTGGATCGATCTGCATTTTGAGGCTCTGTGCCCCGTTTCTCCCCTTTTTCCCCCAGCATCAGAAAGTTCCTCCCAGCCCCTGGCTTGGTTTTGCAGCTCGGGGGATGCCAAAGAGGTGGAGCAGAGCCGGGCCGCGTCGTTGGACGTGGCCGGGAGGAGGGTGCAGGGCCCCGTCCCGCAGGTCTCTGCGGTGCCGCCCCTCTCCAGGGGCTGCTCGGATGGACGAGGGGAGCCGGCACCCGGCGGGCCCGCGCCACCCCGGCAGGGCTCTCCGCTGGCTGCGAAAACTGCACGCGACATTTTTAGCCTGCGCCTCTCCTTTCCGTGGGAGAGCATCGGGCTTTGCGGCGAGGGCAGGGGCCGGGGGCTCCGGCTGTTTCGGGGATGTGCCTTCCGCAGCGGGAGCTCTGCCCGTATCAGGGCAGGGGTCTCCCCCACAGCGCCGGCCTTGCTGCCCAGCGTGCCAGGCTGGCCGGCGGTGCCCAGGTGTGCCGGGCCGGCTGCAGCGCTGTTTACTCGCAGTGTCTAGCAACTATATTTAATTTCCAGGAGCGGGAGACAGCTGGGAAGCAGCGCGGGGCGCGTGTGCGTGCTCGCCTCTCCCCGCGGCCCCGGGCAGCACTGCGGAGACGTCGGCTCCGGGGCGCGACGCTTCTGCGGTGAGCGCGCTCTGCCCGGCACGATGCCGGTGCCTCCGCTGGGGCGGGAGAGCCGGGCAGGGGGGTTTGCCAGGCAGGTCCCTGGCCCCGGGCCCGCTCCGAGGTGGAAGGGCGGCCGGAGCCGCCCAGCCCCACGCCCCGCCGGCTGGTTCCCGCGAGCCGTTGTTGACTCACGCGCTCCGACGTTCGGTCCCAGGGCTGAGCCCGAGACGGTTTTACAGGCGAGGCTGCAACGCACAAAATGTTCGACTCGTGAAATATGTAGCGTGAGAAAATAGCCTTTTCTGTTCTCCTCCTTGCTGCCGCTGTTCCCCCTGCCCCATCTGCTCGCTTGGAAAGCTTCCCGCAGCCGGGAAGCACCGGGGGGGGGGGGCCAGGGGCTGCGGGTCCAGCTCGGCTGCCGGCCCGAGGGGTCACTGAGCACTGTGGCTCAGTGCCGCGCTAACACACTGTGCCGGGGGAGGCCTTCGCCCCTCCGCCTAAAACTGGAAGTCGGAGAGGGTCTCCGCAGGCCGAGCGGTGCTCCTATGCCGAGGAGGCGTTCGGTCCTCGCTGCAAACGTGCCTCGGGGTGAGCGTATGCAAGGCGCTTTCCTCCTCCGTGCCCTTCCCGGCACATGCGTGCGCCTATGCTTTGGGGCCCGAAGGTTTCCCGTCCCCCAGACGTGCTCCGAGAGCAAACGCCGAGCGCAGCTTAGCTGCCCCGGGTGGCCGCAGGCCCGTGCGAGCCGCGGGGCCGGTAAGCCCAAAAGCGAACGCTCGCGGGGGTACCGCAAGGGTGGTTTTCCCCGTGCCCGGGCGCAAGGGGGAAGGTGTAGCTCGGCCGCCCGCGTGTTTCCAGGAAGGCAGACGGGCTGGGAGCGCGCCGCGTGGCGTCTCGGAGCCCGCGGGAGAGCCGGGGGGCCGATGGGCGCTGCCCCGCGAGGCGCCCGCCGGGGGCTGCCGGCCGGCCGGCCGCGGGGGGAGCCCGAGGCCCGCAGCTGGCTACGAGCCATTGTTTTCACCAGCCACCTTAATCCATCATTATCTGGGCATATTTCGGATCCCTGCCAAGAGCAAGGTGGGAAGGGGGGGGTTGTAAGCATGCTTTCCCTATTCCCATGCCATCCTTTTTGCTGCCTGTGTGTAATTAACAGAGTAATTAAAAACAGGATGAGTTAATTGGTATTCATTTATGTGGCAGATGTTTTTAATTGAGATACGAAACAATTTACCTGTTTACATAAACAATAGCAAATGAAGGCTTGTAAAACAGGGAGGATTTTCTATTTATTTATTTATTTATTTTCCCCCCTGGAAGAAAATCGGAATAATCTCCCTCTCCACCACTCCGGCTCCCGGTGACCATGAGCCCGCCGGCGCTGCCCGGGCAGCCGGCGAAGCGGAGGCGGCGGGTGCCGGTCCCGGCTGGGTGGGCGCTGGTGCCGGCGGGTCGGGGGGCTGCGCGGGGGCAGGCGCTGCACCCGGCCTCCCCTCGCTCATCTGCTTGAAAATGCCACGAAGGTTCAAGGTGGAAAAAGGCCCCGCGACACCGGTGGAGGTGGACGCGGGCTGGAGCTCGGGGTCGCTCCCAGCGGGCGGGAGGAGCGCGGCGGGTCACCCGCCTGGGGCTGCAGGGCACCTTTCCGTCCCAGTTGGGACAGCGGGGTGGGACCCTGCTAGGCGCTGCCATCTCCTGGGATGCCCCCGTGCAGAGGGTGAGGATGGCAGGGCCGAAGGCTGGCTTGCAACCCATGCACCGGGCTGCGCGGGTGCTGCCGTGCTGGGGCATGGGCGGCTCTTCCCGCTTAGCCAAGGGGCACCCGGCCGCACCAAACCGTGGGAACGCGCTGCCCGGAGTCGCGGGCTGGGCGGAGAAGCAGGTTGCACGGAGGGGTGCCGCACCGCCCTTCCCAGGAGCATCCCTCCCTGCAGGCAGGCGGGGGCCGGGATGCCTGGCAGGAGGGAAGTGCTCCCAGCGGGACGGCTCGGCGCTGCCGGCTGCGGGCAAGCGCCGGACACCTGAGCCGCGGCAGAGCCGCGCTGTCAGCGCTCTGCTGGCACCGCGCGAGCACATCTGGTTCCCGTCTTCCTCGCAGCATCTGTTATCTGCAGCGAAAGGCTCCCTGTTCGCAGAGCGCCTGTAAGTGCTGCTCGGGGTCTGGAACCGGCAAAAGCCAGGTTTCATTTACATCTTGTGTCGGGGTTTAATTAATTTGATTTCCTCTTAAAAGGCTTCATTTGTG
Source organism: Apteryx mantelli (assembly GCF_036417845.1). Taxonomy (NCBI): domain Eukaryota; kingdom Metazoa; phylum Chordata; class Aves; order Apterygiformes; family Apterygidae; genus Apteryx; species Apteryx mantelli. The sequence continues at coordinate 2,062,398 of NC_089987.1, forward strand.
CTGACTAGTGCCGGTGCTTGGATTTCCCCCCACCCCCCCACCTCGCTCCCCAAAATGTGCTGCTTCAGAGGAACTGCTCAGAGTTGTCGCAGCGAAGGAAACGACGCCGGTGCCATCTGCCCCGGGAAGCCCCCCCTTTCCTCCCGCGCCAGCGCCTGGCGGCGGGGCACCCTCCGTGCCCACCCTGGGTGCCGGCACCGCGCTGCCCTTGCAAAGCTCTTTGCAACCCCCCGGCGCGAGAACGGAGCCGTGTCCCGGAAAAGCACCAGGGGTCGGCTCGGCACGAGCGGCTGGGGGAAGCTATTTCGCCCCTCTGCAATGCCGGGGCTTTGCAGGGAGCCGGGGAGGGGGGGACGTGGGCACCGGCATCTTGTCTGCTAGGGGGTCCCGGGGCAGCGGCACCTTCTTGCAGCGCCGTCCTGGCCGCAGCGGGGCCCCGGGTCACCGTCGGGGCTCGAGGGCTTCGTGTCTGGCAGCGGAGGCAGGGCAGCCCCCGTCGGGCGCCGTCGGGGGGGGGGGGTTGCAGGAGGCAGGAGCGGAAACGCAGTGTTTTTAGGGATGCGACCCCGCACGCGGGACCCGGCCCTTCCCATCCTGCGCGAGCGAGGATCCCCTCCGGGCTCGCTCCTTGCCCGCAGAGCGTGCCGGGGGCTTTGCTCCCCGACGGCGCTCGCCGGGCCCCGGCTCCCCGGCGAGCCCCGGCTCCCAGCCCCGCGGGGGATCGGGCCGGGGCGAAGCGGCGCCGGCGCTGGGCGCCCTCCGGCTCGCCGGCACCTCGCGCCGGCCGCGCACATGTGTTAGTGCTCTGCCGCTGCCGCTGCCTGGCCGCCGGCGCTGGGCGCTTCCCTAACGCGGTCCAGATGGAGCGGCTCTGTCCCTCGCGATCTTATCGGGGAGTTGTTCTTGGCCCCCGTGGCACCGGCAGCTGAGGAGCAGGAATGCTTTCCTTTGTTTAGGAGGCAGCCTGGCTGCGGAGACGTCGCCTCCAGCATCTGGATTTCATTTGTGGCCATTTGGAGAGCATGAAAGATGCTGTTCTTTTAATTCCCTTTTAACCCCTTCCTCCCTCGGCAAGCCCTGCCCGGCCCGGCAGGGGAAGCTCGCAGCAAACCCGGCTTCCCGGCCGCCGCTGCTGCATCCCGGCCATCTCCGTGCCCTCCTCCATCGCCTTCCCCCCCTCCATCACCAGGCTCGTCCCGCAGGGCCAGCGCATCCCCTTCGCCAGGGGACCCTGCCCCTTCCTCCCTCCGCGGCGCTGCCAAAGGGTGCGGAGGGCAGGGGCCGCCCGCTGCTGGCCCAGGGCCCCTGCGGCAGTGGGACAGGCCAGCCGGGGCCGTGGGAAAAGGCAGGCAGGGCCCTGGGCTCGGGCGCCGGCGCGGAGGACTGGCGGGCTGAGCTGCCTGCTGCCCGCGGGCCTGGCTGCGCCGCGGCGGGCACGGGGCCTGCGTGGCTGCGCCGTGGCATGCATTGCTGCCTGCTGGTGTCCGGGGCTGCATGCTGGTGTGCATGGCTGCACGGTGGCATGCACTGCTGCCTGCTGGCACCCAGGGCTGCAAATTGGCATGCACAGTTGCGCGGTGGCATGCATTGCAGCCTGCCAGCGTCTGGGGCTGCACTCCAGTGCATGCAGCTGCACAGTGCTGTCCGGGGCTGCACCCCGGCATGCACAGCTGCACGGTGCCATGCATTGCTGCCTGCTGGTGTCCAGCACCACACGCTGCCATGCACAGCTGCATGGTGCCATGCACTGCTGCCCACCGGCATCCAGCGCTGCACACCGGGGCACACGTGGCTGGGTGGACCCCCACGACCCGTCTCCAGTGGGAGGGAGGGCAGCGGGCTCACGGGACCCCCTTGGGGCTCTCCCACAGCTTTTCCCATGGAAGAGCCAAGGGCAAGCACAAGGGAGCGATTTGGGGGGTGCCGGCCCCCAGCAGCGGTGCAAAGCCCGAGCCCCCGTCACGGTCGCGGGCTGCTGCGTCCGGGCGGCGCCGGGGGTTTGTGCTGGCTCCAGGGCCGAGCCGGGCCGGGGCAGCCGGCAGCGGCGCTGCCGCGGGAGGGCCGGAGCGTCGCCCCTCGCCCGGCGGCACCGCGGCCCGGCCAGGGTGCTGAGGGTTAAAGCCGCCGGTGTGACCAATCAAGGGCTGTGGGTCACGCGGGGGTGTGCGGGATTCGGCATCCCTTTCCCACCGGGAGGCAGGGCGGGGGAGGGCCTGCTCCGAGCAGCCAAAGAGAAAATACTAATCCTTTTATTTTTATATTATTACTTATTCATCTGGGCTGCACAGGCCTAATGGAAACCAGATGTAGGAAAACAGACACAGCCCCGAGCGGCTGGGACAAATTACCCCAAAGAGGAAAAAAAAAAAAAAGAAAGAAAAAAAAATTCCAGCGGAGTTTGAGTCATGTCAGGGAATTATTGCCACATTTGCGAGCGCTGCCGGGAGGGAGGCGAGAGTGCGCTGCGGCTCCCCGCGTCCTGCGAGCGGCCCGCGCAGAAGCGATGGCGGCGCCTTTGCACGGCCGACGGACTGAGCCGGCATTTCCAGGGCAGTGAGTACCTGTGTCCCGCTGGCGGATGCCCTTGGATGCGGCGCTCCGTTCCCATCCAGGGCCTGGAGCCGGCCCCACTCCGCTGCCGGCTCCGCTGGCTCGCAGGGTCGGGGCTCGCGCGGCTCCGAGTGCCCCGCGCTGTTTGCTTGGGGCGTTTCTCAGCCTCGACGCTGAGAAATCCTTCAGGTTCGGGGGCCGTTTCCCGTGCCCGTGCTGCAGTGTTTGGATTATAAACACATCAGGGAAAATTTATTGCCTTAAAAAAAAAAAAAAAAAAAAAAGCGAAAACACACCCAAACGCAGTTTCCCCTGGTGTTTGTTCAGCTTCGTGGAAACTTTCCTCTCGCTGTGAAGTTGTGGAAAAGCCGTGCCGGTGCCAGAAGGAGCGTAGCCGTGTTTCCCGGTGCGCCGCGGCGCGGGCGCCTGTGCAGGCGGGCTGGTGGAGGGGGACGGGGACGGTGCTGGGGGTGCGGACGGGGGCGAGCGTCCTGCCGTGCCTGCCCGGGAGGGACGAGCGGCGGTGCAGAGCCGGCGGCGTGTCCTGCCCGCGGCCGTCGCCGCCTCCTCCTGCGCCAGCCCCGCGGCGCCCTGCCCCGGGGAGGCGTTTGCACCCACGCTCGCTTTTCCACGCCGCGTGCCGGAGGGCCCGATGCCGCCGGTCATGGATGCGCTGCCCAAAGCGAGCAGTCCTCTGTGCGTGGAGCGCTTCGCTGGGCCGCTGCCGGCTGCTTTGCCGTCGGTGGCAGGGTTTTGGCTGCGCCTTGCTCAGCGTCATCCCCGTCCCCCCCTCCGTGGGATGCTCCCTCCCCGCGCGGGCGGCAGCAGGGCGCTCTGGCTGTGGCTGGTCCCCAAATCGATGCTGCAGCCCCATCACCGCGAGGAGGGATCGGCTTCTCGCAGCAGGTGGGAAATGCTGTAGCGTTATCCCGCGGCTGCTGCCGAACCCACCAGCTCCGGCGCAGCACCTCGTCCCCGTGTGGCTCGTCCCAGTGCTTCGCCCAGCGCCAAGCCCTGGTGCGCAGCCGTTTCCTTCGAGCCTGGCATAAAGTTGCAGCCACCGGTGGGGACTTACCCTTGCCCCGAACGTCCCTGTCCCATGACGTGATCCAGCTGGGATGGGAGACGGGGGATGCTGCAACCAGCAGTGACGTCCCGTGGGTGACATGATCCAGCCAGGACGGGAGACGGGGGGTGCTGCGACCAGCAGTGATGTCCCACGGGTGACGCAGTCCAGCTGGGATGGGAGACGGGGGATGCTGTGACCAGTGGTGTTGTCCTGCGGGTGACGTGGTCCAGCCGGCACGGGAGATGGGGTATGCTGCGACCAGGGGTGACGTCCCGCGGGTGACGTGGTCCAGCTGGGATGGGATGCAGGGAATGCTGCAGCCGGGATGCCACGTCCCGCAGGCAGCGTGGTCCAGCTGGGACGGGGGATGCTGCGTCCCAGGATGTGACACCTAGCACCTCTGGCCTCTCTGGCGCACCTGGGCCGTTGTCTCCCAGCGAGCCCTCTCCTGCCCTGTCCCCGGAGAAGGCCTCTCCCAGAGACAGGCAGCTCCATAAAAAGTAAAATAAATAGGTGTTTCTAAACATCCTATTTATTTTGATAGACTCTGAAAGCAAAACGTTGTTTTATGGGGATGGGTGTTGCTTATTTTTAGGATTTTTCCTGCGGCTGGAGCAGGAGAAGGGAACGGAGCAAGGGAAACCGGAAAATCACCCCGTTGCAAGTCCAGGCGTTTGCAGGATTGCCATAGATGCTGGGTGGCTCGTACCCCGGCGTGGGCAGCGGGGATGCTCCCGCTGTGCCCTGAGCGCCGGAGCCGGGCAGACGCTGTGGGAATGGCAGGAGCGGGGACGGCACGGTCCCCTCGCGGGCAGGAGCAGGCGCTGTCTGGCATCGGCGAAGCTCGTTGCGCCGTGGGGCGGTTTGCCTTTCCGCAGCATTTCCGCAGCGAATGCACGCGCCCGCGTGCAGGAGGGCGCTGTGTGTCCCCGGGGGCGCCGGGATGCCGGCGAGGCGCCGTGGTGGGCGACGCTGCAGCCGATGGCAAACCCGACTCGGAGCCGGCCGCGCCGCGTTCCTGCTTCCCCGCCGCGGCTCTGGCTGGGACACGGACCCCGACGGCATCTCGCTCCGGCTAAGACCCCAGATTTATTTAGCCGGGGCAGCGTGCTCCGCAGGGTTCAATTAATCTCGCAGCAGTTGCCGTGCATTAAGCATGCATGTTAGATTAGTGTTTATCAACAGCGCCCGGCGGGGAGCTGCCCGGGCTCGGCGGGGACCCCGGGTGCCGGCGGCGGGGCAGCGCCGGGCGCTTCCTTCTTTGGCTCAGCCAGGGCCGTGGTGAGCCCCGGGCCGGCACGCGCTGACGGATCGCTGCAGCTGCCCCCGCACTTGCGGCCACCCGTCACGGCGCGGCGGCCCCGGCTCTGCTCGCCAGCGGGGCTGGAGCGGTGCCCGGCGGCCCCGGTTCGCAGGTGGCCCCAGTTCGCGGGGGGTGGCCGGGGCAGGCGCCGGGAGCTTCGCCCACCCCGGGGCAGCCCGGGCACTTTGGGGAACGAGCGGGCTCCGGGAGCCCCACGTTGCACGCTCCCCGGTGCATGGGGTGACGAGGCCGCGGGGCTCACCGGAGGTGCGGGCCCTTTCCCGCACCGCGCGGGAGCCAGCCCCAGGATAGCGTGGTCCGCGTGCCTGGCCGTGCCCCGCGCGGAGCTTGTGCTGTGTGGAGGGAGCGCGTGCGGAGCAGGGCCGTGTCCCTCGGCAGTGCGGAGCAGCGCTGCCGGCGCAAAGCAGAGGCTCTGGGAGCACGGCTCAGGAGCAGTGCCGTGCTCGGGAGCGTGCTGCAGCCAAGACGAGCCTCTGCAAGCCCGGCACCAGCGTGCGTCTGCATGGGAGGGCAGGCATCGTCTCCACCGTCGTGTACCCGTGCGGGAGGCTGGGCACCTTCCACCATTGCAAATGCATGGGTGGCTGGGCACCATCTCCACCATCGTGCGTTGGTGCGGGAGGTCAGGCCCTGTCTCCACCGTTGCATCTGTGCAGGAGACTGGGCACCTTCCACCATTGCAAATGCGTGGGTGGCCAGGCACCGTCTCCACCGTCGTGCATTGGTGCGGGAGGTTGGGCACCATCTCCACCATCGTGCACTGGTGCAGGAGGTTGGGCACCTTCCACCGTTGTGCACCTGTGCGGGAGGTTGGGCACCTTCCACCGTTGCAAATGCATGGGTGGCCGGGCACCGTCTCCACCATCGTGCATTGGTGCGGGAGGTCAGGCACCATCTCCACCGTTGTGTACCCATGCGGGAGGCCGGGCACCAGCCACCAGCGCACATGCGTGGGTGGCCGGGCACCATCTCCACCACTCCTCCACCATGCGGGAGGTCGGGCAAGGTCTCTGCTGGCCCTGAGCTCTGCCTGGGACAAGGGTTGCTCCTGTCCTGCCCAGAGCCTCGCCGCCCTGGGAAGGGGCGCGGAGATGCCCAGGGCAGCTTGAGAAATGCCCGCGGCTCCCTCCCGAGTTCAGCGTCGGTTCGGGGGAGCCGCCGGCGCCGGGGGCACGGCCCGCTGCCCGCGGTGCTGCCGGCGGGCGCCGCTCACCTCCCCGCGCCTTCTGCCCGCAGATAACGCGGAGAAGCGGGCCGCCACCATGCCCGACTCCCCGGCCGACGTGAAGACGCAGCCCAGGTCGACGCCGCCCAGCATGCCGCCGCCGCCGCCGGCCGTCACGCAGGGCGCCACGCGCCACCCCTCCTTCACGCCGAGCACCAGTGAGTACCGGGCAGCCGGCGGGACGGGGGGGGACACGGGCACCGAGCCGTGCTGCGGGGACCGAGCCACCGGTGGCGCGGGACGGGACAGGACGGGATGCCGGGCGAGGAGGCCACCCGGCTGCCTCGGGGACCTGCCGCGTCCCCAGAGCCCCGCGAGGCGCCCGTGGCACCGTGCTGTGGGGCGGCGTTCGCCGCCCTGGCGCTCGAGAGGGGCTTTGCGCTGCGTGCCCCGAGCCCCGGGCTGGGCGAAGCGCCGGCAAGAGCTCTGCGTGCCCTGCGCCTCTGCTGCAGCGCCGCTCCGGGCGTCCTGATCTGCTGCCGTGCAATGGGGAAACTGAGGCACGGAGCAGCGCGTGGTGCCGCGGAGCCGGCGGGGGCATGCGGCGGGGTCTCGGAAACGCCCAGCGGGTCGGAGCCGGCCCTGTCGGGGGTCCCAGGCACAGGGGGATCTGCCTGCCGGTCCGTGCGCGGCTCCTGGCGTGGGAGCAGCGGGAGCGCTCGGCGGGGATGCGAGGTCCCAGGCCCCGGCGGGGCGGCGGGCTCCGCTTTCGGAGGGGCCTGGGCCACGTGGCCGTGGCTCGTTGCCCATCTCCTGGCGAGGGATGCGCTGGGGGTTGGATCATGTTGCCATCGTAGCCCGCGGTGCGCGGCCGGATGGGGGTCAGGATGCTGCGGGCAGACAGGAGCCCGTTCCCACGGCTGGTTCTCCCGCGCCGCAGCAGCTCCGGCCCCGGGAAGCGTCTGCTGCGGCTCCGCTCGCGCGCAGGGGTTTTGCTCGTCGCCAGGCGAAACTGCTTCCCGCTTCTAAATCCCGGCGGGGGAAAAACCAGCTCCGTAAGGAGAGCCAAAGCAGCAGCCCCTCGGCTGCGCCCCACCAGCGGGGCCGGGCGGACGGCTGCTTCGCCCCGCCGAGCCACATGTTCCCTAATTTGAAACCGGATTGTGCTCGTCTGCGATCTGATGGGTTTTGCCTTTTAATCCGAGCCAGGCAGCAGATGTGGCTTCAGGCTGGGCGCTGGCTGCGGGGCCGCGGGGGCCGGGCTGGGCTCCGCCGAGACGGAGACGCCGGTTCGGTTGTTCTCGCTCCGGGGCGACGTTTGCAAACTGCCCCGGGTGCAGCCTGCGTCGGGGCTGGGCAGGGCTCGCGCCCGCCGGCAAGGACCGCGCTGGAGCATCCATCCGCTGAGCCCCCGCGCAGCCGTGGCAGGCGGTTCGCCGCCGCCGCCGGCCCGGAGAGCTGCCGCCTCTGCTCTCTCATCGCAGCGTGTTTTATTTTGCTTGCAGATCGAGACGCCGGACCGCCGACGTTTCTGCCTCGCGGCCGTTTTCATGGTTGCTTGAAATGGTCGATGGTCTGTCTTTGTAAGTAAAATGAAGCACACGCTCTCATGAGAGACCCGAGATGCAGCCAGCGCCCCGGCCCCGGCCCCGCGTCCCGCCGCCACCGCTGCCGCGCGGAGGCCGCCTCGGGAGGGCCCGGCGCGCCGGCTCGGCAGGTCACACGGATGCAAACCCCGGCCCCGGGCGGCCGAGGGACATGTGCGGAGTCTAACTTAGTAACGCACCTGTCGCGGGAATAAAAGCAGTTGTGGCCACGGGGTTATTTTTGGCACCTCTTTAGCGGGCGGCTGATACTGCCCTGCCAGAGCGCGAGCGGGAGCCCGAGAAGCCGGGAAAGGCAGGCAGGGCCGGCGGCGTGCGGCAGGCACGGGCACCGCGCAAGGTTAGTGCCGTGCCAGGCGGGACAGGGACAGGGACAGGGACAGGGCCGGGTCGGGGGGCCGCGTGCCGAGCCGGTGCCCCCGCTGCAAGAGGCGTTGCGCATCCCCGGAGCGGGGCCGTGGAGCGGAGCAGAGCGGGCGCCCTCGCGCCGGGGCTCCCGCAGCTCCGCATGCCCCGCTCCCGGATGCCGTTCCCAAGGAGCCTGCGGGAGCCGGGGTGCAAGCGGCACAAAGGCGCTCCCGGCACGGAGGCTCCCATCCTCCCCGGCTGGGCACCGGGGCCGGACGCCCCGGCGTGCCGCGACGCAGGCTGGGCGCCGCGCAGAAGGGCTCACAGCGTGTCCCTGGGGGTGCTGAGCAGCTCCCCCGGGCGCAGGATGGAGCCCATCCGCCACGGCGGGTCGCGTCCCCGCGGAGCGCGTCGGGCGCGGGAAGCGCTGCTCCCCGGCGGGGGATGGCCAGGCCCCAGCCCTCTGCCGCCGGGACGCGGCGGTGAAGGGCTCCCGAAGCCTCCAGGCTGAGCCCCCCCCCCGGGGGCTGCCGGCGGGACGCTCTGCTCCCCCCAGGCCCGGCACCGCCTCGCCGGTGCCGGTGCCCGCTCCGACCGCTCCTGCCCTCTCTCCCCGCAGTGATGAACGGGAGCAGCCACTCGCCGACGGCCATCAATGGGGCTCCGTCCACCCCCAATGGCTTCAGCAACGGGCCGGCCACCTCCTCCACCGCCTCCCTCTCCAACCACCAGCTGCCGCCGGCCTGCGGCGCCCGCCAGCTCAGCAAGCTCAAGCGCTTCCTCACCACGCTGCAGCAGTTCGGCAACGACATCTCGCCCGAGATCGGGGAGCGGGTGCGCACGCTGGTCCTGGGGCTCGTGGTAGGTGCCCGCCGGCGCGGAAGGGCAGCCGCCGGCGCCGGGAGCGGGGCGATGTCCCGGCCCCGCACCCGAACGGGGCTCCCGCTCTCCCCTTTGGGGCTGGAGAGGCTGCTGACCTAGGGGAGGGTCCTGCCGGCGCCGAACTACCCTCAGCTCTGGCGCTGGGTTTCGGCATCCCCCAGGCTCTGCTCGGTGCCCGGGCTGGGAGGTGGACGGAGCAGATGCCACCAGCATGGGCATGGGGCAGGATTAGCGGGTCCCTGCGGCTGGCACCGCTGCAAAGCCCACGGGGGGTTCCTGGGTTTCCAAATGCAGCGTTGCATTTTGTGCAAAGTGTTGTGCAAAGCGTTTCCCCCTTGCAGGCAGAGCTGGGGGGGGGGTTCGGGCGTTTGCTGCTGGATGAGGAAGGTCTCGGCACACGGGCCGGGAGATCCCCCCGGTGCAAACGCGCCCTTTAGCGTGGCAGCGCCAGGCGGATGAGCACAAAGGGGGAGCGCGGGGGGCGCGGGGGGCTCCGAGGCGCCGGCGCTGAGCCCGGGCTGTCCCCGCAGAACTCCACGCTCACCATCGAGGAGTTTCACACCAAGCTCCAGGAGGCCACCAACTTCCCGCTGCGGCCCTTCGTCATCCCCTTCCTCAAGGTGGGTGCCCCGCGCTCGCTGCCGCCGCGGCCGTCCCCGGTCCCCCCGCACGTGCGTCGCCCTCCCGCCCGCCCGCGCGTGTCCAGTCCCGTGCGGCCGAGGCGCTGGCGGGGCTGTTTGCAATAAAGCCGGGGGTTAGGCCCAGCTGGTAACCATTCGCGATTCATTACAAATTTATTTTCCCTTTAATTTCACGCTGACTCTGCGCTGTCACCCTGCTCTGGAGGGATGCGCTGACTGCTGGCGTTCCTGGCAGCGCCGGCGGTGGCAGCAGATGCTCAGGCCCAGCGTCGCCTGCCCTTCCTTAGCGGAGGGATAACAAAAAACTGCCCCCCCCAATCCCACCTTTGCATCTCCCGTCTCGCGTGCGCAGCTGCAGGCTCCGGCGCCGAGGTCTGCGCCAGCCACAGCAAACGCCCCAGGCCGTTGCTTCTCCTTGCGGAGAGCTTGCGGAGGGCAGGCGGGATTTGCCGGGCAGCCGGGGGGGTTTGGGCGCGCGGGGTCCATCGGAGCGGCTGAACGGGGCGAACGTGGCGTTCCCGCGGCCGGGGGAGCCCGCACGGCGCTGCCCGTGCCGCCGGCGTCCCTGGCACCCCGCTCCCAGCTGTTTCCACCTAGGGCTCCAGATGCTTCTCGTTACCGTAACTGCAGCCAGCCGGGCTCAGCGTGTTTCCCAGGCTCGGCAGCTTTTTGCTTTGGGGGTTGTTCCCCGAGCCGGGGACGGGGAGGGGGCCTGCCCGGCGCTCCGCTGCGTGCATCTCCGGCTGTGCGCTAGCGTGTCCGACAGATGGGGATTTGGCTGCGGATCAGCTGCCTAAATAGAAAAGCAGAGCTGGCAGCAGAAGCGCCAGAAATGTGTTTCTGCTGCTTAATTGCTGCTGCTCCGCGCGCTCGTCGGGGCCGCGGCGCCGGGGCGGGTGCGGTGGGTGGCTGGGGGTTTACGGCCGGTGCCGGTGCCCCGTGGGCCGGGAGCGACCCCGGTGCCGAGCGCGTCGGGGCTCTGCGGGGCAGGGGCCCGGCTCCCCGGGGGTGGCAGCGGTGCCGTGCCGTGCCGTGCCGTGCCAGAGCGGCGCGGGCTGGACTCTGGCTCCCTCGCAGGCCAACCTGCCGCTGCTGCAGCGCGAGCTGCTGCACTGCGCCCGCATGGCCAAGCAGACGCCGGCCCAGTACCTGGCGCAGCACGAGCAGCTGCTGCTCGACGCCAACGCCTCCTCGCCCATCGACTCCTCCGAGCTGCTCCTGGAGGTCGGCGAGAGCGGCAAGAGGAGGACACCAGACAGGTGAGGGCGGGACGGTGCCGGCGGCGGCGGCGGCGCCGCGGCGCAAACTGCCCCCAGGGCTCGGCGAGCGCCGCTTCCCGGTGGCGACCGCCGTGCTCTGCCCCGCTCAGGACCAAAGAGAACGGCTTGGACCGAGACCCTCTGCACCCCGAGCACCTCAGCAAGCGGCCGTGCACCATGAGCCCCGCGCAGCGGTTCAGCCCCAGCAACGGGCTGAGCCACCCGCCCAACGGGCTGGCGCACCCCGCCGCCCCCCTGCCCCAGCACTACCGCCTGGAGGACATGGCCATGGCGCACCACTACCGCGACGCCTACCGCCACGCCGACCCCCGCGAGCTCCGCGAGCGCCACCGGCAAGCGGGTGAGTGCCGGCCCCGCGCCGGGCTCTGCGGACGGTGCAACGCGGTGCAATGCAGTGCAATGCAGTGCAACGCGGTGCAACGCGGTGCAATGCAATGCAACACGGTGCAATGCGGTGCCGGCTGGCTGCGCTCCCGGAGGGTGCGTGAGACGGAGCGGGGGGCCGGCGGCGTTGCACCGATGCCCCGTGCGCGGCGGGGAGAACGCGCGGGGGGGCCGGGACTGACCCCCACCCCGTGCCTCTCTTGCAGCGGTGCACGGGGCGCGCCAGGAGGAGGTGATTGATCACAGGCTCACCGACCGGGAGTGGGCTGAGGAGTGGAAACACCTCAACAACGTACGTAGCCCCCCCCCCCCCCCCCATGGCTTGCTAGCGTGCGGCGCGGCTCGCCGGGCTCGAAGCCCGGGTTAGCGTCCTTCGCTGCCCGCGGCACAGTGGGCGCATTGCACCGCCGTGCGCCCCCGGCAGCTCGCAGCCCCCCCGGCTCTCACTGCCCCCATCCCGTCCCCCCCCCCCACAGCTGCTCAACTGTATCATGGACATGGTGGAAAAGACGCGCCGGTCGCTGACGGTGCTGCGGCGGTGCCAGGAAGCCGACCGCGAGGAGCTCAACCACTGGATGCGGCGCTACAGCGACGCCGAGGACATGAAGAAAGGCAGCCCCCCCTCCGCCCGCCCCCACAACAGCTCCTCGGGCCCCGAGCCCCCCCAGTTAGGTATTGACCCCGGCGGGGCAGAGCCGCCGGCGCGCGCCCCCGCCGCCCCGCGGGTCGCTTCTCCCAACGGCGTCCCCCCCCTCTCTCCTTCGCAGACGCCCACCGGGAGTTCGCGCCGCGGCCCCTCTCCGGTTACATGCCCGAGGAGATCTGGAGGAAGGCTGGTGAGTGCGGGGCGGGCGCCCATCCGTGCGCCGAGCTGGCGGGGTCTCTGCTCTCGTGAGAGCCTCCGTCGAGGCCAGTGAAATCGCGGCTCGAGCCGCCCCGCGGGAGCCGGGCTGCTCCGGGTGGGCTTCCAGCAGCCCCCAGTGCCGGGTGCCCGGGGAGGGGGGGAGGCAGGAGCCCCCATCCCGCGCTGGGATCCACGGCGGGTTGGAAAGGGCACAGCCGGGATGCGTTTGCAGCGTGCAATTCCCGCCGGCGCCATTGCTCGGGGCGGCTTTTGCTGCGGCGGGGCGGCAATGAGCTTAAAGCGCGGCTCGGATCCGCGGAAAAGCTCCGCGGAGCCGCGGCGCAGCCCGTGCCACGCGCTGCCACCTTCCTTCCAGAAGAAGCTGTGAACGAGGTGAAGCGCCAGGCCATGTCGGAGCTGCAGAAGGCCGTGTCGGACGCGGAGCGGAAAGCCCACGAGCTCATCAGCACGGAGCGCGCCAAGATGGAGCGAGCCCTGGCCGAGGCCAAGCGGCAGGCTTCCGAGGACGCGCTCACCGTCGTCAATCAGCAGGAGGACTCCAGCGAGGTAGGGGCTGCCGGGGCGGCCGGCCGGCCGGAGCCGCGCGGGGCCGGAGCGCCGGGGGGGGGACGGCGGGCGACGGCCCCGCTGAGCCCGGCGCCCCGGCTCTGCCCGCAGAGCTGCTGGAACTGCGGGCGCAAGGCGAGCGAGACCTGCAGCGGCTGCAACGCGGCGCGCTACTGCGGCTCCTTCTGCCAGCACAAGGATTGGGAGAAGCACCACCACGTCTGCGGGCAGACTCTGCAGGGCCTCTCCGGCGCCGCCGCCGCCGCCGCTGCCGCCCCCCCGGGCGCCGGGCTGCCGCTGGGCTCCGCGCAGCCCGATGCCACCACCGCCGCCGCCGCGCTGGCCGGCAGCCCCGGCGAGGCGGGCTCGGCAGCGGCATCGCGCTCCGGCACGCCGGCCACCCCGGCGCCGCTGGAAAGCGCTTCCCGCTAAGCACCGCGCCGTGCCCTGCCGTGCCGCGCCGCGCCGCGCCGGAGGAAGCCCCGGGGCTTCGCTGCTGCTACCACTTGTCTCCAAAAGAAACGGACTGCACTCGGTGCAACTTCCTCAGCTACCTGACCTGTCTGACCTCCACAACGACCTCTATCTCTCGCGGATAATCCTCACGGATCCTCAAGCTGGGCTTTAAGTGGAGTTCAGGCAAACGCCGGTCTGCTCCGTTCTCTCTCCGGTCTTCGTTTTGGCTTTTTGGTTGGTTTTCTATCGTTTGGGGGATTGTTACTCGTTGCTGCCGGGTTGGTTTTTTCCTTTTTTTTTTTTTTTCCTTTTTTTTTCCTTTTTTTGGTCCTTTCCGGATGAGGTCTTGGTCTGCAAACTTTGCCCGATGTGACTGGGGGCCCGGCCAGCCAGGCGGGCACTCGCCGACCCGCGCGTGCGGGCGGACAGATGGATGGACGGAGGCGCGCGGCGGGAGCGGCCCGGGGCCGTGCCGCGAAGCAGCTCGCTTGCAGGAGGAAAGAAACTTCTTTTCTTCATCTCTCTGTCTCTGTCTCTCTCTTTCTCGTTTTTGTTTTTTGTTTTTTTTTTTTGTAAAAAAAAAATAAAGAAAATAAAAATGAAAACGTCGAACTCTTTGGCTTTAAGTAAGAAACCGTACAAAAGGAAAAAAAGAAAAAAAAAAAAAAGAAAACAATCCAAAAAAACAGCCACCGCGAAGTCAAACCCCGTGACGGAAGCTCACCTGTAAACTACCTTGCTAGCTAGCCAAGAACATACCAGACTCACCTCTGCTCCAAAGGAGATCCAAAAACGAGAAGGACCCAAACGTTTCTCCACTGCCAAAGTTCGTTTCGCTCTGGTGCCGGTTGCTCGGCCGTTCCCTGCTCCCGGGCTGGTCCGGGGGCGCCCGAGGCGGCGGCGGCGGCACCGGGGGCTCTGCGGCACGGCCACGCGCCCGCGCCCAGCGCAGGACGGACGCGCGCCGGCGCCTCGACGAGTTTCTGGGAGCGCAAAGCAAAAAAGCGATGGAAAGGAAAGGAAAGGAAAGGAAGCAACAGTACCGCGGCGGCGGCGGGGATGAGTGCACCCGGCCCCGCTCCGGCTGGGATGCAGCCGCCGGCGCCCCACTACCTCGCCCCGCCATCCCGGCTGCTGCCGCCGCGCCGCACCGGGGAAAAGGAGCTGCAATGGCGCCTTCCGCGTCCCCCCTTCCCGGCAGCGGTCGGGGCTCCTGCCGCCCGCCCTGGCTCTCGTGTCCGGCGGCTCGCCAGACGGTTTCTCCGGCCCTGCGATGAACCTGGTTGCTGTTCGGTTGCTTTTGAATTCTGGGTTTTCTTTTCTTTTTTTCCACTCCCCGCGTCAGATTTTTTGCAACGATTCCTAGGAGGAAAGAAAAGGAAAGAAACCAACAAGTGCTTCCTCGTGGAGGAGGAAGGAAAAGACGATGTAGATTATTTTGTATTTCTTGCGTCATTGTATAAAGCGCAGAGGACGGGAGTGCAATACGGAAAGTCCCACGGCTCCGAGAGGAGGGAAGCCAGAGTGCGCCCGGCACGGCCAGGGTGGAAATGCTGTACGTTAATGTGAATGTAAATAGTGTTTGCAGAGGTCCAAAAATGATAATAATAATAATAATAATGATAGTGATAATAATAAGAGACATTTGCCAAATAAAAGATGATGAGAAACCACTGGAGGATGTGACGTTTAGGAGCTAGGTTTAACCGAAAAGAAGCAGAATTCATGTGCTCGTTTAGGAGCTTTAGTTTCCGGATTTGCAAAAACCATCCTGTGTGTTTTCTTTAGAGAAGAAAGAAGGGTTTGGGGTCCATTTGGTTGCTTTGCCAGGCGCGAGTCACCAAGAGGCCTGGCCGCGGGCGCTGCGTTCGAGCCTCCCTCCTGGTGTGCCCCTCTCCCGCGGGGCCGTGCCGAGCCGGGCTGTTGCACCGTGCCGTGCTGCACCGTGCAATGCCGTGCCGTGTTGCACCATGCCATGCTGCACCGTGCCGTGCTGTGTTGCACCGTGCCGTGCTGCACCATGCTGTGCCGTGCTGTGTTGCACCATGCCATGCTGCACCGTGCCGTGCTGTGCTGCGCCGTGCCGTGCTGCACCGTGCCATGCTGCACTGTGCCGTGCCGTGCTGCACCGTGCCGTGCTGTGTTGCACTGTGCCGTGCCGTGCTGTGCTGCACCGTGCCATGCTGCACCGTGCCATGCCGTGTTGCACCGTGCCATGCTGCACTGTGCCGTGCCATGCTGCACCGTGCCGTGCCGTGTTGCACCGTGCCATGCTGCACTGTGCCGTGCCTGGGGCTCAGTGCATGTTGCAGCAGGGCCCGGTACACGGGGCACCTCTGAGGCGGTGGTATCGACGCGGTGCCCCTGCCCCGAGCCCTGCTGCTGGAGCTCGGGGCGGCCGGCAGGGGCCGGAGCCGGGCGCTGCTCCGGCCGGCGGTGCGGTGGCCCCGGCTCTGGCTCAGGTCAGGAGCAGGCAGCGTTTGCCTGCGGATCGTTTGGCTGTTCGGGATGGAGCGGCGGCGTGAGGGCCCCCGGGCATCCCCCTCGCTGCGGCGGGAGGCCGGAGGGGTCCCAGGCGTCCCTGCGCCTTGTATCTCCCCGGCGCGGGTGCCATGCTTCCCACGCCGCGGGAACCGCCAGCTCTGCAGCCTGGCCTGGCAGCAGCCTGCCACGTGCCGTGGGGCTGAGGCCGGGTGCAAAACCGCATCAGCCACGTCGCTCCCGTGCCGGTGCCCCTGGGAGGGCCCGGGGAGCTGCGCGGCGACCTGGCGGCTCCCGGCCCCTCTGGGCGCCAGTGACAAACACCCTCGCCAAAGGGTCCGGCTGCACCCCGAGGTCTCGGGGCAGAGCCGTGTACACCCCAAGACCTCGGGGCAGGGTTGCATGCACCCCGAGACTTCATCCGTCCCAGGGCATGGCTGCATGCACCCCAGGACGTTGGGGCAGGGTTGCATGCACCCCGAGACTTGGTCCGTCCCAGGGCATGGCTGCATGCACCCCAAAACCTCAGGGCAGGGCTGTGTGCACCCCAAGACCTGGGGGCAGGGTTGCATGCACCCCAGGACCTCATCCATCCTCAGGGCAGGGCCACGTGCACCCCAAAACCTCGGGGCAGGGCTGCATGCACCCAAGACCTTGGCCATCCCCAGGGCAGGTTTCTGGGCAGCTCCGGGCGGGCGCCGGGAGCCCGGGGCAGGCGGCGCAGGGCGAAAGCGGTCGGTGCGGCTGGAGCCACCGCTGGGGCTCGTCTCCGGCTTGCGACGGGCGCAGCCGGTGGCGCGGGGCGCACGGCTCCCCTTCACCCTGCTCCGCGTCCCCGTCCCGCCGGGGCTGGGAGCGGAGCCGGGGGCCCCCCCTCGAGCTTTATTTATGGTGTGGCATATGTAATATTGTCTATTTTTCTTAACGTTTCCTGAGAAGAGGTAATATATAAGAGTACTGCAGACGCAGCTGCTGCGGGGCCGCCTGCTCCTCCGGTGTCTGTTCCTTTTCCTCCCCTCGCGGCCAAGCGTGTCCGTCGGCCGGCGCGCGCCGCCCCGCTCTGCTCCGGGCCCTGCCTCTCTACCTCCGCCTCGCCGGGAAACCGCAGACGAGAGCGTTTACGCAGAGATTCCGCTCTTGTTTCGCTTCCTTTCTGTTTTGCTTTTTCTTTTTTTCTTTTTTTCTTTTTTTTAATAATAACAATAAAACTACCCTAAAGAACCTTGCATTGAAACCAAAAGCTGCGGGAGGGAGGGGACGGGCGATGTGGCGCTAGCAGACGGCCAAAACCAGACAGACAGCTTTAAAGTGTAATTTTTCCCAAAAAAAGCGTGATGAGGGGAGGACAGCAGCTGCGGCGTAGCAGCAGGAGCGGGCTCGGCGGGTCGGTGGCGGGCCGGGCGCGGGGACGGCGGGGTGCGGGGATGGCGGGGCGCCCGCCGCGGGAGCTGCCCCTCGCCGTTGGCTTTGGGGCATCCGGGAGGTGGCAGTGGCGGTGCCAGGCTGGAGGAGGTGGCTGGAGAAGGGTGGCTCTCAGCCGGCCCTTTCCTCGCATTCCCAAACCGAATCCCAGCTGAAACCAAAGTGCCCCGGGCAGGGGCGTGCTGGCGAGGCCGGGCTCCCGCGGAGCCGTCCTCCCCCTGCCCCGAGCCTGGCCAGGGCTGCGCTCCGTCTCGGCCGGGGCCCCCGTGCCCGCGCCGCCCTCCGCGCTCCTCTCCTCGCCCTCCTCCGCCTCGCCGCCGCCGTGGCATCCCCGGAGCAGGCGCCGGGGCGCCCGCCCTTCTCCTCCGGGATCTTGCCCGCTTCCCAGCTCCCCGGAGCACATCCCGGGCTCCGTGCGTGGCTGCCCGAGGGCACCCGGCCAGCCCCGCGTGGGAGCCCTGCCCACGGCGCCTGCGGGCATCGGCCGGGGATGCTGGGGCCGGCGGGATCCGCCGGGGCGCTGGGAGCCGGAGCGCCCCGGAAGGTGGAAGCGGCGGCGCCCTGCCCTGCCGTGCGGGTCCCCGTGGCCAGCCTAGAGAGGTGACGTGATAGGACTTTCCTTCGGCATGCTGTCCCCCCCTTGCTGTTCCCTGCTTTCTCTAAGTGTACTGTATGTTTGACCTGTGAAAGATGTAAACTTTATTATGATTCAGGTTATGTCTGTTCTTAACTCTGTATCTGTGTAATAAAGACAATTTAATATCAACCAGAGGGCTCCGCAGCCTCCACTTGTACTGGGCCCCCTCGCTCCCTGGGCCCCCCACCCCGCTGGGGTGTCCATATGCCCTGGGGTCAGTGGGTCCCCCCGCGCCTGGCCCTGGGAAGGGGTGTCCACGGCGGGTGATGCTGGGGGCTGCGTTTGGTTCGTCCCAGGGGTCCCTGGTCCTGCAACCTGTTTGCAAAGGGATTTCTCCTCCCCGAGATGTTGCACCCCCCCCCCGGGGTATCCTGCTGCTCAGGGGTGTCCACAGTGCCTGGGGCAGCGGTGGGGAGGGCTGGGGCGGCAGGATACAGTCCCCGGGAGCGGGCTGCAGCCCACCAGCACCGCTGCAGTTCCTCACTCAGAGAAACAGCAGTGATGTCCCCCCAGGCCCGGCCAGCACCAGTGGTGACCGGGCCAGCGGTCCCCAGGCCCGCAGGGGCCGTGTTCGCCCCTGCTTTGCCCAGGCGCATGCTGGTGTCCATGGCCGGGGCGTCGCGGGGGCTCGAACCCGCGACCCCGGGGCCACGGCCGGGAGGGGCAGCGGCGCCCCCGTCCCCGCCCTGCCGCCACGGGGCGGGGCCTCGCGGCGCGCCCTGCGCTGATTGGCTGCTGATGTATGATAAGTGGCGCGCCGGCGGGAGAGGCGCACGTGGCGGCGGGGGATCCGCACGTGGCGCCGCCTCGCTGCTCCCGCTGGCTCTGCGGAAGCATGTTCGGGGCCCGGGCGAGGTAGGGCCGGGGTCTGCTTCGGTGATCTCGGCAGGGGGTACCGGATTCAGCAGGGGATACCGGTGGTGACCAAGGCAGGTCCTGGCAGGGGGGGTGCCAGAATGGATCTGGCTCAGTGGGAGGCACTGGGATTCCAGTGTCAGCTTCCCTCTCAGGGACAGGAGAGTTTGTCCTTCTGTAAGCCCAGACCAGGAGCCGAAGCCTGGAAGGGGGTGGGTCTGCCTTTCACTGGGTGAGGCAGGACTCCCTGCTGCTTCCTCCATACAGCCTGGGAGCTCTCCTGCTGGGGCAGGTTCTGCCTCCTCTTCCTTTTCCTTGACCGCAGTGAGGTTACAGTGCTTGGGCCTGGCTTCCCAGCCCCTTCTGTAGCCTCCCATACTGGGAAGTGGCTCAGTATGTGTGATCCAGAGAGCCTTCCTTAGGTCAGGGTCCTGCAGTCCTGGAGTCTTGCTGCAAGCCTGCCTGCAGCCCTGAGAGTGAACTGCTTTGGGGGCAGCTGTTCTTCCTTCTGGAGGAAGTGCCCTTAAAGCCTTTGCCTGGCTGGTATTCTACTTCAGGCTCTTCATTAAATTGCTCTTTGCTTATTGCTGCTGTTCCTACTCAGTCCTCTCTTCCTGGACACTTCTGGGATCTGGTGGCAGGACGCACCATCCCTGGCAGCAGTGGAGGAGTCCTGGGATGTGACAGAGATGGCTGCTCTGCAGAAGGCTGCAGAGGAAGACTTGGACCTGAGCCACCTGGAGGGGGACAGTGCAGAAGAGCTGGGTGTGCAGGACCCAGTGAGTGTTTGGCTAAATGTGAAATCAGTTTTCCCTGTTTCTCTAAGAAAATGGAAGACTTTCTACCCCTCTGTTCAATCACTCCCCAAAGTTAAGAATAAGGGTTATCTTGGGCCCCCATTTTGCTAAAATCCCTAAGCTGAGAAGCTGAAATTGAATTGTCACTCTCCTGCTGCTGAGCTTCCCCACTGAGCTGTTTGTCTGCCTGAGCTTAAGTAAATGGCTCCTGTTCATCACCAGTTCAAATCTCCGGTTGCATCTGGCAGTTCCAGTGCTGCTGGGGCACCTCTGCTCCAGCAAATGCTGCTCCACAGGTAAACACAAGAAAGGAAGTGTTTTTTTCATTTTTCTCTCTAGTGGAGCTAGGAGCTGAACTCCCCTTTCATGAGGCAGGCTGTTGTCCCCAGCACGCAGCCCACCCTTGTCCCCCAGCCTGGGTGCGCACTGCTGGTGAAGATGCACGCTGTGCAGTGCTGTAGCGTTGCAGTCCGGGGTGGGGAGTGGGGTGAAGGTGTCCCTGCTTCATGTGCTGCTCGCACAAGTCTTGGTTTACATTTCAGGAGTTGGAGGCCATCAAAGCCAGAGTGCGGGAGATGGAGAAAGAGGATGAGAGGCTGAAGGAGTTGCAGCTGGAAGCTGAGAGCCGCTTCATCATGAGCTCAGAGGCAGGTATGGGCTGTCTGTGGGTGCTGCTGTCCCCACCAGGGACACCTTGGGGCCACAGGGTGTCCATCAGAACTGGAGCATGCAACTCTGCCTCTCTTGGCAGTCCCTGGTGTCCTGTCAGCTGTGGACTGGATGCCTAAGAAGGGTCAGGGACGGGCTCCTGGGCAGGACATGGTGCTGATGCAGGTTATATCCATTCTTGCCTCCCACCTTTGTGAGCCAAAATTCAGTAAATTAATGAGTTTGGCAGCATCAGTTGCCCTGTGTCATTTTTTTATAGTGAGAGATGAGCCAAGGGGATGGAGGATGAGGCTGATGTCATTTGGGAATGCCCAAAGCTGAACAGAAGCCTGGTCATGGGGAGGTTGCAGTGCATCAGGACCGAGAGAGCGGGGAGCTGCTTGGTGGAGGCTGTGCAGCGAGCAGGGCTGCGCAGGCAGCTGGGCTCCCTCTGCGAGAGGGCTCCTGCATCTCCAGCCGGTGCTTCAGGGCAGCCCTTGTCTCTGCAGGTCTGTTCCCAAAGACAACAGAGGAGAAAATGGAGGTTGACCAGCGATCCATCTATGTGGGCAATGTAAGTGGGAAGCTACATGTGCTGTTCTGAGTCCCTGGAGCAGTGCCCACCAGCAGCTCTTTGCCCAAGTGGATGTTTGCCTGGGCTGCCTGGTCCCATTCAGAGTGCTTTGCTTCTCCCCAGCCCAGACTGGGAATGTGGTTTGAGTCTTAACTTCTGCCCCAGTCCTCAGCCACTTGCAGATAATCTGTTGTGAGCGTCAGCTACCCAAAATACCCCCCTGGAAGGCTGTGGGGGGGTGTCTCCTGGACTTGGGTTTCCAGGCCAGGTGATTTGGGTGATGGCTCTGCTTCCCTGGGTTGCAAACCTGTGTTGTGCTGACATCCTGGGGGGCATAAGCAATGCAGAGCCTCAGTGACTCTCAGCCTTGGAAGAGTCCCCTCGGGGTGAGTCCCTGTTGACTTTAGCTTGCTCATGAGCCTCAGGAGACAGCAAGGCTTGGGGCTGCGAGGTGCATTAGCTAAGGGTTAGCTGGGCTCTGGCCTTGGCCATCTGGGTGGTGCCTCTTTCCTTGCAGGCAGAGGTGTCACTTGGCAGTGCAGATCTGGGCACAGCAGTGACACGAGTGTGCTGGTGAGGATTTCCCTGCTGTCAGGGGAAAGGGACGGCTCGTTCACAGGCAGTGTGGCTTTGGGACTCCCCTTGCCCTGGAGAGCTGAGCTGGGGAGGCTGGCCCAGCCTGGGGCTGGCGGAGGCTCTTGGTGGTGCTCGAGGGGCCGGGACTGTTGTTGCAGGTGGACTACGGTGGGACCGCGGAGGAGCTGGAGTCTCACTTCAACAGCTGTGGGCAAATCAACCGGGTGACCATCCTCTGCGACAAGTTCTCGGGACACCCCAAGGGGTCAGTGCTGTGCACGGGGCCTGGGGTTGGGGTGGGCTGCGGGTGGCTGAGGGCACTGCCCTGGGTCAGACCCTGCACCCCTCGGCTTTGGGAACAGGCATGTGTCCTGCCTCGCTCTGGGCTGTGGTTTGAGGTCGTGGCTCTCAACCCGGCTGCTCTGCAAACAGCACTGCTGGCTCAGAGGGGGAGGCTTCCTCCGAAGCTGCCAGCTCCAGGGCTGCAGCCCTCCGGCCGAGACATGGCTGAGGCTCGGTTGGAAACCTCTGGTGCGGAGAAGGGGTTTGTGCTCCAAATTCTGCAGTGGGTTAGTGGGGTCAGTGCAAGCCCTGGCTTAGGGGCTTTCAAACCGAGAGCTCCTTGTAGCTTGGCATCAGCCCTATGCAATGTTGCAAGTCCTACAGAAATAGAGCTGCTCTTCTGAGTTCCTAGAAAGCAGCACATCATGGCCTGCAGCTGTGTGCGGAGAAGGCAGGAATTTGTGCTGTCTGCACCCGAGTCCCTGAGGATACTGGGGGCCTGGTGTGCTCTAGGAGAGATGATGTTGTCCCCTGCCCCTCAACCCAGAGGCAGATCCCAGCTAAAAGCTAGTGTGGTGATTCATTCAGGTGTGATGTGGAGGGGAAGAGCTCGACTTGCTTCCAGGCCATGTAAAAAGGCGCTCTGGAGCGTGTTAACCCGCGGCCCCCGCGCTCGGGGTGGAAGGGAGCTCTCCACGCCGCTGCAGCTGGCGTTCTGCGCGCTCCCCCCCACCGCGGCCCTAAACCCAGAGTGCTGCCTGCGTCCAAACCGCTGCTCTTCTGTAAGCACGGGGCTGATCCTGCGTGCTCTGGCTGCTCTTTCCCCCTCCTCTGCCGTTTCCCTGTGTGCTGTTTGCTGAGGTGCTCAGCACTGCTCCATGGCAATGAGTGGTCCAGCACCGGGACCGTGAGCAGGCTCTGGTCCCACCGGAGCGGCTTTGCTGGTGGGGATCCCTCTGAGCCATCTCCTGTGCCTGCTGCAAGCTGGACTTGCTGCCTTGCAGGAGGCTTGTGGCCTCTCCGGACATGCAGGTGGATGGGGAGAGCTGGGGACAGGCTTGGTGGCAGTCACTCTGCCAGGGGCCCAACCGCCCCATGGAGGGAGAGGACCTGCCGGGCGTCTCGGCAGCGGGGTGTCCCCGCACAGCGCTCACCCCTCTCCCCTTGCAGGTACGCGTACATCGAGTTCGAGGAGAAGAGCTCTGTGAAGGCGGCAGTGGCGCTGGACGAGAGCATGTTCAGAGGCCGCGTCATCAAGGTAGGAGCTGGATGAGGCCCCGGGACGGTTCCTTGATCTCTCCCAGCCCCGGGGCCGGCAGCGACGGTGCGGCTGAACCGGCTCTGCCTTCCAGGTGCTGCCCAAGAGAACCAACATGCCGGGCATCAGCAGCACCGACCGCGGGGGCTACCGGGGCCGCTTCCACGCCCGGGGAGGGCTCTCCCAGCGGGGGAGCTATTTCGGAGGGCAGCGCTCACGGGTGCGAGGGAGGACGTACAGGTGAGCGGACCCAGGGTGAGGAGTCTCCCTGCACGTTTTGGCCGAGCGGGCGCGAGCGGGGCATCCCCAGGATGCCGGGGGTAGAGAGCTGCCCTGGCTTGTGCCGTGCAGGGCTCCGCAGCCTCCTGCCCCGGTGCGGGGAGGAGGGAGAAGGGCCCTGGCAGCAATCTCCTCCTGGAGGCCTGTGCTAGAAATGTCTCCGGCTGTCTCGCGCTGTTAGCATCACCCGCCACGGGAGCCTGGTGGCTGGGTCCAGCTGGGCTCGCGGGCGTGTGGGCAGCAGAGATTGGAAAGGACAGAAGTGAGCAGCCAGCGACGGTGCGGCAGATGGGCGCCCAGGGCGCGTGGCACCTGCGCTGCTGCCCCGCCGTCCCTCATGTCCCCAGATGGGCCCGGAGCCGTTCTCCAGCGCATCTCCGTTGCTCGTGGCATTTGCGAGCTCGCTGCAGATTAGCCTCACTGGTGCCCTGGCCTCTTGGGGGCTGCGGGAGGAGGTTCGGGGGCAGCAGAAACACCTGAGAACTTGCTGCTGCCCTGCTGTCCCTGCCCTGCGGGGAGAGGGAGGATGGTAGATGGGGATCGTGCTCTCAGCCCTACTGGTGGTTGGGATCCCGGAGCCTTGCCCTGCAATCGTGCAGCTCTGCTCCCTGCTCCTTCTGCCCTGGAAATGTGCCTGGATGCGCTCCAGGCTCCCGCGATCCCGTGGGGGTGCACAGACAAGGCAGGATTTGGTCTGGGTTAGCTGGGGCAGAAGGGGGGAGCTCTGCTCTCAGAGGAGCTGTGCTTTTTGGCAGCACTGGACTGCTGCCGTATCGGGCTGAGATTCGCTCCTGTGCTTTAGGACACTGTTTTTGTTCCTGTCTAGGGGTCGGGCAAGACTGTTGCCTTGGTATTTTCCATACTAAAAGGAGGACTGGACCACCCTAGTGGTGCCAACAGGACTGAAATGAAGAGATGGGATTGGAGAGATTTAAAAAAAAAAAAAAAAACTGCCCAAGCCAAAAAAAGATTAATTTTAAAACACCATCTGCCTGGCTGTGAGGATTACTCATGAGGCAATCATGTGCTGTGCAGCTGGAGTGCCGAGCTGTTAAAGGGAAGACGATCTGTTCTACCTGCGCTTCAGCCAGATCCCTGGCAGCCTCCTGGGAAGGGGGCACCTTAGGCTTGCTTAGGAGATTGCATTTTTTTTTTTATTGAAAGCAGGCTCATTCCTGCCAGAGAGAGCACCCAGATCCTGGGAAGGGAAGAGCTTTCCCAGCCCATCAGTTTGATCCCCCTCCCACAGAGAAGGGCCGTATCTGAGGGTTTGGCCTTTAGGTGTCAGAAATGCCCTCCGCCCTGCGGCGCAGCGAGGGAGGTCCAGCTGGCCCTGTCCTGCTGCTCGGGCTGCAAAGCACCCTCCGCTCTGCTCTCTGGGACCTGCTCTGCCAGCTAGTTCTGCAGGATCTGGATGCTGACTTCTCGTGCCCATAGGAAGATCCTAAAGACCTTTCCAAAGACTGTTTTCTTCCCCCAATATGATGGAGAAGGTCTGGGGATGCAGCTGTAGGTCTGGCTGCTGGTGAGCTTTCCCTTAATGGCAAAGGCTTCCTCAGTGTTGTGCATTTCTGACCTTACTCTTGGAAAGAGGATTGAGTGAGACACTTCTGGGTCTATTTTTTAGCTTGCTGCTGTTGCTCCATATCTAAGATCTCATGGATGGGGAAAAAGCATCCCTTGTTGCTTCTCTGCAAGCATCTATCTGTCTGCTGTGGTTACCCAAGACCTGGTTGTCAGCAACCCCTTCCCCCCCACACTTCTATTCAGAAGCAAAGTTACTGGGATCAAGGGGTGCAGTTAACATGTCTCGCTTCATTTCTAGCAGTAGCAGCATTTCAAAGTAGCCTCCACTGTGGTGAGTTTGGCTCTGATCTTCCTCTTTACTCCTGCCACCATTCCTGGTTTGGATCCCTGTTTAGGGATCAGTGTAACCTCAGCTGAACTAGTGGGTTGGGATAAAGCACACAGGAGGAGTCTGATAGTAGGGAACTTGTGCTGCCTGGCACCTGCCCTTGCTGCTGAGCCTGTCTTTATGAGCTCAAACTGCTCATTTTTAAAGGAAAATTTTGTGTTAAAAGAGGTGGGCTGGGAAAACCAGCAAACAATGTTATTGTGTTAAGTTCTGCATTAAAATAAATTTTATTGTGTAATTCTCACCCTAATCTTTCAGGATCCTTGTCTAGGATTCCTCTAACCCAGATGCAACAGATGCAACTACTGACTCCTAAAGCAGCTTTTCACAGCTCAAGGGACACTGCCAGACTAAAACTCCTGCTGACTTTTTTTTTCCTTAGTACCTTGGGGTTTTTTAAAGCTTGGTGCCTTAACTCTTCATGTGTTGATTTTGCACTTTCTGCAGCATGGACCATGCTGGTGAAGCTGGCCTTGCTTTCTTGATCCAAGCTACCTCTAGGCTCAAACTGTAAAATTGGCTTTTTGTAGGACTTTAAACTTCCCATTAATAGGCTTTGTAAATTCTTGAAACTTAATTTTTTAACAAACTATTTTTGAGTGTCTGGACTGCCCTGTAATGACTTGTGGAAGAGGAAATGCTGAACTCCAGTCTCCGCAAGTGAAAAGAGTGAACACTTTTATATGGAAATGTTTCAGAATAGCAATGTACAGCTGTGCCTTGTTTAGATGGTGGGAGAGGCTCAAATGCTTTAATCTCCCATTATTTGACAGGTTGTTGTTGAGTAAATGTATTTAAGTTCTGTTTGAAAAGGTATTGTAAATGTCACTTATTTTTAAAATAAATGATCCTGCTGTGTGAACTTCATCTACAGTGAGACCACACCGGCTGTGAGCTGACACGGCACTGACCTGGCTTTCTCCAGGATTCTTGTATCCTTTAGAGCTATGTAGCTTTTTAAAGTGTTTTGTGTGTGTTTTAACTGATTAGCTGCTGGAAGCATAGACTGCTGCCTCATAGTGATGGAGTGTGCTAGGTTGCCCTTCCTTCTCACCAAGAGTGCATGCAGTGAGCTGTTCTGGGGAGTTGCTTCAGCTTAAAAATCTGGCAGAAGGTGTTTGGGCAGCTGCCTAAGCACCTCAGGTGACAGGAGCAAGGCAGTGTGCGGCAGGAAAGAGCACATGGAGCAG
Source organism: Apteryx mantelli (assembly GCF_036417845.1). NCBI lineage: Eukaryota > Metazoa > Chordata > Aves > Apterygiformes > Apterygidae > Apteryx > Apteryx mantelli. Next base: position 2,088,426 of record NC_089987.1, read on the forward strand.
GAGGTGTGTGCAAAGCACTGAGGAGCTGCTAGCACCTGTGGCCTGCATTATCTCTGAACTTGGCTGTAGTTGCATGGCCTCCTGTAGTATTAGTGTACTGCACAAGTGACTAAGAAGCTGGAATGTGTATATGCTTTTCCTGTCTGCTTTGTATTTTTTGTATAAATACCTGCTATTGATTTGGTGGTCTTCAGTTAGAACAGCAGGGAGCTGCAGTGAGAGGAGATGCTAAGAGATTAGTTTGGGATGAGTCAGGCAGCTGTGCGATCCTGATGTCTTAATCTCCTGGCATGGACTTATCCCAACAGCACTACCTGTGCTCCCTGACCTGGCCTAGAAATACTGCTAAAAAAGAGCACCTCATTCAGATAGCCCATTGCAAAGTGATAAGGGGAAATACTGTCAAATGTGAGTCACCCAAAAAAATCTTGCCCAGGAAGGCAAGATCAGTGTGGGACTTATGTTCAAGGTAGTACTTAGAGACCAGCTGTTTGCTCTGTCTGCCAGGGCAGAGCTCTGAGTACAGGAACAGGGGCTGGTTGTAAAGAAATCTGGAGCCTTTGCCTGACCTATGCACTGTTCCCTCTTTCTAAGAACTACTGGACTAAGTACACAGATCTGAGTGGTCCTGGCTAAGGAAAAATGGCACAAAGACCAAATATGTTTGAAGTAAGCACTGCTCATAACATTCCTATCAGAATGAACTGTCTGGAGCAGCAGCTAAGGGGGTTGGCAAGCAGCAGTATGACTACTTGTTGCTGATGTGCACCTACATTAGAAGAACTGCTCTGAAGCACCAGTGTTTGAGGAACAGTTGTTGCTATCTGTGCCTTTCAGCTGACTGAAATCTAGGTTGATCCCAATAATAATCTCTTAGCTATCTCTTGTGCAGCTGTCCTTGCTCTAATCATAAGCACAGCAGGGACTGCTGTTATACAAAGCCCAATTTCTAGAGAAACATCTGAGGGTTGCATAGGAGCACAGCTGCATGCATTTCTGTAGGGAACAAACCTCCTATCTGATGTGGCTGGCCTTTATTAAGGAAGAGCTGGCTCTTACACATTACCTGAAGGCAAAACCAAAGCTGAACAGTAACTTCTGTGCTATGCTCGGGTTTGCTAGAGTAGAAATGCATGCAGACCTTGCAAGCATCAAGTTTATTTTACACAGAATAAATTTAATATATTACACAGAAGGAAGACAATATATACATCACTTTGTAGGCATGCTCCTGTACACAGGGTATGTTCTCGCATTCAGAAGAGAATGGGCAGAGTCTTAGCACACCTGCATCATCATGGATGTCACCATATTATCAAAAGCCCTAGAGAAAGAAAGGAAGGAAAAACAATATTAAAGGAAGCATGCAGTTCTGCACACCAGATCTCCTCTACAATATCAAAAATGCCTGTTACTGGCTAACAAGCTGGCTTTCCCAGGGCTGAATGTGTGGTTTCACTCTTTATCTATAACATGTTCCATAAGTAAACAATGACTCTTGTATTAAGCTGAAATAAGCACAGGTCTTAATGTGACCTCAGCAAAGTGTAAAAGAAGTTGTTCTTGCCTAGGCAGTAGAAACTCTCAACATTACAAAAACTCACTATGGGATTCCAGATGAGAAACAGGGGGCAGCAGTCCTCAAACATCAGGATTTATGCATGTTGAAGGGCCCATCAGTTCTTACTCAAAGATAAACTTGGGAGAACTGCTGCTGCTTACCATTTAACCAGGTCTATTTACCTATGTTGCAGTAAAACAGGTAATTATCTCTTATTTTCCTGAGTCAATGTTTCTAATTCCAGTTCTGAGGCGAGAGAGAGAGTTCAGTGTAGCTTCTAATGAGAATAGCAGAGAGTTTTCTGTTATGCAGTAATGGCCCAAAGAGAACAGAGCTTTTAAGAAGTTACAGCACCCTCATCTGCACTGGCCAACCCCTGGGGTTACATTCTTGGTCCTATTACATCATAAGTGCCCTGCAAGTCCCCAAAAAGTAACAAAGCTCAGAAAGATTGTGTGGTCAGCCTACTTACCTGGAATGGATACGGTCCCCAGGGTTATAAAAAGGGTTACACATTATGTCTGTATATGAATTATGCAGCTTTCGGAACATCTGAAAAGGGATTGTAGTTAAATTAAAAAACTTTTTTGGCTTCTCAGCATTTTGTGAATAAGTGGAAGTAGCAAAAATACTGATGTGGCTAGTTGCATTCTGATTTCCTGCACTTACACTGCGGATCTCATTGTCTCGAAGTGCTGTGTTTGAAGAATCCACCACCATAACAAACTTCACCTTGGAATTTGTCACGTAGCCGTATCTGCACAGCTGTTAAGGAGTTTGCTTCTGACACGCTAGAGACTGAAGACCCAGAGATCATCTAAAACCAGCCAGTGTGATCTGGAACTTCAAAAATTAACAGCCAGTTTACAAAAACCCAGAAATCAGGTTTGTTACAGCAGACATCTTCCATCCATGGGATTCAATGAGACACAAAAAGCCAAAGAAAGTTTAAATGATCAACTTTGTGACTTAAAAACACTGGAACAGCTGTGGCCCTGGACTACTTATTTTAGAGAAGCTGGGCTAGATGCATGGGATTTAGACACCTACAGAGCTGACCCACAGATGCCTTCATACTCTTGCTACTTTCACTAGGGTTACTAGAAGAGTCTAAGCTCTGTCCTAGTCACAGTCAGTTTTAACTAAGCAGAGCATAAAGAATCCAGTTTATGAAATGTGAAATCTAGATGAACCAGGCATTGCACTTCCTTGCATGCCAAAACAACACACAGGTTGAAGGTAAATTTTTTCACCACTAGCTGGGCAATGAAGCAGTTGCTAAATAAGGTGACGAACCTGAACCTCTACATGACAAAGTGGTCAGTGAATGAGTCTGTCTATTTTGTGCTGATGTTTTCAATGTGGCACCAAATAAGAAGACAGATTCTCCCTGTTGAGGCCTTTGCAGTAAAGACCATATAAATACACGCTTGCATGGCCCAGGCATAGACTTGTTGAATGTCAGATGTCAATATCTGCCTAAGGACAGTTATGCTAGGTAAAAAAAGGTCACCACCTGAAGCCAAGGCTTTAAAATAAAGCAAAGTAAGTTCAAGCAATACAGGCAAAAGATACCAAGCTTTTTAAAACAGCATAGTTCCACTGACTCCAGTGCAACACCAGTTCAATTGACATAAATCGGTCAAGACTAATAGTAATTTATATAATTTTTATCTTAGTTTACATAAACCATAAAGAGACACAATATTTTGTTTCACACTTATTCTTTTCTTTTTCTGTGGCTTTCGCAACTATAGCATGTTAGCTGAAACCAACTGTTTTCATTGAACTTTTCATAATAGCTGAAGTATCTCCCTTGGTCTCAGCCTTTTCTCACAAGTTTGTTTTTAAACACATTCTCTCTCTCTCTCTGAGGCTGCTACAGCCAACTGTGCAGGCCACTGAGCTAGGAAACGAACACAGCTGATGCCACTTGTCTGTTAAAGACAAAAAGGTTGTTTTGGCACCCTTCGTTACCTTTGATATCACTGTTGCAATGTTAAATAACACACTGATACATGCTAGAAGGGGAGCCCTGGTGAACATAAAAGCCTAGTCCTTCAATTCCTTAGTTTAAGAACTGCATTAGAAGTTGGAGAGAAGAAAGAAGGCAAGACTACAAGGGGAGTGAGCCACTCAGGCGCTGGAAAGATACACTTTGTAGTCTTCTGTTGGGTAGAGGAGCCCCAGGTACAGCTCCCTCTGATCTACAAGAGCCTTGCCCATCGCAGAGATCTTCTCATCCACAACGTCAAGGGAAGTGTGCACGGTGTAGTGGAACTTCAGCTCATTTTCGGTTGGAATGCTTCGGATGTACAAGGGATAGTTCTGTAGAGGACAACAACTCTGTTAACCAGCACGAGCAGCTCGCTTCTGTAAGCGACGGCTAGCACCACTTCAGCGCTTTCACGCCGAGTATTGCTACCGTCAGAAGTAAGCTATTTTGAGTAAGTTACGTTCAAAGGCATCGCAGCACTTTACATCTTGCAGCATTTGTGGAACAGATCTGGCTCTGTACACCAGCGGCAACAGAACTGTTTGCACAGGCATCACACCAGGTTCAGGCCTCCTCACAGCTTGGTGTGACCCCTTACCCCAGCCGGGCCCGTCCCCAGCCCACCGGACCGTCCCAGGATTTCCGAGGAAAACCCCTCCAATGCAGCAGGTCAGCAGGATGCTGCTGTCCCTGCCTTTGCTGAACCAGCTCCCCCCATCCTGCTCCTGCCCACCTCAACCTCTGTCTCCAGCGCCTGCCCCACTCCCCCCCACCTGCCACGGCTCTGCCTCGGTCCCCTCCGCCCCCACAGCCCCAGCTCTGCTCCCCTCACCCCGCTCAGGCCCCACAACCTCAACCCTGGCCCTGCCGCCCCGCTCAGGCCCCACAGCCTCAAACCTGGCCCCACTCAGGCCCCAAACCTCAGTCTTGGCCCTGCCGCCCCGTTCAGGCCCCACAACCTTGGCCCCAGCCCCGCCGCCCCGTTCCGGCCCCACAGCGGCGCCCCGCCCCACCTCCTTGGCGATCACGGCGATGCACACCGCCATCTTGGCCGCCGCCCCGCCCCCTTTGCCCCGCCCCTCGCCCCGCCCCTCGCGGCGTCACGTGCGCGGCGCCCCGTCACGTGACGCGTGCGGCGGCGGCGGCGGCGGGCGGCGGTTGCCATGGCGAGGGCGCTGCTGCTGCTGCCGCTGCTGTGCCTGTGCTGGGCCCTGGGCCCCGGCGGCGCGCGGCCCGCGCGGCCCAACCTCCTGCTGCTCCTCATGGACGACGTGAGTGCGCCGCGCCCGCCCGCGCCGCGCCGGGGCTCCTCGCCGGAGGGGGGGGAGGGAGGGACACACACGTCACGGGGGAGTGTCCCAAAGGGGGGGAGGGGCACTTGTCACGGGGGGGGGGGGTGTCCCAAAGGGGGAGGGGACGCCCGTCACGGGGGGTTGTCCCCAAAAAGGGGAGGGGACATTTGTCACTGAGAAGAATGGTCGTCAAAGGTGGAGGGGGAACACACTTGTCACCTTGGGGGGGGACAGGGGACGCGTCACACAGGAGTGTCCCCTTGGGCAGGGGACACTTGTCACCAGGCGAGGTCCTCTGGGGGGGGGGCTGGGGATGTTGTCACTGGGCAAGCACCGCCTGGGGGGGAAGGGGACACTTGTCACCAGAAGGATGTCCCCTTGGGTGGGGGGGACATTGTCACCAGGGAGCGGTCCTCGGGGGTGCCTGGGGGCAGGGGACACTTCCCTGGGGAAAAGTCACCTTGTAGGCAGGGGGGGACGTTGGGGGGTGCTGGCAGGGTGGAGGATGAGGACATTTGGGGTGGTGGCTGCCCCCCCCCCCGCGGTGGCCCTGCGCCTCCCACAGTCGAGTGCGGGGTGTCCTCGAGTGCCGGCGCCTGGCGAGCTGGGCTGGCCGCCAGGAACGGTGCTTGGGAAACGTGCTCGCGTGGTGCGTGCAGCCTTGCAGAGACGCTGCCACCGTCGCCCCTGAGCTCACGGGATCCTCGACGCCCGTGCTGGGCCAGAGCCTGTACCGGTGCTAAAGCAGCGGTTTTCAAATAGGGATTTCCTCAGATTGGCTCTCCGTGAGCCTCCTGCAAATTACTCTTTCTGGGCACCCTCCTAAGCCCACGTCCAGGGCCACTGACAGGCCTGTCAAGACTCATGTTTTGAGAGTGTCTTACACATTTATTTGCCCCCCTGTGCTCCCCACAGCGCTGTCCCCTTCACTCTTGCTGAGCGGTACTTCCCCTGATGTGTACGATCCCTGCTAGGCAGCCTGGTTTCTGGATTTACGTTCAAACCCTTCCAGGTGGCATGCTTTCTGGGTTCACGTACGATCCCTCCTAGGCGGCCTGGTTTCTGGATTCATGTACGATCCCTTCTAGGTGGCCTGGTTTCTGGATTCACGTACGATCCCTTCTAGGAGGCCTGGTTTCTGGATTCACGTACGATCCCTTCTAGGTGGCCTGGTTTCTGGATTCATGTACGATCCCTTCTAGGCGGCCTGGTTTCTGCATTTACGTACAAACCCTTCCAGGTGGCATGCTTTCTGGGTTCACGTACAATCTCTTCTAGGTGGCCTGGTTTCTGGATTCATGCATGATCCCTTCCAGGTGGCATGGCCTCCAGATTCAGCAGCATGCTACACGGATATTTTAATAAGCTTGTGCTCTTTCAGACGTGCTCTGAAAACCGACATGCTCAGTTGCTTTCTTTCTCAAGTCCTTTCCAGAATTTATGTAAAAAGTGGTGAATCGAAAAGGAAGGCCCAGGCCCAGCGTATTCTGTTTCCTGCCCCTCCTTTAGTGCAGAGCCGCCCTAGGTGACATACACTAGAGGCATTACAGAATTAACGCAAACCTCTTTTTATTCCTTGTTTGTGGATGTCCTGCTAAAAAAAAAAAAAAAAGAGACTTTCCAGATCTATAAAGTCAAGCCTATGCGCAAGTCTTTTGGAGTCAGTACTTAAACACCTCCATACCTTATCTAGAGGTCTAATCATCTTATCTACTGGTCCATTCATAATGATTGAGCAATTAGTCCCACTGTCCTTGGTGAAGGATTCCACTCACTAACTGGTAACAGTGTTGGGAAGAGGGATGTTTTGTTTTTTCAAACCTTAATAGAGACACTCTAAACTTAAGACTTGTTTTTGTAACTTACAAAAATAACTGTGGCAATATCTTCTAATACCAGCAATGGATGCAGTTGTAGCAGCCCTCAGTATGGTGCAGCTACAAGTATAGACAAAGAAACTCCAACACATTTCAGAATAGGTTCTTAGAAACGTAGACTTGCCTCCTTAAGAACTAAACAAAAAGCTAATTAGCTCCATTAACTTTTGCTTTCTGAATTGAATAAATGCTTTGAAGAGCAAAAATAATCACAAATCTCTTTCCAACTGAAAACTCGCTCTCTTCTCCACTCTGGTGGTATTAGCCACAGAGGTAAGAAAATGTATGTGTTTCCAACATGACCTTTAAGTTGCTGGCATCTTTCTGTTTTGCTTCACTTCTAATATTTTCTTGTCGTCTTTTAGGTGTGTTTGTAATAGAAATGCATTGTGTGCCATTTTAAGCTGCTTGAAAAACTAATGAGGGTGGGCGTATGACTAGAAGGGTGTGCAAGCTCTTATCGCCTGTTTGGCTCCCTTCTGACAATTCAACGTGACTATCTGGCTGTTGTTTTCATAGTGTTTCCACACTCTTGTACAAGATAATTACCTTGTAAGCCTGGTTTTTCCAGCCAGTTGAGCCTCGAGCAGTCTATCTGAATTTCCCGTTCAAGGATATTTCCCCCCAAGCCAGCATTTATAATTTTCAAGATGAAAGCTCCTTGGGACAGTGATTAGCCCATTCTAGAAGCCTTAGTACAGCACAAGACGTGATGAGGCACAGATCCTGACTGGAGCCTCTGTGAACTATTTATTTATTTATATACTATTCATTAAAAATACATTTCCATGGTCTTTTTCCTTTGATCCTTCTGTAATTTCTGTAACTCCTTCACTGTGTGTGAATTAGAGCAACACGGTATCCTTTCTTTCTTTCTTTTTCTTTCTTGATGATAAAGATATTGAAGAACTGAGAACTCGGAGGTGACCCTGTTGAATCCTTTTTAATTCTGCATCCTAGTGGTATGTGATACCATTTAATTGCTTCTTCACTCAGACTTCAACAACCAGCTCTGCAGCTCTCCAACAATTTTCTTTTCCAAGCTGCATCACTGCAGTGTTAATGTTAGACTCTCAAATGGGGCCAGACAGATGGTTTTCTAAAGCTCTAGATACATTATGCCCTCCATATCAGTTGCTCACCTGATACACATCTGTATTAAAGAAAGCTATTGCCTTTTTAAAAGCACAATATAATCTCTAGCAACCATGGTGCCTAATTGCTCATTAAGTTCTCTTCTAGAACCTTCTGTTTAAGTCACTTAGTTTTATTTGTATTATTACCAGTAATAGTTTTCAGCGATGAATTTAGACAACATGATGGCAATTTTCTGGTCCTCCTGGTCAGGAGCTGTGTGACCCCGCTGAATTAGGGGAAGACACAGGGTGAAATCATTGTCTTGCAAATAAGCAGTGACATATAATGCCTCCGGCAGGTTTTTCTCAAGAGCTTACTTCTAAAATACACGCTTTCTCTCTTTTCCTGCAGCACTGCTTTTGAATTTAGACCTTTTCCTTGCATTACTAATTATATATACGTAGATGGATAGATAGATAGATGCAGATGACTGAGAGAGGGACTTGGGGTCAATGGTCCAACACAAAGGCCGACGTAGCCAGGGACTGAACGCTTGTACAGCACTGAGCATATCATGTGTATCATTCCTCTGCCTCCTTGGCACATGTGCACTGGTCAGTCTTCAGACACTGCAGTAGGAGTGAAGATGTTAGGGCTCTTATCCAGTGCTGCTACTAATGTTTCTGTGTCCATTAGCAAGTCATTTAGTCTCATGTGTGCCTCAGTTTCCCATCTGCCAGTGAAAAATTGAGTAATTCTCTGCCTCACAGGGTTTGGGAAGATAATTTTTATCACATTTGTGAAGTACTCCCTGAGTAGAGAGATGTGCACTATAAAGATTTAGAAATGAAGGGATAAAATAAAAATGTTATCTGGGCCCAGAAGCATTGTCATTTATCGAAAGGTAAAAGTACTTATACATCTTTTGGTGTGTTCTTTTTGCAGATGGGTTGGGGTGATTTGGGAGCTTTTGGAGAGCCTTCTAAGGAAACTCCTAACTTAGACCAGATGGCTTCAGAAGGGATGCTTTTCCTGGATTTTTATACTGCTAACCCCCTCTGCTCTCCGTGTAAGTAAACTTGAGTTTTAAACTAGCATATAAGAATGCCACCTTCTGAGAAGATTGGGATGTTTGCCAGCATCTGACATGAACTAGCAACCAAACCAGTGATTACCTTCAGGGCAGAGTTTGCATTTGGTGCTTTGATCTTTTATTTTGCTTCCTTTTATTTATTTTTCGAGGGGAAAGCTTACGATCTTTAGTTCATATAAAGCAGTGTTTTGGTCATCAAATCAGTCCAGCTGAAGGATTTTTTTTAAATATTCCATTTTAGTATTCCAGCCTCAGTCACTGATTCTTTTTCTTCGTTATTATTTTGGGGTTAACAGACAAAACAGTATCTAAATTGTTGTTGAACAAAAAATACATAATTTGTCTGATTCTGTTGGCTTTGGTGAGACTTTCATGCAAGGAACAATAGCAGGTTGTGTCCTACTGTTGATTCTGGTGGCTTGCAAGATTCTTGGGGAAGAGACAAGAGATAAAAGAAGCACCTGCGTCTGGGAGATACAGATTATTTTTTATCCTTATTGCTGTTTCTGTTTTTTTTTTTTTTTTTTCCAACTTGATTGGCAACCAAGTACCAAAACAAAAATGAGAAACAAGGACTTTCTTGTTGGACTTTCATTTAGGAAATCATTTGTCAATGTGCTAATGACTGTCCTTCCTCGGAAAAGGCATTTAAAATATTCTAAAGTCCTGCTAACTACAGTGGTACTTCAGCATATGCTTAAAGCTAAGCATCTGCCTAAATGCTTCCTGCAGTCAGGCCCTGATTTTTATTGTCAAGGATGGACAGCTTCTTTTGTTCACTCTTACATGACTTTTGTTCAGGCAAGCTAACCTTAGTTTGTAATCAATTTGTGTTATGATTTCCTCTTAAATGTATATGCTAGGTATTCCATTTATCATTACTGATACAGAATGGCTGCTACATTTCCTATTGGAAGTAGTTACTTTTCAGCAGTGGATACACTAATTTAATAGAAGGGCTAAATTCCAATCAGGTTTGACTTGGAATAACTCTGAGGGTGTCATATCAGAACCTGGTTATCTCCATGGCTCACTTGGAAAGGGAGTTGTACCTGTTCTCATGTGAGTGATCAGTCATTCAGTGCGCTGTCCTCAGCCTTAATGCCATAATCTTAAGCAGAGTGTGTTTGTAAAGTTAAATGTTCTTTGTTGTTATTTGCAGCAAGGGCAGCACTGTTGACGGGCCGTCTCCCAATCAGGAATGGCTTTTACACCACAAATGCACATGCCAGAAACGGTATGACCTTTATTAGAGATTTGCCTTCTCTCTTCGTTACTTGGTGTTTTGTAGGAAGTTTTGCTTTGAACAGAGGCTTTGCTCAGCGATCTTCCTTTATGGATCCTCCAGAGTGGCACAAGAAGATTACCATGTTAACTGCTGGTAATAAGCGTGAAATGTATTGCTTCCCCCTCATCGAGCTAAAGGCAGAAAACCTCCTCAAATGACGAGGCATAAATAGGGATGGTTAATCCATTTGCTCTGTTGGCTGAGATGTGGTTCCTCTGGGTAGGCTGGCTGATGTCTGGTGACAGAAAGTCATGTGAGGTATACCATTAACATCCTAGGTTAAGTACAAGCTGCTTACAGGTTTATTCATCAGCCAGTTTCCTAACTAGGTTAGCCAGGGCAGTTGTGTAGTACCATCATGTCCATGGTGCTTCCAAGGAAGAGTATCAACTCATAATGTCCCTGTGTTCATTTTAGTTCCTGTGACTGGTTCCAAAATGACAGGTGCCATGTGAGACCGTACATGCTTGGGCAAGAATCAGCAGCTACGTATTAATTCACACTGTGTATTAGCAAGCATGCTTGGCTATATCCTTGCTGACCAAAGTCACATCTTAGATTCTCAAGGGCCAGAGAACTGCTGAGTGTGTGAGTGGTACCATTTCTTTCAGCTCCTGCAACCTAGTCATGTTTATCAGTCATTTGATTTAGGAAAATGCCTTTGTTTTAGAAAATATCAAGCAAATTTGCAGGATAAAAGCCAAACAACTTCAATGCACTCCTAAAGCACTTGCTTTCTTTATGACCTCCCTTTCAAGGGCTTCACCTTCATGCTGTGCCAGCAGCCCCTTTTGTTTGTTGGCCATGGTGTGGAAGTGGGTGGAGATCTCTCTTGGCTTCAGACATGTATTTGCTGAATCAACTTGTTCTCTTCATCTCTTGGCCTCGGAGAATTAGATTCCTAAACAGTGATATTGCTGGAACATCAAACTAATTGCTATTTCTGATCTGCTTAAAAAATCCTTCTAATCACGGGTAGCCATTAGCTGTTTGCCCTAATATTTGTAAGAGTCAGAAAGAATGTTTTTGTTTTCCACAGCATACACTCCACAGGATATAGTAGGAGGAATCCCAGATTCTGAATTACTGCTTCCAGAGTTGCTAAAGAAAGCAGGATACATCAATAAGATCATTGGCAAATGGTAAACTTGTTTTAAGATCTTTTGCTTTAAGATTCAGTTTTCAAGTGTATGTATTGTGAAGGAGGAGGACAACCAGAGTTGGGAGGAAAAAATGTCTTGAAGCTCAGATGTCTATCTTTAGAAATCTGTGGTAGCTCTCCTCCCCTGTTGTGATTAATTTCAGAACTGAGTGCTATCATTATAAATACATACTATAATTCATGTATATATAAACACTTCAACTCCTTGGGCTTTCATCCATGTACCACACTACTTAATTTAATAAAAAAAAATGCTAAGGTGTTCTGTTGAAACTTGCCTTCAGCACCTACATGCTTTTTATCTTTGGCCCCTGCTATATATTGCTCTTTTGTTGATAGAGTAGACTAAATTGTGCAAACTTTTTTGGGGGGGTAGAGGTGTATTCGCGTACAAATAGAGATGCAGACACATGAAGACAATTGGATTGATATCAGAGCTACATCGATAACCATTCACCTAGCGTAGAAGGTCGGAGCAGATAGAGAGAGACTTGACCAGACTATACTCCTTGGAATTTTCTGCTTTGGCTTTATTGACTTGCATGGGAGTACAGTAAACCTTTGCAGAGGATACAGAAGAACTTCTGAAACAACAATGTTCAGCAATGCCTGTGAAGGCAGGAGGGGGAAAACCTGAAAGGCACTTGGACCAAACAAACACTGTTGGTGGAATAACCAGTGTAATACTTGAAACTGGTGTATTTATAACATTCAAATTTCAAATGAGCTTGTGGGCTGTAATGAAATCCCATTAAGTTTGGAGATCTCTGAACAGTTAATTCACAGTTTGGGATAGTGCTATAATAAATAAATACATAAATAACAACTTCAAAACTGCAGACAAGTACTGCTTGGTTAACAGAGTAATTGTTAATAAAAAACTTCAGACAGGAGTAGTACCAAGGGGGATACTCTTTAGGAAGGTAATGAAATACATTTTATTTAGCAGTTTCATTAACAAGTTAGAGAAAAGTGTGATTGAATTGTGGTCGAATTCACCAGTGCTGCTGAAATTGGAAAAGAAGCAAACTAACCTAAGACAGTGAATTATTTATTACCACAAATCCAAACAGCAGAGTGGCCATGAAGAATCAGATCAGTGGGCTGAATGCAATAAGTTGCAGTTCAGTGCTAATAAATGTAAATTCATACACCCAGGGAAAAGAAATAAACAATGCAAATACAGATTGGTTCCAGACAGTTATTTGGAAAACAGCAAATCTGGAAGGACCTGCAGCTGTTAGCAAGAAGCAGACTAAATATGAATGTGCAATGCACTGTCACTGGGGACTCGAGAGTTGTTGTACTGGACAGAACTGGGGAACGATATTGTATAGTAGTAGTCTCTGGCATTTGTGGACATTGCCTGCTTCCTAGAAAGGTGTAAGAAAATGCAGTAGTTAAATTGGAGTCTCATCCTACTCCCTCTTAGAATTTTAGGGTTTTTAAAGATTTTTTTTTTTAAGCTTTACAGCAGAAGATTTTTTATCCTTTTAGTGTCCCTTTTCAAAGACCTTTCATGGTGTCCTGTGACAGTGAGTTCCGCAGTTTAACTATATGTTCTGCAAGTCAAGTATTTTCTATGACCATTTTAGAATTTGTTGCATTTCATTAAATATTCCTCTATTTTTATATTGCGAGAGAGAGAGAGAACAATTTGCCTTCTGCATTTCAGTAATTATTTGATAGCTTGTTTGTGTCTCTTATTTTCCTTTTTAAGTTCTCTTAGCGCTTTCTTAGAATAAAATAATTTTTCATGTCCCCTATTATTGTGGAAACAGCTAGGAATAGCTTTGTATTACCATGTATATAAATGAGGAAAGGGGAGAGTCCTGCATGTGAGACATGCAATTTTAGTTACATCACCAAGATGTGATCATAGCTGGAATGATGATTATTTTCTGTTATAACTCATTTTGGAAAAGCTCAAAATGACACCAGGGATCATTTTAGTTCAGGTAATACATTTTATGTTCCTTATGTTCAGAAAGTGTGCAGAGGGTGATGGCACAAAATGCACAGGTTGCAGATGTAGGCTTGTGAATCGAACCTAGAATGATAAATAGACATGTAGCTACGAAGATCTCCTGTAGAGACAGGGAGAGGATGGGCATTCTTTACCTTCAAGATAGTATAAATGAAGGAAGTGGAGAATTTGCAGTCCAGAAGTTGGAGATTAGAAAGGAGCTTCATCTTGAAGTTAAAGATGGAAAGTCTTTTAAGCTGTATACTAGAATGGAGCTGTCATCAGGAGTAGCTAAATGTATTTTATGTTCACGTGTACATGTAAAGAACTCATTCTCATTTACATTCAGGTCCCCTTGTACCATTTTGGCAGCATGAAATTCCATAAGATGAATGCAGATATAATGGTACATTTCATGAGCTTTGCAGTGTGTTTTTACAGCTTAGTATAAAAGTGACTTGTCATAGATCAGAATCCTTAAGGGGAGCGTTATATGCCTCTTTGCAATAGCTTTGGGTAGTGTAGTCCATCAGTACGGATCACTGAGACAGCATGAAAGAAGACACCAATAGAAGGAAATAATGGAAAACAAAGACTGGACAGCCGGCTAGAAAGGATATATATGTAAGCTGTGAAGTGAGTCTGCATGGATCTGTTTACAACAAAAAGTATAAGAAAGCTCAAGACATTGGTCTGCAGCTATTTATTTGATTAAAATGCTTGAAGGTTTTCTTCCTAGGCAAAGATTTTTTTTTCTTGCATGCCATTCTGATGAGATTATTATTTGCTTCTATGCAGTAGAACTTGAACTTACCTATGTCTTTTGTTCCTAGGCATCTGGGTCACAGGCCTCAATTCCACCCCCTGAAGCATGGGTTTGATGAATGGTTTGGATCCCCTAACTGCCATTTTGGACCTTATGATAACAGAGAACTCCCCAATATCCCTGTGTATAGGGACTGGGAGATGATTGGCAGGTAATTCAGCCACTGGCCTGCCAGTTGCTTTCAAAAACATTACCTAGTTGCTGGTGCTTTATTTTCTGTGCTTTCCCTGCTCACGTTAGTATGCTGGAAGACAAGTGCTACCATAACAAACCATTTCGGTGAAAAAGGGTTGGCGAAAACGGAAGCTGCTTCTGAATCAGAGTTGCAGGCTTAGTTGGATGGGTCGTATTCTATACTCCTAAACCCCTTTTTGCAGGAATTCTGTCTTCTCATCTCCAACTTATCATCTAAATTTAAAATCCAGCTGCTTTAGTACTGGACTTCAGGGTAGCACCTCTGAATTTTTGACTACCCTGGTATGCAGTGCAGTTTGAAAGGCTTCAAATCCCAGCACATGAAAGGGATTTAGGAGAGCCCAAGATCCCCTTATGTGCTAGAGAACACTTCAGCAGGGTATGGTGTGCCAGATGTGGCTGATTAACAGGCCAGCTAAATATGTTTGATTCTGGCGATTAATAAAGGTCTGAGTGTCAAGGCCAACCTGCAAGTTGCCCATGGACCATGGAGGGATCGTGGCTGCTCTAGACTACCTCCTGGAGATGTTTGCTTACTCAATTATGCCTTAAAAACTTCCTGTGAGGATTTCAGTCCACTACTGCTCTTGGAAGCTGGTTCCATTCCCTGCTGAAAGACCTCTTTATTCCTTCTCTTCCTGTTTGTAATAACCTTTGGTCTGTTTGTGTAACACCATTCTAGACTCCAAGTTTGCAGTCCGTACCATTCTTGCCTATTCAGTTCTGAGCCTGTTATCATCTTATTTCGCTTCCTATTATTCTCCTGAGCACTTCCCTCCCCCTCCATTCTTTGCTTAATTGGTGTCTCAAGATACCTCAGCTTTTCGAGCATTTTCAAAGCAGCCCAGGTTCCGATTCCAAGATTGCATTATCTCCCAGAAATTGTTTGTGTACTTCTGAAAATTTTCCTCGGGTATCGAACAGCTCCGTATTCAAGAAGTAGCATCATATGATTTTTAAGTATACTGCCCCTATTCTGATAGCGTGAGATTAAATCCAGTTTTTAGACTGCTACCTGTATTGGTATCAGTATTCAGTCAGTTTTGCATACGAATCTGTTCCCAGTGAAAAACTGGTGGCTCAGGTTTTTCCAAATCTTGTAGCCATCATTAATTTGGATCTACTCATTTCACTGCTTTCTCCCATAAGAAAAAATAAGAGTGACATTCTTTTTAATGTCTAAAGAGAATTGGCTGGTTACGTAAGTTATGATTCTGCCCTTTTGCTGAGAAGTAACAGTGACCTGCATGTTTAAGTAATGGGGTTAAAAAGCCTTTTTGTGCTGCATATTCCTCAAGATTGAATTTGTTTTTTCTGTCTGATTTGTTTTATCTTAAGATATTATGAAGATTTCAAAATTGATCTGAAGACAGGTGAAGCCAACTTGACTCAGATCTACCTGCAGGTACTGTCATTTTTAGTACTGTTTTTTAACCCACAGTGACTTTTTGCTCCTTTTCGTGGAGAGACTTAGATGGCAGAGGATGATTCTGTTAAATTCATTTTTATTGTTGTTTACAGGAAGCTCTCGATTTTATTAGCAGGCAGCAGGCCAGCCAACAGCCATTCTTTTTATACTGGGCAATTGATGCTACCCACGCTCCTGTTTATGCCTCCAAACATTTCCTGGGTACTAGTCAGAGAGGACTGTAAGTCTTTTTTTTTTTTAATTAATACCTCATGCTGCAGAAACAAAAAAACAAAGCTATGTTTATTAGATCCAGCTATGTGGATCATTTCTCAAAAGTGTTTGTGTGTGCTGAAATATATGACCATATATTAATTAGTGAGAACTTTGCTTGGATTGTTCTTTAATACTTTTGCTATAACCTGAAATGAAGATCATGTGACTAAAATGGGGGGGGGGTTGGGGGGGAGGTGGAGTCTAAGCTCCTTTGCCAGTTGTGTGAGTAATGAAGTGCTCAATGTGGCATAGATGATTTTTGGAAGGCTTTTGTATGATTAGTGCCTGTTTTAAAAGCCTTTAAATCAGAACAGCAAGCAGAAAAGCATGCATCAAAAATGCAGTTTACAGGAAGCAAAGAGTAGCTGTGTAGATTTTGTGAACCTTGCTTCTGAGACTGCAGTTTCAAACTGACGTCTATAAGCAAAATGATGTTATTAGGTTCAAGCCTATGGTGAAGTGGCTTTGCCTGTATTTGTAGTTAAATTTATCTCAGTTGCTGGTGTCTGTCCAAGGGTGGCCCAGATCTGAACAAACTCTAAGTCTTAATATCCAAGAGGAGTTGCTCTCTGCAGATAAGAGACATGAGTTTTTGCAGTGACACTGGAAAACTTTATTACAGTACCTGATGCATAAGCGAATTATTTCTCTCTGCAGCACAGGTAAAAATTGTGTCCACTTAAAGCGTTGTGGCTCATTGCAGTGCATTGTGCTGTGTGGGGCTCTTCCTCTTCTGAGCCTTAATGTTTTGCATCTACTTCTGTCTCAGGTATGGCGATGCTGTGCGAGAAATTGATGATAGCGTTGGAAAAATCTTAAAACATCTTCAGAAGCTGGGTATCAGTGAGAACACTTTTGTGTTTTTCACCTCTGATAATGGGGCTGCTCTCATTTCAGCTCCTAAACAAGGTGAGTCTCAGATGAACAAGCCTGGACTGGGGCATTGAAGTCAAAGTGTCACTCTCCATGTCTGAGGGGAAAAAAAGAGACCTGCATCTGGGGTTTTCCCTTTGTCCCTTCTGCGGTTAGGAGAAGCCTCAAAGTTCAAAGCATTCAATTTTAGAGTCAGCTTACTGTTGGAGAAGATATCCTTGGCTAAATGGACCTTTGGCCTAACCCAGTATGGCTGTTCATCTGCTTGCATTTCCACTTTGTGCTCTACTGTCAATGGGTGAATATTTTTAATTTACTTAGGTCCAAGCATAGTAACTTAGCAGTGTTTTTACTCTCTCCATCTGCTAAATGTGTATTTGAGATTTCTGAGTAATTGGGAAGGGTTCAAGAGTCCCTCTTTTGTTAGCTCTCATGAAAAATATCAAGGAGAAAAAGTACTTGCATGACTTCACAGGTTTTCTTTTGTTTAAATGATCGTTTCTCTCAAATGGAGTCATTGCAAATTGATTTTATAACCAACTCTTTTCTGTTTGGAGGCAGACTGTCTAGTGGTTATTTGCCCGCAAATCCGGGAGTATCCTGAGTTCTGATTCCAGCTGAGCCTCTATGTTTGCCTTTGTGTGACCTGGAATCAGTTGTGGGACCTCCCTGTTTGTTCCTCAGTAAGCTCAGCTGTGATGCCGAGTTAAAAACCCAGGATATTCCTGCAAATCACTTGTTATCTCTGAGAGTAAACATTCAGGGAATGTATAGTTATTTTTCTTAGTTGCATATCTGCATCTAATACTGCTCTAGTATTTTAAAAGGGTTATCAAAAAAAAAAGCTACTTCCTGTCTGAAAGTGTCAGATTTCCTTTAGTTACAAACAACAGTTAACACACCTAAAGAGAAAGAAAATGCCAGCAAAGTCTTTTCTGTTTTTTTCTTTTCTTCTTTATTCTGTTAATAGCAAGTTGTGTTTAGCAGTCAGTTTCTCCCTGTGCTGAAAAAAGGCACTCCTAAAATTTGATCGTAAAAAGATATTTTAATAAAATAACTCTGGACATGTTATTTGAAGAAGGATTCATGCAGAAATCAAAATTCATTTAAAATTAGTCTAAAAATTTCCTAGTTGACAGTGTCTCTTTGAAATATTATATTGGCATGTCATAGGTTCTGTGGCTTCTCTTCTTTCTCTAGGTGGAAGCAATGGTCGTTTTCTGTGTGGTAAACAAACCACCTTTGAAGGTGGCATGAGAGAGCCAGCTATTGCTTGGTGGCCTGGACATATACCTGCAGGAGAGGTGAGTATATGCTTTTAACAATTTCTGGTCAGTCTTAAGCAGACTGAAGTGGATGGAATGATTCTTGTTGGATTCAGTGGACTGTGGGTCAGATTTCTAACATGTCCCACCTGTCATTCCAAACACCTATCTAAATAAGGAGCTGAATGCTGCCCCTATAGAATGATGCCATTCCTGTTAGTTATTGCAAATTTGCATCTAGAGTGTCTAAGATCAACACTTTTATGAACTCCAAGCAACCTGCTCTTTTTGTCTTTCTAGTCTATTTAAACTCTTTACTCTTTTGGACCACAGTATTTCTAGTGGGTTACTTACTTGAACCAATTGGAGTGCAAAGACACATTGCTATTGTATGTCCTGGTCTAGGATAGGAGCATGTTGCCCACATGCACTCTGTACCCTGAAGTATCCGGCGATATGATCCTCACAGTTCTCGCTTTGGTGTCTGGTAACAGGTCCACTCACGGAGGTCTAGATACCAGAATATTGCGCTTTCCTGCCTGTACACAAATTCATATGTGATCACTTCAAAATAATCCTCAGGTGGCAATATTTGCCTCTGTTGTCCCAGTTCTCATTAAAGAAAGATGCAATCAATTCTTCTGCAGGCAGGGTTCAGGGTAAATAATACAGATTCCCTCCCCTTTGTGAGCATCTCTTATCCCTGAAGAAAGTGATACTTCATTAACTGGGCACTGTGCTTAAGACTACAAACTATTCATAAATCAAACATTTATTTTTCTAAGTTGCATTCCTTTTCAGTGGTTTAGTTGAGGCAGAATAATAATAATTTATTATTTACATTTAGGAGGATGCCATCAGATGGCTTAGGTCTGCAGTTGAGGGCAGCAAAGGTAGCTTGGTTTCATCATTTTTAAAGAGTTCACAAAACCTACTAGGAATATTTTATTATTTTTTTAATTGGAAATGAAAACAGTCTTTTTGTTTAAATTTAAACATTTCCATAAAGCCTTTACAAGCCAAGTACAACAGCCTTGGGCTAACGTATGAGAACATGAAACTGAAGCTGACTGTTTTGTTTTCCATGTCCAAACTGAATAATGTGCTAAAAGTAAACATGCATTATAAATGGGGACAAGTAAATACCAAATTTAAAAATTCTTTCCGTTGTAGTAACTCTAAGGATAATTAGGAACATGAGTAGAGAAATCTTTGTGCTTGCTTATTTTTTAGCTATAACTTGCTGGTACCACTCTCACAGATAGTCTCTTGCATGTAGTGTAGCAGATGATGAAGTTTTATGTGGTGAAAAACATTCTCAGTCTGCTGGGATGCATGGCTTCCTGCTTTAGGCCACAGCTGAATTTCTGTGAAGAGCCATTTCTGTGTAAAATTAACACGTTTGCACATGTGAGCGTGGTGACCGGGTGCCTTACTGTCACAAGCGCATGCATGCGCAGGGACGCCTGCTCAGCGAGCTGAGGTGTGCGCCTAAGGTTTATCGGGCAGGTGTGCGGCTGAGGATCCCCTCCTGCATCACCGTTGATATCCTCGGCGTTTAAGCATGTGCTTAACTTTAAATCCTTCCTATCCTGGGCTCCAATTCGTGCTGCTGTCTGCTAAATGTCTGCAGAGGCAGGTGACATGACTCCCAGAGGTGTTATGCTCCCAGATATCCTCTTGGACTCCGCTTAGGTATCTTTAGAAGGCTGTTCTGAGCTCTGTCCCCAGGTTGTGCTGCTTTGCTCTGAGTCGGACCCACGTATGATGCTACTGATAAGTAAATATGTGATAGCTACTTATATGTCTTTTCTGCTTGTATTCTTGCCATCGAGGCTCCAGCATTGATACCCAGAGCAGCACTGACCGCAGGTGAGAGGTTTGGCATTGCTTTTGTGTCATGTAGCTCACGTTATGCTGGCATATAGGGTGCCTGTAGTTACTGCTTCATAACTGCCTCTTTGGATGTAGTGGGTGAAGAGCTATATATTTTCTTTTATGTTTTTGGCTTTTTTTTGGTATCTTATGAAGTCTGTAGGTTCAACATCATCTTTATTGTGAGCTGAAACCAGTCTAAGTCCTGCTCAGTCCAACTAACTGTAAAATAAGGAAAAACTGCTTCAAAGTCTCTCGTTGCTCTTTCTTTTCAAAAGAACTGAAGAAAACAAAGGCTTAGGAATCTTAAACCAGGGTGGAAGCAAAGAGCTTCTCAGGAGTGCCAAACACAAAGCTGAAGGGCAAATTCCCACCTCCTGCACCAGCGTGGTTCCCAGGAGTCTCTGCTAAGCTACGAGTCTGCCACCGAGCTCCAGCAGCGCCCTGTGGGAGACCGGTGTAGACTCACAAATCGGCTGTCTCGTGAACCAGACAGCTGCAGATGAAGGCAACTTTTATTTCCGTCTGATAGAGATGGAGTGGGAACTAGCTCTGTTCCCTAACATTTCACTTAAAATCAGATGGTTTAGCAAAGACCTTCTGTTTAAACTGTTTGAACTCATCCTGACCCTTCTGAGTGAGATGGGTCAGGGAGCAACTGCGAGCCAGCTCAGCCGGGAGATCAGTGCAGGCGGTGAGCTCCAGTCATGGACGTTTTGAAGCAGAGGTGGAGGGCTAGTGACCGTTTCAGCTGGCACAACTGCAGCCAGAAAAACAGGACTTGCATCTATTGCCTCAGCCTTCTGGCCAGTGAAATCCAGACATCGGCTGGAAGGCACAACCCATCCCGCTGATGGGGTCCGGCAGTTTATTAATAATCTCATTGATATAGGTTTTTACTTTTATTAAAGAGTGCATTTGTTTATTTTTTTTTTAAAGGAGCGCCTTTTTATTTAAAGAAAAGAAATTAGGTGACAGGATTGTGAACACTCTTGAGGGAGATATTGATAGAGGTTAGGTTAATTGGTGCAATCAGCTAATTTACAGTTTAGTGTGGGAGGAGGGTGCCTCGGGAGTCTATGTTGCTGTTGGCATCAGCATTCAGTTAATTCTGGTGCCTCATCAGGCATATTTATTCACACACAAACAGCCTTTCTGCAGTTTCCTCCTCAGCTATGTTTTCCAGGTGAATTCATAACAAATCAGCATTTCAACATTCCCCACATCACATCTGCCTTCTGGAAGGATCCAGCTGGAAAAAAAGAATCATATTCTGCTGGTATTTGAATCCTTCTCCTCTTCTGTTCCCTCACCCTCCTCCCCTTCCTCTCTCGTGCCTGCTTCCTGAAGGAGAAAAGAACATATCAACCCAAAGACAGCACTGCAACCTTTTCTTCACTATCTCCCATGGGGCGCAAATTGAAATTGAATTAGACAGGGATATCAGGTCTGCTCGCTGTGATAACTGTAAAAGGATTTTATTTAAAAACACCCTGACATTTGTTCACCCAGTTTCAAATATTTAGCTTTCCTCCTTTCCATTCCTGGCAGGGGCGACTTTATTAATTGTCACCTTTGATTCAGAGTTAAAGCTTGAAAGCACTGATA
Source organism: Apteryx mantelli (assembly GCF_036417845.1). Taxonomy (NCBI): domain Eukaryota; kingdom Metazoa; phylum Chordata; class Aves; order Apterygiformes; family Apterygidae; genus Apteryx; species Apteryx mantelli. The sequence continues at coordinate 2,110,064 of NC_089987.1, forward strand.
ACGGCAGTGGTGACTATTTCTTCTAGCGACGTGGCCCACAGCAAAAGGATTTCATTTTCTTAAAGACGTTATGTGTATACTGAGAGTTTATTAAAAAGAAGGGGGGGAAGGAGGAGGGAAAAATCCGTTCTTACGTGCGTAATACCGGCTGTTTCTCACTGATACGAGCAATATCTGATCTCACTCTTTTTTATATATTATTTATTTTCTCTGGGCTGTTGCCCTCTCTGGATTTTTCTTTTTCTTTTCTTAAAAAAAAAAAAGGGAAAGGCAACTAGAATGAAAGAGCACTGTTGACAGGAGAAAATGGTAATTTTTTTATTTTTCTCTGAAAATACTTCAAAGTTTTATATAAATATTAACCTTTTTTTCCCCCTTCTTCAATGTGGTGCTGCAGAGCACAGATAAATCCAAGTGGCTGTGGCATGGGCATTTAATTTCCTTAAGAAGTTTTCTCTGCTTCACGGAAAAACGTTGTCTGAGACCAGAAGTGTAATTGGATGATTAAAGAGAGTCATCTACATCTGGTTATGGTTAATAAGGGCCGGTGCAAGAAGACCATGGTGGCCCCATAGGATTGTCACAACGCGATGTATAAATTAGGTGATATTAGAGGCACGAGTCTCAGGTCAGCGATTGCCGCTTGCTGCCTGTTATCGAAAGATGAGGCGAGGGAATGGATTGACAACAAGAAAAGTGACTTTTGGATTCGCCTTATAAACTGTGAGCGGCCTAATTACAAAAAGTCCCGGACACCAGCCTGCCTGCCTGTTCCTGATGTAGCAGGAGTCAGGGAGCAGGTGTGCGCCAGATCTGCTCTGTGTTAAACTCTGAGCTCTGCATGTGGTGTTTTGCTGACCCCACAGCGCTCTTCAGGCGTGTTCCGGGTAAATTAGCCAGCAGAGGAGCCTGCGAGGGGCTGAGCATCTTTGCCGAGATGCTGAGCACTTGTAATCCCCCTTGACTTCAGCGCGAGCGAGGCGTTCCCCGCACCAGTGGTTCACGAAGCCATCCAGGTCTGCAAGGAGTGAGGTCATGGCTTGTTTGAATGAGCGTACGCCGTTTTCTATATCCGAGGCCTTTCCAAGTGCATGCCCGAGACCAGAGAAGAGCCTACGTAAGGGGCCCGTGCGAGGAGCGTGCAGCACTGCCTGCCGCAGCGCAGGCTGTTGAGGATCCGGCCAGCTGCAGTTCTCCCCGGCGGTCGGTGTTTGTCAGGCCAGAGGGAGATGCACCTGGGTGCAGCTCCAGGACGTGGGGCAGCATCCATCTTAGGGGGAGGGTGGGCTTGCCAGACCCATTGATCTTGGTCAACTGATCCAGCTGCTTTCCTGAGCAAGAGTTTCCATGGTCAGACTTCCTCTTTTGCTTGGAGCTTTGCACTTTGATTTCTTCATGAGAGTTGTGGAAGCATTCTTACATCCTGCTTTTAATATTACATGTTCCTGCCAACACCTTCTGATGAATGACAGCCATTAAAAATTGAAATTGCTATAATCAAGTGACGTGATATTTTAATGTTAAACCTATAATCAGTTCCCTGCATGTTGCTTTTTCCAGTTATTTTGCTTATTAATTCTTCCTTTAAATGTTCACTTTTTCCAGCCCAGTCTCTTAATGAGAAGACTTAGTATCCCAGTAAAAAAGTGCATTTTCCCCCTTAATTTTCCTGTAGAGCAAGCGAACCAACATGTTGCAAAGATTCATTTATCATGTTATCATTTGTAATTGTATTTAAGTAATTAGTATCAGCTCACAAGCTGGGGCTCTGTTTGTGACTAGCAAGAAGATTCAAAGACAAGAAGTCTTTGATAGTCCCAGCATCATAATGTTCACACTGACATTAGCAAGTCTGCTGGCAGAATTTGGATTTCAGTCAAAATGTTTTTCTGTACTTTACAGATGTGCTTTTGTATCAGATGGCTTCTTGTCTCAGAAGAAGTGGTATGGCTGAAAAGGCTCTTTTCATATCACATCTTGTGCTGGTGCATCTTAGTGCAAAACGTGCTTGCTCTTGCTCTTGATTTGTAGATATCTCCTTCAATGTAGTGTGTCACTGGCTAATTAAACATTCTGCAGCAGATAACAGCAGCACACCACAAGGATGATGGGAGCAAAAAATCAGTCAGAACAGATTTTTTAGGCTTTTTAAATATAAATAATTAAGACCAGAGAGATAACTATGTCTTCCAATTAAAGTAAAAGAACTTGCAGATCTCCTTTGGAGCCAAAGCCAGATGTTTTTCTGCCTTATTAAAATATATACTAAAAATACCACAACTTTACAGTTCTTGAATTGTTGGAAATGGTTTGCCGATGAAGTCATCAGGCTCTTTTTGTTATTATCCATCTATTCTTGTGCTTTCTGGGAATTCTCTCAGGGTATTCTGGACTCCAGAGATGACCTGGTGAGGGAATCAAGGACTTTTTGCTTGTTTTAAGTGCTGATTTTTCAAACCACAAACAACTCAGAATTTGCAAAAGGAAATTGAACTCTGAAAAAAAGATGTTCCTATAAGTGCATACATAAAAAGAGGTGAGAAGAAAGAGAGAAAAATGAACCAAAATGCAAATGCTCCCTAGAAAACAATATGGAAATAGAAGAAATTTGGGTCTGGATTTCTCCTTTCCTCTTTTTTTCTTTTTCTTTTTCTTTTTTTTAAGTAGGAGGTTTGCTGATGACTGCTGCACTGTAAAGGGAGATTTTCTTAAAGATGGTTGGCAGAGAAGGAAATTAAGACAGCAACGCTCTGCTTTGGTGAAAACCAGCCTCCTCCACTTTGGCTTTAACTGAAGGTCTTTTTGCAAGTGCTTTTCTGTTGATTTTTCAGGTAAGTCATCAGCTGGGCAATGTGATGGATCTCTTCACCACCAGCCTCTCCCTGGCGGGACTGCAGCCTCCAAGTGACAGACAGATTGATGGCATCGACCTTTTACCTGCCATCTTGCAGGGACGGCTCATTGACAGGTTAGTTATGAACCCAGAGCTCCCATCCATGCCTCCAAGCTGAAGGGATCCCAAACTTTGGTTTATTTCTTTAAATTAAATTTACACATGTGTTTTATAAACTGAACTAATGCATTTTTGTTCCTGCTAGGTAAAGTGGGGTAGCATCAGAGCTTTATGGTAGGTACTGATTCTCTGTTGGAGCTAGCTGAGGTGGGATTTCCTGACACGCAACATATTGCTGTGCAGTGGATTTTGTGGACAGATGCAAATGTCAGGGGGTTAGCAGGGATCCCTGGAGCAGCATATGGCAACAGGAGAGATAAAAGCCTGTGAACTGTAGCCTGGGCAGGGGAAAATGCATTATTTATTACTGGAGAAGCATCCAAGAGCGTGCTGGCTCTTTGCAGAAGAGTTGCAGTTTTTGCAGTCCCTGTGTGAGGGAAGTTGGAGTCAAAGGCTGGGCCACTGAGAATGAACTGGAAGCTCACTTCTTCCCAAAGTCCTGTTTCTGTGGATGCTTTTGTAAGGATAGATTTGGGTTAAAGATCGGGAACCTTTATGGGCATGGAGGAATGCTGTGAGCTGTTGGGTACAGACACTAAAATTTGACAATGAATATCTTTGGAGAGTAGGAGAGGTGTTTTGTGATTTTGGTGAAGAATTTGGCAGCCTTGGAAATCAGAGTACAGGTTATATTCTTTGTCTGTGAGATAGCATGGAAACATACACATGCAAAACATATTTGAATTCTTTTCTGTGCTGGACTTGAGCCTTTGTTCAGTAAAATTGCTTTTGTGCCCACTAAAGCAAGAAGCACGCGAACAGTATTACCTGAGAGTCAGCCAGTGGCTGACATGAGGCATTGCAGGCTCCTCAAACACAGTCTATTCCCATCTTTACTTCCAAAAGTTTTATTGTTAAAAAAGAGAATCGCGTTGCAGCCACCAGCATGTTATAACAGTGCCATTTGTGCTACAGTAATGGTCACTCCAGGGCACGTGATTTTTTTTTTTCCCCAGATCTAACCAGGGGGTCACACTTGCCAGAGCCCCCCAAAACTTTACAGTGGATTCAGTTGTAGTGTTCCTTTACTTAGAATGAAAAAGAGAAAGGCAGAAAATGAAACCAGTAATAGCAAAATTTTGAATATAAACTGTAATCCCCATTCAAAGATAGAAAATACTTTACTTTTATTTTAAATAAGCAAAAACCTTATCCCCATGCCTTCAAATCAAAGGGGCACATAATAGCTTGTCAAATAATGAGTATTTATGGCAAGGAAAAAAGCAGACTGGTATGTGTCTGGCTGTGGCATGTTTGTTTGGGCTTTTAATTTTGTTAATGTGACTAGTTTAGATGCCTTGATTTCACAGGCATTTCAGGTGCGTTAAGGACGCAGGACTGGGCCCTGCTGGGAGCAGCCTTTTCCCTTTGCTCGGGAGCAGTTCCTAATGACAAAGGACACAAGGCTCGTTATGCAGGGAGCCTGTAAAGGAGGCTACAATTTTACTCAAAATAGAAGAGATCTTGGGCCACACTTGTCATTCAGTCATGGTGATTTTAATCCTATCGTACATTTAGGGACTGTTATTCAAGGTGGCATCATGGGAGCAAGCAGTTTCTGCCTCGTGGCATCTTTGAATCGAAGACAAAGATATATACCCTTACAAATAGCGATAAACAACTTTACTATCTCATCCTGTCAGCAACCTGAAACAACTGGAAAGAGCTGGCTAAGTCTGATGTTCTTGCATGATGAGCGCCGCCAACAAATCAATCCTCTCTCCTGCAGATAGTCCGTTTCAGTAAAATTTTGTACTGTTCCCTCAAGAAATGAGAGCACGTTATCAGGGAAACCAAACAGGACCATTGCTGGGATGCCTGGGGGAAGGGTAGTGTGTGTACAAGGCTACAAACCACCAGCTGCTCTGAATGGAGTACATTTTTCAGACGTATCTTTAATTGGGAGAACTTAGGAGGAAAAAATAGCAGCTTTCAGTTATATCTGTGGATGATGTAAGGGGAGGTTTTAGGGAAAGGAAATTGATAGGAGTTAAAAATGAAGCATATTTGGCTGCTAGGCTTTTTCATAGAGGGTTTTTCTGCGATGGCGTTCAGAACAGGCCAGCCTCTGGCGTCCTCCCTGGCCATCCTGCGCGTCTGACATAACGGCACACAGCTTGGTGCTGCCTGGCTGCCCTCCGCCGGAAGGGGAGACTAGGCATCGCGCATTCGGTGAATCCCCATTTCTCTCTGTCTCGCTCACACGCACACGCGCGCCGCTTCTGAGACGTTTGGTGTTTAAATCGGCCCGCTCTATAGGAAATAACAGGGTCTGATAGTTCAGGGATTAACGATCGCTGGCAGCCAAGCTGCATAACGTTTCATTCTCGCGCAATGTGAGCTCTCAACTTGATGAACACTTTAAAAAATGTTAATTGAAAACCTTGCAGTGGAGGCTATTAGAAGGCAGCCTGTTTCTGACTGATAGCCGAGTCGGAAGTCAGACGCCATTAAAGCGTTTGGCTCCCTTATCAGCGAGGCCGCGGCGGCGGCTGCCCGGGCCCGGCGCGTTCACCCTTCTCACGCAGCTCTGCTCTCCCCTCTGCATCCTTTTCAGGCCCATATTCTATTACCGTGGCAACGAGATGATGGCGGTGAGAGTCGGGCTTTACAAGGCTCACTACTGGACCTGGAGCAACTCCTGGGAGGAGTACGGCAAGGTAACGGGAGACAGACCTGCACCTTCCTTTCCCTCGCTCCCCCCTTCCCCAGTCTTTTTCCTCTGGGGAAATGACCCTTTAAAGAGGAAAGAAAGAAAATGAGCAAACTCTTTCTGAGTTGCTCTGAGTGGTGCTGCCTTTTAACAGCACTCCTTAGCCCTTAATGTTAAGCTCCTTTCCCTGGTGAATTATGGGCATCCCTGTGTTTCCCATACTAGGTTTGGAGTTTGATACCAAATTGATCATATGTCTCCCAATATACAGTACAAAAAAACCTGGTGCCCTTGGCTACTTAAATGGAATAAGGTGGGGGGCTTTGTTTTTTTTTCCTGAAAGGGAAAAGGAAGGCTGTAGGAACTGTACAGTGGAAAAAACAGCTCTTGTTGAAAATGGTTGAGTACATATGTTTAATCTATTACCAGCACTTTTGCAAGCCCACATCACTCTAAGATATTTTACGTTTTATTTGCCAAATAGGCCCTGCTTTTGTAATTTCCTGGCTTATCCTCTCACAATTAGAAGTTAAGCACTGTTATTTTTCTTCTTTTGTATCTTTCTTGCCTCAAACTTGGGTACTAAACTCTGAACCATTTCTTGAATGGCAGGTTCACATGTGTGCCTTGCTGATTATATGTTTAGACATGAAGTAAATGTATTATGGCACAGCTCTCAGCAATTTTGACAGCAGGCTGGTATTGGGGAGGGATTGTCTGATTTATTTTTTTTTTTAATATTTTTTTTTAACTTATGGTAGGTCCTCAAGGCATCACAGGTGCAGAAATAAGCGCTGATGACATTTGTGGATGTAAAAGTGCATGGTTACTTTGGTGGGGATGTCTTGGGGGTAGAAGGAAACGTCAGCTCCAAGGGAGCCATTTACATTCAGAGCCGTGAATGTGTGTTTGTCTTTTTGAGACTGTAAGGCTCAAGGAGTCAAAGTTTCTGTTTTACACAGAGTAAGAGGAAAGGAAAGTTGGCTCCAAAAATGCATTGCACGCTTTGTGTCAATGTTAATATTCCACAGCTAAAATGAGATAATATATTTGTCTAGGTTAGTGTGTGCATAACGCCCATATATCACACATGGCACAGTGCGGAGGATTTTCCCTGTGTGAGGCACTGGGAGGTTGTATGTGCGTGTGCATAGATATATGAATGGGCTCAGATGCATGCTTTTTCCATGTGTGTGGAAGATAATGTCACACATGAATAATTGCTCTGCATTGTAATATAAGCACATACACATACTTACATACCTCGTTTGAAAATAAATAAATGTCTACATCGATCTGAACCTATTTGTACATGTCTGAGTATGTGTGTAGCTGTGATAATGGGGACCAGTTACTCATTTCAAAGGCTATCCTATTGTGAGCAGTGGCAGTTGTGCAATTAAGGAATATTTATTTCTTTCTAAGTCTTTGTTTAACTGCTGTCTGATAAAAGTCGGCAATTATACTGTACATCAGAGAGATGATTAAAAATTCACTTGCTTTCCTGCAGCTTGTATCACATGTGGTTGATGTGGGTAAAATTGGAGCACATTAGTGGACAGACTAGCCATTACCAACATGCAGAGGAAGCTGGGGCTGAAATTTGTTCCAATTCTCCCCATGTCCTCGAGCCATTAATTACAAGCCTTGCAAATTTAAAAATAGAAATAAATCAGGATGCAGAACAGTTCTGCAGTTCTGAGTCTTGTTTTAGGAGTTTTGTAATCTCACCTTATGATGCAGTTGCCTCTCTCAGTGACTGATGTTCTCAGCTGTATTGATATTGGACTAGAATTATTCTGCCAGAATCAAAGGGGCCAATTTGTTTGCTAATTTCATTTGAAAGCAGATTTAAATGCATGCACGTGTGTGGCATTAGAAATTCTGACGGTTGGCAGATTTGCTGTTTGACAAGTTTGATTTATCATCCCAGTAGAACTTTAGCTAATAAGGCCTTGTGTAACTGCAGGATCGTCAGCATAGGTCATTGCCTCGTTATGTGAGTCCAATGTGGAGTTTTAGTAGACTTTTAAATGTGAATCTGAGAGGTCTAAACTCAGACCTGGGATAAGCAGATGCATCAGCTTGGTATGTCATCCACTTGAAAGAGATTTGAACTTGGCCAGATGTGTCAAAACAGCTGTCTGTGAATTTTTAAGAGGTTTGTTTTATGGATAATTGAGTATCTCATTATTTTTACAGATTTATTGCACATTTTAGCCAAAACTCCTTTCACTTTCAGAATTCCCTGGTTAATTGACAGTGTAGGAAATACAAAAACCTTGCACTGTTTTTAATCCATACTTAGTCTGTTTTTGTTTGACTTTTAGATGTGACTATACTATTGTAGCAGCCAGAATCACATTTTCATGTTGAGTTGGAAAGTGTGAAACTGTTACATGAGCACAAGCATGTCAGTTTAGGACTACCAGGCGTTTCAGGATTAACTAGAAATAATTTGTGCAACTTTAGCCTCTAACCTGGAAAGCTATTTGCTTAATACAGTGTAAGTTAGTTAAATAATGAAGTGTGTGTGTATATATATATATATATATACACAAATAAAAATGTACCAGAGAGAAGAAGCTAAAATCAGCAGCTATATGAATAGCCAGGTTGTAGGTGAGTGCAGACCATTTGGAAGTATACTTATTTCTGCTCTGCATTTGTCTAATTCACCTAATTCACTGTCAGACCAGCTTACCAAGGACTGTAGGACGTCTTTAGCAATTTTAAGATCAAGATTGGATGTATTTTGCTCATTTAGACAAATCATTTTGGACCAGTTGTGTCCTTCACTGTTCAGGAAGCAAGGCTAGAGGACCACAGCTCTGCCCTGGCCTCAAGGTTTAAAACTGCACCCAGGTAGCATTCAGTGATACGACTGTGCTTTACTAAGCAAGGGGCAGAAGGGCTGATGCTACAGGAGAAGTAATAACTAAGGATAAACCTGGGGAGCTCCCTCTCCTGTACAGCTTAAGACACACAGGACTTCTTCTGGAAGTCTCCTGCAAATTGCTTTTCTTGTTGCTCTGCTCATCCATCCTTTTAGCCTGTAGGTCATGCTTGCTTATCACCAAATTTGGCCTGGATTGTGAAGTGCATGAAAAATAATGCATGCAAACCTGGCATATTATATGCTACTGTTTTATTGCTGCTGAATTTTTGCTAGAAGGTCTCGGTTGTAATGCGTCAAGCCTTAGGGAAAAATAGAGCTGGTTTTCACCCCCTTCTCCCTAAAGGGCATTATGAACTGCTGTAACCTTCCTCTTTAGAAGGCTTGGAAAGGAAAAATTGTGTTGTTGCTAGAGTCAAACTTCTGCCAGGGCTGTAAGGAATTGAGCGTTCCTGTACCATGCATCTGCGGTCTCTGGTCTGGGGAAGACCAGTGAGGGTAACTTCTAAGCCTGCAGGAAGGAGGACAAGCAGGTGGAGCAGGGCTGGGTTGAATGGAAGGACTTTGCTCCTTCTGTGACAGTACTTGGCTGTACCCCTACAAGTCATGTGGCTCTGTGGTACCTACATTAGCTTATATTGCCAAAGGCAGCCCAGGGAGCAGGCTGAGCGCCCTTCTCCCTGGCAGTCTCTCGGTGGCCACCTCAGTAATGCTGGGTGCACAGTTGCCCAGAAGGCTTGACTTTTATAAATGGAAGCAGAGGAAAAGGACAGAAGTGACTCAGAAGAAAGAGGTCCCCTACTCACTAGCTTAAAGAAGTGGTTCCACAGTAGGCAACTTTTCCATTCTTAAAATATGAACACCCAGAGTTTGTACGGTTATGAGTTCTTTTGTCCAGCTGATTGAAGGGAGAGGTGCGTTTGATCTTCCTTATTTGGAAGAAGAGGCCTGAAAGGGAAAAAATGAGTATTCTCTGTGGATTTACCTAAGTCCTACAGAAATTGCCTAATTTAATGCTATGTAGAGGAGGAAGGAGTATGAGCTAGCAGGAGAAGGGAGATCTTCCTTCTGCCTGCTACAGAGATTATCCAGCAGAGAATATTTCTCGTGCCCTCCATGAGCGGTGGTGCAAGAAGGAAAAAAAAAAAAAAATTAAAAAAAATGTGGAAAAGCCCTTTGTTTTGCTGGAGAATGGCTGATAACATCAACCTTTCTGTTGTCAGCTTAGTATCTTGTTAGTAGTCTTCAGTGATTTTTCATAAAGGCTCCTGTGTCTTTAAATGATTTGTGTATGTGTCTGTGAGAAAACCCTATTGTTTTAATGTAAAATGCCAACGGGGTTATGTGTGCCGCAGCCTGTTCTGATTGCCCTTCTCGTCAACATGAGGGAATCGATAAAGCCTTTTCTGCGAGGGGGATGTGAAGTCAAGTAGAACCTCACAAATAATGACATTTGATTGTGGTCCTCTGAGCATATGAGCTAGCCATTGATCGCTTCTGCTTGAGAGCCGATGGAGACTTTCTGATTTGCCCATCTTCTGTGGTCTCTTCCAGACAGTTAACACATTAGAAGCAATTTTTGTTCAACAGGGTTGAAACTGGCAGTCACACTTTCAGGTGTCTCGTCGTTCTGAGTTCCAGTTTGGGAGGCTTTGCTGGGAGTTTCCAGGAGAGAGAGAATTACCACTTACCAGTGCTGTGGCAAATGGCAAGAAACAACATTCCTGGCTTTAATTAGCTGGTGTTTTTTCCTCTCTCCCGCTGTCCAATATTAATACAGTTTTGTTGTTGCTCCGGGTTTTATGTGCTGGAATGAGGAAACATGACCAGGAGACAGAGCCCAGATTTGCTGCACCACTATCAGAATCCACAGTTGCCTGTCAAGTCAGACTGATCTGGGATAGCGCCAGGGTGACGATTTGCCAAAGGGCTTACATTAACGCGAGTGGTGATTCCATTGCTTGGCGAAGAGCCCAAACTGGCAACCGGCTGTATTTGTCTCATGTCTATATTGACATAGCATCTGTGGTCTATTTGCTCTGGAAATTAAAGCATAAGCTGTGCAACCAATAGCCACTAGATCTTACAAAGGGAAAAAACAACAATCCAGGTTGCACAATTGCTGGGGAGAAGGGTAGACAGGCGTGTTCCCTGGAAGGCTTACCTGATGTGCAGAAATTTTTTTTTTTTTTTTTTTTTAATAATTGCTGGAATTTCTCCTACAGCAAACAGGTCTGTGCAGTGGTACAAAACACTGTGCCTGTGTAAGAGACGTGGTGCATGAGCTGAGATATTTCTGTTTGCCATCTGATAGCCTTTTATTGCCTCTCTTAGGAGGCACAGAGCTGACTTGTGCTCTAGGTAGGATCTTCTGATTTAGCTTTCATGCTTTTGTAATTGAGGAGAAAAAATCCAAGAGTTTGCCTAAACAGAGGCAGTGACCTTTCCACCTCATTTGATTGGTGTTACCTGTAGACATGCATATACCTTTGATAGTGTGCAGAGTAAAATATTAGGGCTGTGCTTTTAACTGGCTATTGATCCTCTGCATGTTGTTATTAACAGTCTCAAAGAAATAGTTTTAAGGAAATAATAGCAGATGAAGTGGTGGTTGATTTGGGTTGTGTTATTCTGGTGGATAGGGCAAGCATACGTACCTCTTTGCTCTTCTTCCACGTAGCATAACTTTATTTTTTGAGTGAAGCTCTCGTCTGGAGCTCCTGCTGGAAGCGGCAGAGAGCTGGGCCGCTCCTTGTCAGCGTAAATCAGCAGTGCTCCACTGCTGCCCATGGAACTACGTTGCTTTTGCTCCAGCTGAGAATTTGGCACATTTCTACTTATTGTTAAACCCTGCAGTGTTCACATGGCCCTATGGGCCGTGTTGTCAGATCATGCTTTTAAAAGAAAAAACATTTTGTTTATTGAAGAGCAGGAAATGATCCAAAATGGTGACATGATGTAAAATTCTCTTCTGGTGGCCTTCACCAGTAAAGGTACCTGGAAGGAGCACTCTCCTCTTTTACCAGCCTGGTTGTGCTTCAGCCTGCCCAGGAGAGCAGAGCTACTTTCCATTCTTCCCTGCCAGAGGACAGTTTCTTCTCTCCTGTCAAAGACATATATAAGGAGTTTTGGCGTGTCCCTCCGCCCCAGCTCCCAGCAGCACACATGACCAGACTTGCATGCTTTCCAAGCAACTAGAGCCGTTGTCCAGATGTTCCAGTGTGTGGATTGTCTTGTCTTTAAATGCTTCTCAAATCTCAAGCAGGTTTTATTTTGTAATAGTTTTGCTCCAGAAATGAAAAGCAATCCAGACTAGAGGATCCTAGATTTTTGATTTATTGGTGTAGCTGATTTTTCTCTTTCCCTCTTGAGAACTGAAAATAGCTTTGAGTTGCAAAACAGAATGAGATAGAGCTTAGGGAGAAGTTAAATATTCTTTTCTGTCAAATAAAAACTGTTTTACTGAGTCAAACTGAGCGGCATCGACCACTGTCATCATACCCATCTGTTTTCAATCAAGAAGAGGCACACACACACACATTTTACACACATTTTAATTAGAAATAATTAGATTTGCTGCACTATGGCATGATCAGAGTTCCCTCCCTTAGACGTGTGAACTGTTCCTGGAGAGCTTTTGCGACACTGTGAGAGTCCTTCTTCCCCCATCCTCCGTTCAGTGCAGCGGCTACCTCTGCGATCGCTCGCTCTCCTGCGAGCTGGGTGCTGAGAAGTGGTGAATCACGTTAAGGTTCTTCAACACCTCACTCGACGTGTGTTTGTGCAATGAGTAAATCTCTTCCCTGCGATCCGATGCATGTGAGTGAACTCCGGAAGCGACTGCAAGTTTATGGCTGGCAAGCTTCGGAAAGCCCGGGTCTGGTTAACTTGGCCCAGGGACTATCTGGTTTTCCACAAGCTTCGTGTGCTTTAGTCCTTGTTTGTTCCTTTGCTGCCAGGCAGCCCAGCTCCACACCACGTGTGCTCGCTCTTGCTTCTTGATTGAGTTTAACCTCTATAATTTTAGGAAGCAGATAAAAACATTTTTCTCTAAAAATGAGATTCTTAAGGGACTGTGCTTAGTTCTGTATCTATTACCTTCTTACTTGCTTTCTGCTGACTCATTTCATTAGCTTTTACTTGGGTTCTCTCTCTCTCCCCATTAGAGTTTTATGCCGTGCTCGTTTCCGTGAATTATGAGAGAATCCTCTAGTTGTTTCTACAGTATTTTAATTACTATTATGCTGGACAGTGCCTTAATCACAGATGTGAGGATATGATTTTAGCACATATGTTTTGCTCATTTGTTGATGATCAAGTAGAAAATATGTTAAGTTGTCTCTGCAGGTTGAATATTGGTGGTCACATAGTGCACCAAAATAATAATAGTCAGTTTTATTTGTGGAGATAAAGTTGAAAAGCCCTAGAAATTTACATGGTGGTTTCAGCCACGTTTTAAGAGTGTTCTTTATCAATGTCGTAAAACAGTATGTTTGAAAATTGTTTTTTTTTCCCCAATAGACTACTTTTGAAGAGGGCATTGACTGTTTAGATTAGAAAGACAGATACCTTTTGGCTAGTGGCATCAGGCCAGGCTGTCACAGCACTTTCTTAGGAACCTTTGAGACGTAACCTAGACTGTGTTCTGGAGTCTCTGCTACAAGGATTTTACAAAAAAGCAAAAGATAAATTGTAAACAGAGGAATGTATAAACAAATGCCCGAGAGACTAAAATCTTCCTTCAGACTAAAGCATTTGCAGCAGAAGAGTATTGTACCAATTAGCAGGCTCTTAATTAAATAGCTTGTTTGATTTGCATCCAAATTATAATTTGGATGTTATGTCAGCTTTGATACCTTTTCATTAACTGTTCCTTTTGAAAAAAATTCTATTTTTCACTCTGTGTTTCAGAGGTCTGTGGCATCAGAAGGTGGAAAGGTCAATCATTTTTGTATCCATTTAAAGTCCATTATTGGTAGGCCACTACAACCTATCAAGCAACTCTCTTATTTTTCCAGTCAGTGATTCAGGAATCTATAGCTCTGTGCAGATAAATGGGATTTCATGGGCTTCTAACCTTCTTGCTTTATTGAAAAGCAGCATATTAACTGCTCCACTGACCAGCTGTCCATTAAAAACACAGGATATTTTTAGAAAATTGTTTGCCAATCAAATCCAACCAACATCTGTAGAGAGCTTTTCAGTTTGTTTGTTTTGTAAGCAAATGCTACAGCTGCTTCCCCACCTCCATTTAAATATTCCTATTTACCTTCTCTCCATGTCTCTGTCCATGTCTCAGGGCATTCTGAGGTATTGTAAGTAGCACGGCATGTTAGCGGGAATTGTAAAACTGAGGTTTAACAAGTCCATTAGGTGCTAGTCCTTGCTAGTCGATGGGGCCCCCTGCTTTATTTTCTCTTCAGTGAAATTAGCGCTTTAAATTTTTTGCTGCTCCCAGGGCTAAATGGGTTCCCTTAGCCCTCAAGACAGCAGGCCGGGCTCTAGGTGATTAGAGAGTTGGACATCTGGCTAATAATTGGCTGGAGTTCAGGAGACACGCAACCTGGCACAGCACGCAAAGGCACAGATGCAGAGGGCTCGCTGCTCTGGACCGCTGAGCAGACGGCTCCGTCTGTCCCTCGGGTGGCCGCTGAGCACTTTAACCCGTTGCTGCTAGCAAATGGAGTGTCCCTGTGCTTGTGGCCTTCCCACCCACTGCTGCTGCCAGGGAAACCCCGACTTCTGACCCCAGAGACTTGAACATTAGTCACAGGAATGTTTCCAGGCCTAACACGGTTCTTCCAGCCCAGCTGTCATTCCCAGGTGAGTGCCTCAATACCAGCTTTCTGAGAAGCTATAAATCAGATAGATAAATGCACCCGTTTTCTTTTTAAAATTAGCCATATTTGCTTCTTTCTTCAGTGAAATAGGTCCTTTGGGTCTGATGTCAGATGCTGAGCATGCAGAGTTTCTGGGAAGGCTAATGGGTGCCCATGGCCTCGCAGGATTACGTCCCTCGGTTTTGCTGGATGATTCCCTGTGACTGCTGCTTTTAAATCAGAGCTGCCAAGTGATCAGAACCTCTGTGTGCATTTCAGAGCTATAGAAACCAAACAGAGAAGATACTTTCCACAGGCAGAATTCCTATGATTAAATGGTTTCACCTCTTTCTTTTGTTTGGCATTTCATTTTAATGAATATTTTATAGAGATTACTTTTTTATGAGGCAAAAACATAAGGCCTGCTTCAGCTTTTTTGCTAGTGCAATAGCAACACTATCGCCTTATTTTACCCCATCAGATCAGAATCCATTTTGCAGACTAAAGCAAACTCCCTAGCTTTAGACTAATTCCGTATTTTGTGGGTATGTTTGGCAGCGCAGGGGAAGGTTAACCTGTTTTGGTTAACAACAAGATGCTGAAGAAAGTGGCATCAGCCAGAATTCTCTCTCCTTCTTCACCCTTGGTGACCCGTTTCCTCCTCTCTAATGCAGGGCATCGATTTCTGTCCTGGGCAGAATGTCTCTGGAGTGACAACACATACGCAGGAGGAGCACACCACTCTGCCGCTGCTCTTCCACTTGGGGAGGGACCCCGGAGAAAAGTATCCATTAAGGTGAGCCAGTTGATAATGAGGAGGTGAAAACTCTCATCACTGTCAGTGTTTTCGTTTTCAAAGGACCTGAGGAGCAAGGCAGCAGGGCAGAGAGAAGAAGGTTTGCATGCCTGTGTCTGTCTGGCTTTAACATCCAGGCTTGTTCAGACCATTTTTATCATTCTTTGCCAACAGATGTTGTTGTTCCCCTAATTTCGCTTTCCTAATTGTCTTTTTTATTGCTTTCATTCAACTGTTGCTGTGTAAGGACAAAATAGGCTGCTTTTGGTGATTAGGGGCAGTGTAATGAAGTAGCATTTACAAGATTTGCATTTCATTGTGTCCCTTCATCACCACACCTCTGCTGATGGCCACAATGATATTTATGTACAAAGCCAGTAAATAGCTTTAAAAAGTGGTGGTCACTGAAACAAATGAGAGGTTAGAGCAAAATCTAGGAGGCTCATGTGACTGTGTGGAGTGATACAGTCATTTCTAAAAAATAAATGGGGTAGTGATAATACCAGCATGGATGTCACAGGAATGTAGTGATACCAGAGGCATGTAAGTCTATGCTTTATATAATTCACTTGCCTTGGTAGCTGTTTCTTGCAGTCTTTTGAAAACTGTCCCAGAAAGCCATAGCTAGTGAGAATTTCAAAGAAGGAACAGACCTTGGTTTTCGAATGGTCAGGCCAGATGGATGCCCACCTGTCCCTGGTTGTACTCATCAGTTCAGTGCTTCGTGTCTTTGTGTCCAGCAACCCCTGGCGGAGGAGGCAAATTGCTTGCTTTTGCCTTTCCGGACAGGACTAAGTTTCGGGCAGCTGTGGAGTGAGGAAATGGTGACAGTGAGAGTGTGTGTTGGAGCCAGTCTGCTGCAATTCTCTGTGTGTTTTGGGGGTAGGGAGGAAATATCTTTAGTGATCTTTGCATACTCTGTGGTGTTTTTCCTCTGTGCTACATTGGAATCTGCGGAGGGCAGATGTGGTAACTTTCCAATTCCCTAGCACCCACTAAAGGAGCTTCTGCAGAGAGTCTTTAGCAAGAGGACTTTCTGCTCAAGCCTGTTCCCTCCTTGGACTGTCCCAGCTGTCTGAATCCATTTTCATATAAGTCTACTATTGTAATCTTTATCTCCAGCATACACCATGCCCTGGGAGATTTCTGTAAGGATTTACATAGTCATCAGCCAGCACAATCCACATATTAACTCAGCACCTCCAAAAAGGCTCCAAAGGTGTCCCCACCTTCCTCCCCACTTCCTTCTACTGACTGAGTTTTATTCTTTGGCAGAACTAGATACAGGTGGGGGCATGCAGCCTCATCCCTCACCAGTGACTCTGACTCACAGAATGTGAAAGTAAATAAAAAGGAAACTAGCACTACTGTGACCACCTGCACAGAAATGGTTTTGTGCAGTGGCTTTAACAGAAGAGAGATGTTTCCTGAGCTGACAGGACTGCAATTACTCAACTCTTTTAAATAATTGAGTGGATACACTCACTCCATTACTTTTAAAAGAACTGAGCGTTTACTGTCCGCTAAGTGTTTTCACTAGAGAGAGAAAGGGAGGAAAAATATTTTCCCTTCTCACTCACTTAACAGATGAGCACCCTAGAGGTATGTTACACAGTGTATAAAGCTCTTCAGAAGCCCAGCACATTAGTTCTCCCCTTATATTGCATTTCTGCACTAATGAATAAAGCAAATCTGCAGCTCCTGTATTTTAAATTCAACTCAGTGGAACTACACTACTGGGTTGGGATTCCAGATGAGACTATGCCCTGTCCAGCTTAACAGCTGTTTTATTTTAGGAAGATGAGTGGGTGGAAATGACCTCTTTCCAAAAATCAAACAGTTTGGTATTGTTAAGTGAACTGCAGTTTGCATATTGTTTGTGTTTCCTCTGAATTTGAAGGAGAGGAGACCTGTAAGAGGTATTTGCAGGACACCTGCTTCCCTATTATTTAGATGTTCCTTACAGCCACCATGGCTTGAGTATTGAAATAAATTCCAGTGTTACCTCTGCAATCATTTCTCATATGGTTCCATTGATTTTTGGACACTCACAAGCTGTTGCCTTGATTGAATTTTATGGAAAGATTATGACATGATTATGGAAAGCTGTGATGTTGTTTAATATGCAGACCCTAATAGAAAGCCTCTTTTTAGCAAATGAATCTTCCTTTCTGCAGCATGTTATGTTGCTATCATCTCCTCTCTGGTCACAATGGAAAACTCATGGGAAGTGGGTCTCCTGTATCCAATGTGGTAATTAAATTATCCTCATTTGTGGGGCTGTTACTGTTGTGTATTTTTATTTAGCTTAATTATCCCCCTTGGCAGACAGCCTGTTGGGAGTCCCTACGCTAATGTTTCTCAGAAGGGAATCCAGCTTTCTCCTGCAAGTGTGCATCTGTCTGTCTGTACATGCAGGGTATGTTCACATCGCTTGTGCTCCAGCCCAAGGTCTGTGCGTGTTCACAGTACTTGTTGACCATGCTCCTCTGTTCGTCCTCACACAGCCCCAGAGGAGCAGGGTCTATCATATGACTCTTTCACCAGCTTGGCTCCTCTGGAGCATTTTTATGTTGCTAAAGCCTTCAGAAAAATTTGCATTGCACCCCTGATTTCTCAGTACCTTTCCCTTTATTTCATTTACTTTTGCTATTTGCTTTCCTCTGCTAAATCTGTACTAGGTTTTATTATTTTTTCTGCTACTATTCTGGAGGCTATGGAGGAGCTGCATTGCACACTCATGTCCTATGTTTTTCTCTGCCTGTTTTGCTCATTTTCTATTTTTTTTTCCTTATTTTAGTGCAACCTTGTTTTCTCCCTAAAATGATTTTAATCACCTGTCATATCTCTTAATTCACATTAGTTTGGGGGAGGATCAAGTACATAACCACCTGTAAGATGGTTCATTGCTTCATTTGAAGGCCAGGCATCAGACATGCACCTCTAGTGAGATTTAATATTTATCTTTGGGGTTGCTCTAGGATCCTAAGGGATCTCAGAGCCAGGGCATCCTAGAAATCAGTCAGCTCAGTCAACTGAGTCAACAGTCTTGACTTGTCTTATGTTCAGGCAATCCTGTCTGAAATGTCTTTGGGTCATGACACTATGCACATAAGGTACTGCATGACACTGAGTCTTTCTCAAGGTTGTGGCTATGATTTCACTTCATCTCGGAGATGGGGATTAACCTTTTACCTTTTCCTTGGAGAAGTGGCTGCTAAATGGATCACTGAAGATTCAAGTCCTTCAAGATCTAGAGACAGCATGTAAAGTTATCAGTTGCCTGGGTTTCATGGTAAACTGGTAAACCAGGAAAGTCCTTTCTCTTCCTGACACAGCTTATTGGATTTCCTGGAGCCTGCATGGAAACAATATCTGCAAAAGCTTGTCTCCCACAGGAGCGCTTTTTGTGCAGTGGAAAAACTGGTCAGGCAATTACAGGCAGGCCCTGTCATCACGTTGAGGACGCGTCTGGCAGTCCTGAGCCATATGGCACCCTGTGCTCATGTTACCCTTCATATAAGGCTGTGCCTGTGTCCCTCAGCATGTTTGACTCTACGAACACACCCTCCTGGCAGGGCTGTGATTGTTCCTTCCGTGGTCGCTATTGCCCCTCTGTCGGTGGCTAGCCTCCTCCCAGCTTCCGCCAAGGGGCACGGTTGTGTTTTCCACCTTTGCCTTGAAAGATAATTGCAGATATTTCTCTGCCTGGTGGGGAACTTCACCCTGGGAATCCAACAGCCTCACTGACTGCGTTTTGATAGCTAGAATTCATAGTAATGCCAAACGCATGTTATGAATTCTCGCTCATGTCCAGGAGCAGGCTGTCTGTCTTTGCCCGGATGATGGCATATTTACATCACCATCATGCTGTACGTACATCAACAGACTGGATAGAGCAAGATCCCTATCCTATAGTTGACCTTCAGGACTGATATGTGTAGTGTTAGTGTCAGATATGTTCACTACCAAGCTTTTATCTGCCTTTCTTCTGAGAAGAAGATGACTTTTCTGAGAACTACAGGATTCTCGGGTCCTCGAGTTGAGAGAAACGGCACCGTAGGGTGCTCTCTACCTTTATATGGCTGCCGGATGAGGGAGGACACGAACATGCCTATAGGTACTGATAAGGCAAAATTGGCATCTGGTTAAGGTGCTTGTAATAAGAACACTAGCAATAGAAAGGTAAATATGGCCAGTATATTTCAAAGAAGTGTAGTTACTGGTAAATAATCTTTCTTTAGGTTGCCAAAAATGGTAAGGTAACTCTGTATTTATATCAGTAAGAGTAACCTTGTTATTTAATCCTTGTATAGTAAGAAGTAAACCTTTTGTGTCTTTTATCATCCAAGAGATTGACTAGATCTGTGTAGGCTGTGGAATAGATCTTTCTAATAGCTCTCAAATTTTAAGTATAAATAAGATAGTATGCTAAGTACCACACAAAGCAGAAGCATTTCTCTAAATCTAAGCAGTATTTTGTTTTCTCCCTAGATGCAATTACTAGGGGTTCTTTGCTTCATTTAAAGACACTTGAACTGTGGACTGCCTTAGTTACCAAATATATCAGAAGCAGAACTAAAGGATCTGATAAGTCTTTATCTTCATTAAATTCTGTTACACTCTGAGTATTGTGTTTCCCCTGAGTACCACATAGGGAACTTGTTTCTCCACGAATGCAGTACATTCAAACTGAATTTGACAAATTCAGTAAAATTATCTGTTGGTAACATCTTCACAACCAATTGTTGAAAATAGTTCAGTTTTATCACCTGAATCAGAGATTACTGTTTATACATGCCTTCACTAAAATGCTTCATAACAGTCAGGAAGAACACAAGTAATAATATAAAGCAAAAGCTGGCACAACTTCAAATATACTTAACAAAATACCCAATACAGACTACAGTAGAAAGAGAGTTTTGAGTCAGACTCCAAAGCTGCAGAAAGAATTGATAGTAGGAATCTCTTAAATTCTGTCAGTTTGAGCCAGAGGTACGAAGCTTGATAACAAGTAAGTACAGCATACTAATGCTTTGTCTGTACTCCAGGTTAGCAGTGACTTCTTTGAGTGATTAGTCTCTGTTCATAACTGAGTTTGCTAAATTTTGAATGTCGAAATACCAGTGTTTGACTTAGGGCAATAGAGTTGACTATTACAGGAAAAAAAAAAAAATTGAAGTGATAAAACTTGGTTGATGAACATAATGATTTTAGAACACATTAATTAACAAGAGAGCACACAAGTGCCTATTTCGAGCAGATGGAAAATCTTGGAAACCATCAGAGAAGTAATTGCATTAGTTATGGAATCAGAAAAGAAGGGAAGAAGCTCCTGAAGGGAAGCTAAAGGGCAAAGGATCTGACAGAAAAGTTGCCGATCTTACTTTACTCATCAGGGCAGAAACCTCTCCACCGAGAAAAGAAAGAAGGTGCAAAACTGGAAGAAAATGTGTATAACAAAGAGGCAGAATCTTGCCCAGGGCAGGTGCTGACTCCTCGTCTTCTTCAAACACAAGGAAATGGCAGCAGATGCATTGCAGGGATGAATTAGCTGCTGCTACAGGAGAGGTGGTATGGAGGAACACTTTAAAACTGTGGAAAAGTTGTGGAGAACTGTGGATAAAAAGCCACAGTGATGCCAGGAAAAACCTGCTGTCCGGCAGCAACCGAGCAGGGGTTGCACACAGAAAGACTGTCAGGCAGTGTGCCAGCCGGGCATGACGGCCTGTCCCGCACCCAGCTCTGGAGGGAGGAGGTCTGAAGGACAGCATGGCTGCAGAGGACAGTTGCTGGCCTAGGGACGAGGAATGGAGGCAGAGTTGTCTAAATCAGTAGCTGGTCTTCGCTTGGCCCACTTCAGGATTAGGACTTTGCGTCGTGGCGAGTCGTCTGAGGAACTGTTAACTTGCGCTTAAACATGGCAGAGCAACAGCCTGCAGGTATTTTGCTGAGTAAGTGTCTAGACTAGAACAATGCTGTATAAAGAGGAATATTAGAAGTGATGAAATGATTTCAAAAACGTGAACTCTATTTGAAATTGATGGCATCTTCTACAAGACAGGTCCAGGCCGCAACCGTAGCCTAAGAGCAGTCTGAGAACCCATTACGCAACTTATGACTCAGAAATACCACTGAAACAAATAACGAGAGAATCAGCTGTATGGTATTATTTTTTGTAGCCTGCTTATGCAGAGACTAAGGCTTTAGGTAGTCACTCTGCCTTTTTCCCTTGTACCTTTTGAACCCTCTGGTAAGCCAGAACGAAATCTGACAGAGAGGTAAGATTCCCAAAGCTGGGGTGTTGCAACGTCCATGAAAATAGGTGACCAGGTAGAGGATCAGTGCAATCAGATCGTTGCTGAAAGGAAGGCTGTAGATGCTCTTAGAGAATCCACAAAGGTGCATCAGGAGTACCCCAAGCCAGAGAAGGCTAAATGGCCAAACGCTCCACACATCTCCAGGAGAATTTACATGTGAGACCTGCAGATGCTGCTGGACTGGAGAGATGAATTACAGTATAGGCCACCCTGCGTTCTTCTGTTTGATTCCTTTCTAGTTTTCCTTTGGCCTGTGAGTCTTTCCAGGAATCACAGGTTGCCGTATTTCAGAAGCAGAGCCATAAACCTGTTGTTTGCATCATGTATTGTGCAGACTTTAAACTGCAGATAAACTTGATAATGGAAAACAGGAGCAGAGAAAGACTGAATAATAGGACAAGATCAAGACTGGATACTACAGTGCTGAGCAGCCTCAAAGCACTGATAACAGATAAAATCAAATTATCTGTATCTGGGTGTGAGTATTTCACAATTAAAAATAATGTTTTTTAATTAAATTAATTCCAGTGGGAAAGGAAGTTAAAGATACAAATCATTAGCCAAGTTTATGCTCTTTCCCTAGCTTCATGTAAGTCTGGTAAAGCATGCTATAAATCTGAAAGCTGCTGTTAAGAGCCCACTGTCAGCTTTGCATGAAGCACACTATATAATAACCATTTTGTTACATTTCTCTTGATAATGTCACAATCCTGTTGCTCTTAGGATAGAGATACTGTGCTGGGCCTATATATGGATCATCAGGGAGATGTATAAATTAATACATCAAGATCTAGATTTTAAAAAATACTGAAAATGCTCTTTAATTTCCTTGGGTTCTGATGTCTTTGACGGTGTATTTGTTATGATAAAGAATTACTCGCTCCTCTTCCTTACAGCTCAGAGCGACAGCAGACCTGAAGGTGAAAGACTGTGACGATTCCAAGATTAAAATGGTGCTCTAATATTGAAGGCATCATGTTAGACAAACGCTCCTTCTTCCAAACCTGAATTTCGCTGTAGGGCATGGTGGGGTTAATAGCAGAGCAGGTTACACTGAGAGCTGTTTGGAGAGGGAGGAGATGAGAACAGATTGCCAAGGCACAATTACGCTAAATGAACTAAGCACAGGCCACACCTGTGCCTGGGACCCGGCGCTTGCAATCCAGCCCTGATTGGCTCTCCAGAGACTTCCTGGAGGTAAAGTGTCAATTAGTGTAATGACCCTGGACTTTGTCCACTCCGTTCGTTCATTCTGAGCATGGAATAATTTCCTGTACGCTGGGGGATCCCTTTTAGCAAACTCCTCACAACACCACCTGCTCACCCTTGCTCCCGCTCTCTCATTCTTTCAGTGCTATTCCCAGCTCTCCTTCTGCAGGACTGTTGAACTAGAATACAAAATGCAGCATGCCCGGGAGGCAGTGAGTCTGGATCTTCATTCAGACAATAATGCCTAAACACCTGTATAGATAATTTTTTTTTTTTTTTTTTGTAATAGAGACTGTAGCAGATCCCGCCCTTGCAGCCCAAATCCATCATTCCCACTCAAGCAAATGATGGGACTCCTTGTAAGAGTAAGAGGTTCCCAGACCCATTAACAACTCAGACTGTTTACCATGAAGTAATTATCCCCATCTTACATACAGATTAAAGGCACTCTTATGTTGCAGATTTTGTCTCAAAATGCACTTCTTTCATAGGGCCGGAGGCAGTTTTAACCCAGAATACGCAGTCAGTAAATATTACAAAACATTACAAAACACTGCATGGATGTTGCATCTTGGTACATGTTGTGGAGCTAAACAGGCCTGTCTGGGCAAAACCTCTGGTCATGAGAGCGAGGAAGGGGGTTCTCCATGTGACCAAGCACTGTAGCATTTCAACGGGAAAAAACCAACCCCCGCAGCCCGCACCGGGTTGTTTCAGTGCATCACTCCAGCTTCACATGACTGCAAGCCCCAGGGCTAGTGCCAGCCTGCAGGCACTGCAGTCCCCTAATATGCGTGGAGACTTGCCCTACGTCTAGATGAGGAAGATAGTTTGTGCGTTTAATGGAGGCTCTTGAAGACAATCTGTGATTGTGACGGTATTGAATGATTCCTCGCCGCATTTGGGGTCCCGCCATTGTCATGTACTTAAACATGAGGAAGACAGCTGCAATCGGATATTTTTTTAAGCCAGCGTCAACAGGTTTAACCTGCTTAAAAGCATGTTAAGCCCTACTGAGACAAGGTTTATAGGTTAGCTGTATGACTTGGAGCATAATCTATATATGTTCTTTAGCTTTAGCCAGCTTTGTACTTATGTGAGAAGCGTGAGTCTTTTATATGTGCCAAGCTGTTTCTATCATGCTTTGGGGAAGTCATTCAGCCTATGCTAAATGCTGGAATAATCTAAGAGTGTAGAAGCTGCAGGGGAGAGCAGTTCAAAACACCAGGAACTGAGGTTAGGCCAAGATTTCCTGTCACTGCTGAGCTAGCTGAAAATGCTAGGAGTGTCCCAAACATGCGAATCAAAGTACAAAGATGATTTAAATGACTCTAGCCTACTTTGCTATACCGCAGCATTCATGTGTCTTATGTTGCTAAAGAGCAGCAATGCTGTGGATAAATGCAGTAGTTAAGATTATAGCCAAAAGATTTTTTTTCACTGCAAGAGGACTGGCATATTTGGAGCAAAAAGCAGCAGTCATGACAACAGATTGTTTATCTTTCATCCAGACCACAGCTGTGTTTTCCACTGGCCTGTCCAGATTATAGCTAATTTGGAATCCTGTGTACAAGAAGCCATTTCGATGGATGAAATTGGGCTATCTCTTAAGCACTTAAATATTTGCAAAGATGCTGTGGAGCTTAATTAGTTTGCAGCAACATTTTATCTTATGGGTTCACTTCCAAAAGAAGTTCTTAAATGCTGGAGAGACAGTACAAGTATGTGACAGAAATAAACACATTAGATGGTTATAAAAGCAGCAGCAGAAGGTATTAAATGATTAGATATCTAGAATCTGTTGGACTCTAACAATTGGTCCAAATATGTATTAGTGCATATTAATCCTTAATATGAGGGTCTTAATAAAGTGTGATTAGTTAGGGTTTGGAAAGAGCTTTCAAATCCTGGAACAATAGGTGCATTAGAAATCTAAAACACTGAAATATATGTGTTTCACTAAACTACATTTTGTCTCAGTTTGCCTCACTAGAGTATCTAGGCTTTAAAATGTTCTCATTTCGACTCCTCTGTTTCATCTAGTCTCAGCAGAGGAGGATCCAGCCCAGATGTCCAGTGTATTGTGTACATCTCTGACTCTCTCCTGTGTTTTTAGGTATACTCCCATTGTGTGTTTTCCTCTGCAGCATTTTTCCTCCATGTGCAGGCTCCCTTGTGTTAGCAGTCGCCTGTATGTCAACGTAGGTTAGCTTTAAGTCCTGCCAACCTCTTTTAAAAATGTCTTTTGATTTTTTTTTTTTAAGCATGCTGCCGTGCTGGCAGTCCTGTGTGTTTGAAATGCGACCAGAGGGCTTCCAGATAAAATCTTGCCAAATCGAAAGGCCACTATGCCACTGGGATGCAACACTGCCTAAACTCACTGAGCCAAGTGATTGCTACCTTCAGTGTCCTCATCAAGGCTGTGAGTCATAGATGGTCTCTGGCAGCTTCCAAATTTCTGGCTGTCCCTCCATTTTCAGCATAGTCTTTGGAGGAACACAGGAGCGTGCAGTTCGCTGCTATTAGAGCTAAGGTGGGATGTGTGGGGAGAGGCGCATGCAAATTCGGGAGCTTCCCAAGAATGATCTTTCAGGCTGGTCTGTGCAGGTCATACAGCCAGTCCAGGTGATAGCCTCTGCTCCAGGATACAGCTAGCTGGGTGTGAGAGCAACAGATTAGTTTGCTTGAGCTTGTCATTTCAAATTCCCATCTGGTTCTCTATCAGCAAAGCTCAGGCCCATCCCCACAATTAGCTTCTCTCTGGATGACTGCCGAGATGTGATATTTATAGGGTTTACTGGAAACTGTTGGCACGTTACTGGGCTTCAAAATGTGATTGTTTTTCAAAGAAGGAAATTAGCTGGAGTGTGGGGCTGGTGGCCAGCTTGGACTGTAAGCAAAGGGAGCCTGAGGTCAGGACCAAGTTGCATTGTTTCTCTTTTATCTTCGGAAGCAATTTGCCGCTCTCTGTTTTTTAAGTGACTCTTGATGTGATGGACGAAATGAGATCATTGAGTAATAAGCCTCCATTTTAAAAATACTTGAAGTATTAGTGGAGTGCACCATGGACCACTTAAACAAGTACCTACTGGAGTAATACTTTGGATAAAAATCTGGTTATTTAGAAAACTTTGTATGAGGACTTGAGCATGACAGATGGGTCCCAGCTTGGAACAATAAAGCTGTAATGGAAGAATGTAAATGGGGCAGAACCACGGGGTGGATGTTGCGAAATGGAGGAGGTATTCTTGTCTTGGACGAGTCACTTCTATTCTTTTTCTCCATCTTCCTGTTTGCATAATATTAATTCATCTTGGTGATTGTGAAGTTTTATTAGCCAACGGTTGTAAATAAGATGATTTGAAATCCTGAGCTTGAGAGAACTCTTAAAAAACAAAGTATTGTCATTACCTTCATTTCCCTACAATAAAGTGTGCGATGCATGTGTTGCTGAAAAGCACTTGAAAGAGCGAAGGGTGAAAGCGAAGAGAACTAGCTGACCTCTAATGTGACACATTAGAAGGATCTCCTCAGCAAACTTGTTTATTTACTTAATGTCTGTGGCAAGGTGTTTGTCCTGTATTCCAGGAAGTCTCCCTAGACAATCATTTAAAGCACAGTTGAACTTCAGGACAAGCCCAGAAGCTCCCTTTCTTGTACACGCCAATTTGCCAATTAGATCCTCCTCAGGAATCAACACAGGCTTGCAGCATACCCAGCCAACTGGGAACTGAGGCGTTTGGGACCAGTGGGGCAAGCAGTTTTCAAAGCTGAAGGCCCTACAGAGATGTTCTGCCGTGTGCCCCTTTGCTGGGGAGGGCAGGCTGTCTGCCTGCTTTGCTCCCCCAGGCAGAGCAACTCAGACTCGCAGCCGCCAGTCCCAGCCAGCCCGGGTGCTTCCTTCCGTAGGAACCTGTGGGCAGTCAGCGTTGACTGCATGTTTACATGCGCTTCTCCTTCACTATTGCTCGGGAAAACTCTTCTGAAATAGCTTAGTGATGTAGACACTTTAACTATGCTGTGTATCAAGCCAGATATATTTTGGGAGTCCCTGTAGTAACTCGGTAATTTTTTCACATTCTAGTTTTGCCAGCGCTGAATATCAAGGAGCTATGGAGCGAATATCTGGTGTCGTCCAGCAACACAAAGAGACCATGGTGCCAGGAGAGCCACAGCTTAACGTATGCGACAAGGCCGTCATGGTAAGGGGTTAAAACATAAATAAATATGAGAATCCTTGACTTAAAATATATTTTGCAAAGGCTTAAAGATCTCACCTAATGTTGGAAGGGGATGGAGAAGAAATGCACGATAGCCCTTTTGAAGGGCTGTCTGGCTATTGCACTGAAGAGCCAGCTGTTTGTTATCTGTGGAATGCAGTAGCACAGAAGGGTTAGTACAAAGTGAGTCGAATTAGGTCTGGAAAGTCTACCAACACACTGTGATAAACCCTGTGACTTCCTTCCTTAGAGATATCGCGGTATCTACAGCTCTAGGTCCTTCTCCTTTCTAATCCCCCTCTGCAAATCTCAAAAAGTCCTCTGCATTTTGAGTGGTGGGACTGGGACAGTGGCTCTTGTCTTTTCAGTGATGTGTGTGAGTATCCTTGATCTTACGCTTGGTCTCCCCAAATCCACCCATGCCGGTCTTTTCCAAAATCTTTATGACTTGAAGCATACCATACTTGTTTCCAATTCTGTATTGTTTTGAACACCATATTGAAAAGTTACAGTATGGCTTTCCTCTGAAATGGTACTTGGTTTATTTAGAACCTGGGGAAGAAACTGCATGGTTTGAAGGAGGTAAAGTTGTCAAATGACAAGAGTTTCTGTAGTCTAAGGTCACGTGCCTGTAAAGGCTGGCACAAAATAATAACAGGCAAAATCTTCCTGAGGCTGAAGGAGAATCTTCTGAAGCAGAAGATGAATACCTGCTGCTTAGGGTCTATTTCCAGCCAGGCAGAAAAGTGCAAAATGTGGAACAGTCTCTCCTTAGTAAGGAGACAAAGACCTTTCTTAGCTTTGTCACATCTTTTTATTTTTGGATGTTAAGTAGGAAGAAGATTTGAAGGACCATTGTTTCTGTGTTGTTTTCTTTCATTATTCAGCTTTTCCCTTAATAAACACTGTTCTATGCTCCTCTGGGACCTTATGGGTTCAGGCATTCTCCCCAGTGCCTGGCTGCTGCCAGAGACTGGAAAGGCATTTCTTCTCTACTGATGCCAACTCCAAAATTGGTTCATAAAGTGTACCCATGTTCTGTTATTCTGCAGCTACCCTGGTGCAATGTGTTTAGGTGCTGTGGAAGCATCTGATATCCATGTTCATCAACACCCTGTGTCTTTAGGTTGTATAATGGAAGAAGCGCTGGACTAGAGGTCTTGTACTTCGTTCTGTACCTTAGCCCTCTCTTTGGGGGGTTATCGAGAGTCAGACTTTTCCCTGAGGATGTCCTGTTGCCTATCTCAATTAGGTAGAGGTTCTGCCTTTTCTCTCACCAGACTGTGGGCTCTGTTCTGGCTCTGGTAATGTCCTGCGCTTGGCCAAGTCCAACTGTGTTTGCCTAATCTATAAGCAGAAGCAGTGAATAACTGCTCTGATGCTTGGCCCAGCTCTAACCAGATTATTCAGGCTGTCTGAGACAGAAAGCTCTTTCCAGTGGGCTGGGTAGTATTCAAATCCCTGGGGAAATGTTCAAATCCCAGAGGGAAGCTTTTTTACATTACGGATTTTATATTCCATGTAAACTTCTAACTGGCTAATTATACAGTCACAAAACTGAAATCAACAGAGGCAGCAAATTATTGCTTGTCGTCTGAGACCAGACATGAGGATAACCAAATCTTGTTTGGGTGATAGTATCGCTGGGGTTGATTGTGCCCTAAATCCTTCCTTGGAGAATGCTGAGGGATAAATATCACTTAGTAATACCATGCTGAACGGTTTTCTAAATTCTGTCACCCATTTATTTGATCTGGGCATTTAATATCCTTTTGGGAACAGAAGTGAAGAATTGTCCTTGCTTATCCACGAGCAAAGCAGATGGATCATTTTGTAGCTGCTACTGCAGTTTTGGGATTGATGGAAGTGCAGCAACTTCCACCCCTCTGAGCAGGGGATGTGTTTGCTGGCACCTCTGTGGAGCGTCCTACCAGCAGTGTAGATGAAGCCCCTGTGGAGCCAGTTCTGTGTTTTGCTCTTGTGGAAGTATAGGAGAAATTGTCCCATGCAGTGGAGCCGTGCTGGCTTGACTGTGTGTTTGACTTGCAGCGCACACAGTGTGCTCGGAGCTCCCAGTGCTTAAAGCACGGATTCAGGAAAGCTGACTTGGACTGTGAGACTGAAGCAGATACAATCTAGTTTTTTCAAAAGAATGAACATTTTCTTTGTTTCTTTGGATCTCTATTGCCTCTGCAGAATGGTCAAGCATATAAAATTTCCTGCAGTGGTTGTGCATTTTGAAAATGAGAAACAGATTTAAAAAACAGCATTAATTGTTTCTACATCGTCTGAAGCCTTTCATGCAGTGAGGTGCCTTCCGCCAAAATTCCCCTCTGTGTTCTCCCTTGCCTGCAGAGATAGCTGGTGTGTCACTGCCATCTGTTGTCAGTTGTATGGAATATAAACCTGCTTCAGCATTTTTTTTAGGGCTAAGCCTTTTTCACCCAAAGGAATTCAATTTCAAACAAATGCAGATCATGAGAAGAGAAAAAATAAATAAAATAAAAGGCAGTAGCTCAGAGCTGAATTGACCTTTAATAGGTGACAGTGCAAATCTCCAATGGATGGATAGACATAGAGAGAGGGAGGGCTAGAGAATGAGCACAAAAGATTTCTGAAGGCACAACAGGAATTGTAACCTTTCATTCACATTACCACAGTCCCAAATTTAAAATGACAAAAAACAATAAAATTGAAAAGATTATTGTAGCCAAATTCCTTCCTCCCTTAATCCCTTTGGAAGCTGAGGTTTGCAGTGAGTTTCTTTGCTGACACTGTCTCTGTTGTACTCATGGTGAAGCAAGGTGGTTCAAGAAACATGCAAACAAGGGAGGCAAATAGTTTTGGATGGCATGCATTGGAGTAGTTGTCATTATAAATGCCTCTTACTCCATCTATCCATGAATTCATCTGTCAAAATGCTCTTTAAAATACAAGCATTCTTATCTCTCTCACCCTTGGCCTTCAAAGACTTTTGCTTCTTGCTTGTTTCCTCAAGAAAGTGCATAGATATCTTAGTGCTGAGAATTATAACTCCTTTCTGGATCCCAGGCAAACTGAGAGGTTTCACCAAAACTTCATGGTCTGGTTGCTGCAAGGCATGACAGGAGGGAGAGGAAGGTCACCACAGTCCCAGCAGACTGCAGCATGCACAGGGGAGACCACTGCCTCTAACCCAGGAGAAGAGAGAATCATCTGTTGCGGAAGGATCTGTAGTCTTTCCTAAAGCCTTTTGGATAGGATTTGGAGTTGGGAAGAGCTGCAAGAAAAGTTTCATTTTTCAAACAGGACATAAGAGCATCTGTGAGAACCAAAAGGGGGCAGTTAGGGTATAGGGCTCAGCAGGTATTTAACGTGAATGCTTGACTTCATTTTTCTGTATCTCTCTTGTTTGTTTTTAACAGAATTGGTCTCCCCCAGGCTGCGAGAAGCTAGGGAAGTGCCTGAAACCGCCCAAGTCTGATCCTAAGAAGTGCTTTTGGCCTCACTGATCTTTTCTGCGGCCCTCAAGAGCTACTCAGAAAAGCCATAACCAACCGGACATATGGTTTACAATGCATGTTTTCTCATGTTGGCACTCCTGTTTACACAGGAAGGGTGTGATGTATGATATCATCATTTGCTCTTCCAAAAGGACCAGTGTTTATATTGGTAGCGCTCAGGGTTTTAGTGTGTACTCTTCTTCTGTTTTAGTTGTTGCCGTAAATAGTAAATTTTCAGTGAAGATGATTTCAGCTGGAAAAGCTCTTTAGACAACCACAAGTCTGCCATTACCTCAGAAATGCCATGGATGCACCTTTCCTCTTGCTCCTTCCACCCAACCTGCCCTCTCAAATCATCACTCCTTCCGATGCCCCACAGTGACTGCAGGGAATGTTCAGGGAAGCTACAGCCACCTGAGTGCCCTGCCCAAACTGGGCATGTTTTGTTTGCCTGTAACTGCTTTTAACATTTGATTTCCACTGTGAGATCTTTGCGCACCAGCTTGTTTTTTCTTTTCTTCCTAAACTTGCGAGTGCTGGGTGCAGCTGTATGGCCCAGATGGCTGCTGTGCGTGGCTGAGTGCAAACAAGCGCTCCCTCCTGTGCTCTAGAATAAAGGATCGGCTCTAGGGAGGAGAACGCCCTGTCCCTTCCATCTGTAGCTGCAGACATTCGCTAGGTAATGTTATAAAGAACTGTGAGGACAGTGTTTGTTTAAGTGTTGCCTTACTGCTGGTATGCAGGATGTTCTTGGGAAGCTGGGGGTCAGTTGCTCGTTTAAGGGGTTTTCTTCATTTCTGGAAATCTGGGCCCAAATATGGTTGAAGTCACGCTTCAAGTCTCATGACCCATAGATCTGGACCCAGCCAACTAGAGGCTCAGAAATGCCCATTTACATCAGATGTTAACTCTTGACCCTGTTTCCAGTGGACGCTCCCTGAGGAATTCTCCTTGTGCAAACTTTCCACAGCCTGGGTGTAGCACTTCTCTAAACATACTTCATGGTAAATGAGATCCGTAGCACAATTTCATGCTGGAGATTTTTCATCTGCTTCTGAGTGTTTTTCACACCCATTGCTACTGCTAATAACTGTTTCTTGTACAGAACCTAATGAGGTTATTCTGGGGCCTCAGGGGAGTAGCTAGAAGCAATCCTGGGCAGGCTCTTTGGGCACTGACAGCTCCACTTCCACCCCCTAGTGTTTTAAACAGTATACATGCCCTCTTCCGTACCAGTAAACCGCCCTACTTCCTTCCCAAGCAAAGCCTGGGACTCTGGATGGACTGAAAGCTCTGCTTCTGTGGCAACTGCTGTGCTAGTACCTGCTACTGCGTTCGCAGCGTTTTTGTTCTTACCCTCCCTATAAACCCAAATGCTCTCATTCCATCCATTCCCATGGTATACACTACCTGTAATCCTCGCCACAGTAATTCCTAGCATGCGTCTCATGAAGCTGGATAATCCTGTAAGATTGTAATAATTGTGTTGGCTCTTACTGCCTCCCCTTTCAGAAATCACAACCAATGGCAGCAGCCAGTGCTGCATCCTCCAGCAGACCCGTGCTGGTTCTCTGAATCTCACTATCTGCTCGTCTGCAAACAGGACTTGTTTATTGTCCAGACATCTCTTAACTGCCTTGTGATGTTCCTACTTGTTCCTCCAGTGTCTCAAGGCATTTCCTGTTCATCCATAATTTTTCTCCTTGTTTTGACACAGTGTGGATGGCTCAAGTTCTTGCGAGATTCAGATCAGCCTGTTCTTGAATGATATGATATGGGGAGTGATGGAGGATTTCCAGCAGTCATGAATGGCACAGGAAATCAGACAAAAACAATAGCTTTTTATTTTCTGGGTTTGTTCCACCCCTGCTTTAGTGCTTCTGTCACCTAGAAATGTTCAGAGCCCAACAGTCCACTACTATCAGCAGATAAAGATACCACCAGATGAGGGAGTCTGTCACTACAACTCCCTGAAAATAGCTGTCAGCTCCCAAATAGCTATGAACATGTCTGCTGCAAATTACAACAACACTTTGTCCTTCTACGTACCATTTATTAAGGGATCACATAGCAGGATCACAGCTCATCTGCTGCGTGCTAGCCTAGACACGCTTCCCCTGCTCCCAGCATTTGCAGCATGCACATCGCGAGTGTACCGGACCCCGTGTCCCTTGCTTGCTGGCCTGCCACTTCACTCATTTCCCTTTCACAGCTTACAGTTTTGAAGATGCTGCTTTTCCCCTGTCTGGGTAACTTGCTTGGACAAGACCTCCTGGTCTCAGTGCACTCGGTGTTTGGTCACCCAGCACGCACAGACCTCATCTCGTTTTGAAAAAGTAGTTTCTCAAAGCTACTAGATGGTAGATGCTGGACATACATAAACTTCATACACACAGATCTGGAAAGCTGCCTGCTATAAGTGAATTGAGTTCATGTTTACTTACCTGCTTCATGCTCATTTATTATAAAAGATCGAAGTTTAATATGAGGAAGCTACTGCTTTAAATAAGAATAGAGCTGGATAGCTAAGAAGAATTTTGATTTTAATTAAATTTTAAGAATTAATTTTAATTAATTTTAAGAATTTTAAATCAATGCCTTTTCCAAAGATGTGCAGATTTTAAAGTTGTGAGATGAGGAACTGATGAACAAAAAAACCCTAATTTATCAAACATGCAGTATGTGATTTGTTTGCGCACACCTGTAAAACACCTGAATAACACCTTGTTGGGGGGTAGTCTCACAGGTATGCCTTCCAGGTCATGGGACTGGCCTGGGTTAAAAATAGCTTGTTTCATTTTCCCTGGATTATTTTCAACATGGATCAATTCCCCAGCCCACGCAGCTGCCCAAGTGTAATTCAGAGGCTGGAGTGGGGAGCAGGCGAATGGATGGCCTGGGGCCGCACGCAGCAGCACAGCCGCAGAAATAAATGCCCGTCAGCCCGTACGGGGCAGCTCAAAAATGCAGATACACGTCTTGGATCGCAGAGCTGGCAGCGTGTATTAGCACGTCCACCTTTATTAAGTAGCCTGAGCCTTTGATCCGAAGCTGGTCCGGGAGACAGTCGCCCAGCGCGTTTTGGGGACCCGCGCGTCCCGAGGCAGGTGTGGGCTTTCCGGGGGTGGTGGGTGTATCAGCATCGGGGCAATGGCTCTGGCAGCGTTTGCCGTGGGTTGGGGCCCTGCGGCAGCGGAGCTGGTTTGTCGGTGGCTTCCTTCTTAAGCTGCATAAGCAAGACATGAGAACTAAAGCAAAGACGATGTCTGTCCAAGACTGCGTCTAACTGACATTCCTTTCTTTGTATTTAAATATGCGTCCTAAACGCTAAAAGCTTAATATCTTCTTGGGCTAAGAGTCCAAGGAATTTCTTGCTTGCCTTTAATTTCCAATTAGCTGAGCCTCTTGAGGCTCCCTGCTCTGCCCCGGAGGCTGTGTAATCGTCAGAGCCTCCATGCAGAGAAGCCTCTGAAATTGATGTAACTAATAATCGCGGAAAAAGTCCTGCCACGTTTCCAGTCTATGGCTGCAAAAATGGAGTCTCGATTTAAAATCCTGCAGCGACAAATGGATTATTTCGGTGGCAAATTAGTCTCTGTGGACCAACAATTTGGGGATCTGAGCAGTGGAATTGGAAACCAGAAGATCAATTCCAAACACTTGGAGCCAAGGTTAATGCCCTGCGCGCAGTATTGAGTGCAGTGATGGGAGATAACATGCCTCTGCATTTTAAATGGAAGCCATGGAATACAATATTAAAAGTGAAAACGGGAAGGAGCTGAACTGAATGAAAGCGAACGATGGCCACGTCTTTGCTAATAAAACGTTACGCGGTGTCTGGGGACTGTTTCCGGAGGAGCATTGAGGATGACGGTGGGTCTTTTAGTAAAGGAACTGGAACTAATGCTGCTGAGAAGGAGGCCGTTGGAGTCGGGAGCGCTCCCGGCTGCAGGGAAGCCCGCTTGGCGCTGGCCGTTCTCGCTACCTGTCGAAGCGAGCCATTCCCGAATGCGGTGGACAGCTGCCAAAAGCCTCGTGATTTTGCAGAAAGCGAAGCAGCCGAGAGGAAGATCTCTCGGAGGCTTGAGAATACTCATTTCCAGTGAGGACAACATCTTCCTAGTCACAGTGCTGAATGCTTCTAGCGCCCGAAGAAAGAAACTTTGAAGGTGAGAGTTATTGTTTAAATCAAGGATTCGGGGAGAAAAGCCTGTTTTTGGAAGCGGTTTACTGTGTGCAGAATTGCAAGCAGCCTCCTCAGCACGGCTAGAAGAGAAACCTCTCCCCAGGGATCTTGCTGTTGTCCTTGGCACTGGGAAACTTTATATCCTACATGCACATTTACTGTCTTTCTGAGAGATACTCTGAATACTTGTTCAGCATCCGAATAATTGTTTTACAGTTAGAGAGGCTTGTTTTCCATCTTTTTTAAAGTTAAAACAGTTGGAAATGTACTTCTGGTTTTGTTTTCTGAGAGTATTTGATGCGAGTTTTCTGTATGTTATCAGAGAGTGATACAGTGGTGCCTCCTGCATTAAACTGTGAGCTTCTCAGAACAGTTATAAGGCAAGAACCGAAATCTCATTTTAGGTTCTTTTTCTTTTTTTGGAAAATGGCTATTTTAGACACTAAGAAAAGACCTTCTTTGCTGGGTTTCTTTATATCCTCTTCCACGGTTTATAGTTTCATTATTGCTTAAAGTCTAGTTTGAATTACATACGTGCACGTAAAGAATCCTAAATAAAGATGGATCTCTAGCCAAAAGTCTGTGCTCTCCTAGGAGTGAAAAAAAACCCAAAAATCTGCCATCCAGCTTCCTGAGAGCCAGTCTGGCAGCTGGCACGTGTCTCTCTGTGCCTTTTTCCTCCTGGAATCACTTAATGCCCTTCTGGGTGCTGCGGAGGCTGGTAGCGTGATTCCCAGCCGCAAGGGATAGGGGCTGAAAAGCCAGCGGGCTCGTTTGCCAGCAGCGAGGAATGCGTGCCAAATCCATCGGTCCTGGAGGAGGCTCAAGATCGCAGCCAGGCCGGCCGGAGGAGAGCGGCGTTTCGGGTCTTCTCCCGGGGCGTGCTGCAAAGCCTGCCGGAGGGGCCGGCGGGCCCTGGCTGCCGCTGCGCGGGGAGGCTGCGGGGGACGGGGCCGCTTCTCGGGCCCTTCGCCCCTGTTAGAGGAGACAAAGCGAATTATTTGGGGCTGAGACTTCAGTCCAAAGCCTAGGCAGCTGGCCGGGGAACTGCATTCTTGTGCTGTTGAAATAAGATATTTCAAATTTGTTTTTAAAAATTGGTTTAAAGTGCATGCATATCTAAGGCTGACACTGAAATGAAGCGTTCCAGCGGAGCTGAAAGCAGATTTTAGTTCTCGTTTCCCCTTGTGGGGTATGTTGAAATGCTGGGCATTTTGTTCCACTTCACACTGAAGTTTTAAAATCCTTAACAGAACAGAAACTTCCATACTCAGCACAGCTCTTGTAATTGCCTGGTTAAGCAGATTAGAGTTTGCCATCAGGCTTTTACACCCACAGTATCAGTGTTGACAGGTTAATACATAACATCTCTCATGCCCGGATCTCAAAGCACTTTTAAATCACTCGTTGCCTATGTGCCTGAAAGGGAGACAGACGCAAGGTCCCGCTGCTGCGATACCCGAAGCTGAGGCTGCGATTCCCGTGTCCGGCACGGAAAACCCGAAACCCCTCGGAGCCGCGCGAGGCACCTCCCCGGCCCCGTTCCAGAACGAGCACGATTTGACATCACATTTGGAAACGGGTCCTAGGAAAGTTCTCTGCAGATGGAAATTGCAGCAGGAGCCAGCAGTGTTGTCTGAAAGGTTGAACAATTAGAGGGAAACTAATCCGCCTGGGAAGCTAGAAGCCAGCCTCTGCGTGGAGGTGCAGTTCGTGTCCTTTGAAATGGAGGTAAAGTTGTTTCAGAGATTTGAGAAACGTTGTTTTTAAACCCAATCTGGCAGGTGGCATAACTTCTGGCAGCTGAAGTGTTAGAAGTGCTATTTGGTGTTATCTTTATACTCTTCCTGGCCCAGCTGATGGTGTCACCATCTGAGGGGCCTGATCCGGCATCGGAGGAGGAACGATCTTCCCTCCGTTTCATCCCACGGCTGCGGGACTCGGAGGGATGCCGGGAGCCCTCTGCGGCACGGCGGGCGAGAGCGGCTGGTTTGCACAGGGCCGGTTAGCACCGGGGGCTTGGGCATCCCTGCTTAGCCTCAAAAAATGTGGTGGTATCTTCTGCTAATAACGCTGGTGGTTGCGTAGGAGGGTCACAAGCAAGGATGGAGCTGTAGCTCAGGGAGGAAAGGGTGATGGAGACCCCGGTTTATGACTCCTCCACCAGTGACAGGCAGAAAGCGGGGAGGGCTGGGGTTTGCGCTGGAGGCAGCTCCTGTGTGTTTCCAGGGCAGGCAGATTACGTCCATCGCTTCCTCCTGCCAGGAAGAGAGGAGTCGCTGGAAAAGCTCATTATCCGGTATCATAGTTGGTAGAGTTGCAAAAGAGAAACCTTTCCAGTTCTTTTGAGGGAGCAAGGGTGTCACCGAGCCCCTGCTCCAGGGGAAGGCTGTGTGCCTGATTCGTGGCCGTTTCACTGGAACAGCTGTTAGAGAGGATTTTCTGGTGCCAAAGAGATAATCTGACTTCAGGGAAAATCTTAGTCCATGAGGGAACTGTTGTGAAAGCCAGCCACGCTGACCTCCTCCTGTGCGGGCTGTCTCTGTCAGTCCAGAGCTTTCCGAGAGCAACCTTTGCGCTGACCTTCAACTCGTCCCCCTCTGCACCTCGGGCAGACATCCATTAAACAGGTGCCCTTTGCCAAGGAGACCCTATAGCCCTCTATATACGGAGCAGGAAGGGAGCGGAGCAGCGGAGGATTCAGCGTGCAGCGAACCGTTCCTGAGGGTTTGTACCGAGAGCTGGAAACTGCGCAGCAACGGGTAGGTCAGGTGCAGCAGCGAGGGGAGCAGTGCCAGGACGCCGACAGGCTCAGGTGTCTCGCGAGCGGCGTGCCGTGCCCCTTGGCCCACCGCGGCTAAGCCATGGAGCAGGCCAGCTCCCCTCCTGCGGGCTGCTCCGTCTGTGCCAGAGCC
Source organism: Apteryx mantelli (assembly GCF_036417845.1). Taxonomy (NCBI): domain Eukaryota; kingdom Metazoa; phylum Chordata; class Aves; order Apterygiformes; family Apterygidae; genus Apteryx; species Apteryx mantelli. The sequence continues at coordinate 2,147,573 of NC_089987.1, forward strand.
ACGTCCCGCAGCGGGAAGGACCTGCAGGCTGTTGGGAACGACCGGTCCAGCCGCCGGGCTGCTGCGGCCCTCAGCACCCGGCCCGTGGGGAGTCAGGTCCACACCGGATCATGGCAAAACGGCTGGATAACTGTCGGTGTGCTGCCCGTATCGATCGCATGTCGAAGGTGGGCCACCACGGCTGCGCCAAGGGTGTGGAGCTGAGTCTTCCCCTTTGCACGCACCAGGAAGGGCGCTGGAACTGCCTTCGCCTTCAGCGGTGGGTAGTACCCGGAGGCATTTGGGCCATGTCCAGGTCATATTTGCTAATGCAAGAGGAGCCCTGTAATCACCCAGCAATACGTCTCCTGACCACAATGGACTTTGCAGGCAAACTGCTGTTCACGCTTCAGGCGGTGGGAGATAAGAGCTGTGCCAGTGCTCTGACCTGCCCTACAAATGAGCAACACCAACAGCAGCTGAGCGACGGCTCCCGGACCCGGAGCGCTCAGGCTTCCTGCGTTATCTTCCCTGATGAGTTTAATCCAAGCCAACAGTTTTAACAAATACAACATGCAATCCAGGGCTCACGAGGGCTGACAAGGGAAGAGCAGAGCCAGAGGGTCCTTACGAGCAGGGAGTTCAGTCCTCATGAGCTGGTCGTGAGAGACGCTGGACAGGGCAAAGGGGGGTCCAAGTGTTCCGCTGGAGCATGGGACCCCTTTCGCCAAGCTGGCTGGGGCCAGGCCTGGTGCGGAGCTGCCAGCACCCCTGCCCTGGGCACAGGGGGGCTGGAGCAGGGTCACCCTGCACCGGGGTGCCAGAGCACTGTGCACTGGGGGACCAGGGTGCCGTGCTCCAGGGTACCAGGGCACCGTGCACCGGGATACCAGGGCTCTGTGCGCTGGGGGGATCTGGGCTCCACGCACAGGTGGTACCCATGCTCCACGCATCAGGTGTCAGCGCTTCATGCACAGAGGTACCCGGGCTCCGTACACCAGGGTACCAAGGCACCATGCACTGGGGGTACACGAACTCCGTGCACCTGGGGTACCCAGGCTCCGTGCACCAGGCGTACCTGGGCACCATGCACTGGAGTACCAAGGCACCGTGCATGGGGAGTACCTGGACTCCGCGCACCAAGGTACTAAGGCACCGTGCATGGGGAGTACCTGGGCTCCGTGCACCAGGGTACCAAGGCACCGTGCACTGGGGGTACCCAGGCTCCATGCACCGGGGTACCCGGGCTCCGTGCACCGGGGTACCAAGACACCGTGCACCGGGGGTACCCGATCTCCGTGCACCGGCGTACTAAGGCACCGTGCACCGGGGGTACCCGATCTCCGTGCACCGGAGTACCCGATCTCCGTGCACCGGCGTACTAAGGCACCGTGCCCCGCCGTAGCCGCGCCCCGCCGCTGCGCCGCCCGCCCCGTCCCGCCCCGTCCCGCCCGGTCCCGCCCGGCGGCGGCTGCGCAGAGCGGCGGCGCCATGAGCGAGGAGCGGCTGCGGCGGGTGCGCGAGCGCGTGCGGCCCTTCGCCGACTTCCCGGTGCCCGGCGTGCTGTTCCGGTGGGCGCCACCGGCTCCTGCGCCCGGGGGGGCTGGGGGCAGGGGCCGGGGGTGCGTGTGGGCTGGGGGTGGGCAGCGGCAGCGGTGCACGTGCGCTGGCGGTGCATTGGGGGTGGGGTGCCCTTGGGCTGGGGGGTGCGTTGGGCCAGGGGGTGCACTGGGGGTGGGGGTGCATTTGGGCAGGGGGTGCGCTGGTGGTGGGGGGTGCATTTGGGTAGGGGTGCATTGGGGCTGGGGGTGCAATGGGGGTGGGGGGTGCATTTGGGTAGGGGTGCATTGGGGCTGGGGGTGCATTTGGGCAGGGGGTGCACTGAAGTGGGGGTGCATTTGGGCAGGGGGTGCACTGGTGGTGGGGGGGTGCGTTTGGGTAGGGGTGCATTGGGGCTGAAGCAGGGGTGCATTGGGGCTGGGGGTGCATTTGGGCAGGGGGTGCACTGGAGGTGGGGGTGCCTTTGGGCTGGGGGTGCATTTGGGCAGGGGGTGCACTGGGGGTGGGGGGGTGCATTTGGATAGGGGTGCATTGGGGCTGAAACAGGGGGATGCATTTGGGCTGGGGGTGCATTTGGGGGGGGAGGTGCATTTTGTTTGGAGGTGGATTTGGGCTGGGGCTGTGGGTAGATTTGCACAGGGGCAGGGGGTGCATGTGAGCTGGGGTGCATTTGGGGAGGAGGTGCACTGGGGCTGGTGTCAGGGCAGGGCAGAGCCGGGACAGAGGCAGGGGCTGTGCTGGCTCCATCCCTTTCTGGGCAGCTGCGAGCTGCTCTCGCCTGTGCCTGGCAGCGCCCGGCTGGCTCTGGCCAGGGCAGCACCTGGGCTCCCTGCGGGTTTGGGAGCTCTCTGTCATGGGTGCTCCTGGGAGCCAGAGCAGCCCCAGGAGGCAGCTGACTCCTGTTCCTCTGTTCGCAGCGATATCAGCCCCTTGCTGAAGGACCCTGCAGCTTTCAGAGCTTTGCTCGATCTTTTGGAAGCTCATTTGAGGGCCTCTTTCCCCCACATCGACTTCATTGCAGGTGAGTGCTCGCTGCAGCATCCTCAACCCCCGGGCAGAACGCCGCCTACACAGACCACACCAGCCGTAAGCCTGGTTTGGGATGTGGCAAATGCCATCCGGTGATACTGCAGTGCCAATTTCATAATTCACTGCTTTCTTCATTTAAAAAAAACCACGTGTCATTCAGTTAGTACTGAAGGTCTCTGACACACTGTGCCTGCAAGGTCCCGTGCAGGGCCCACGGCAAGGAGACCCTGTCCCAGCAGTTTTTCCTTCTCAGAAGGCCTTTCAAGCCACCCGGAACAGCCTCTGCAGTGGTGACGTGTTGCAGCACAACAGTGTGTGACGCTGAGAATAAAGTGTTTCTGGGGGGAGCACTTGGGCTCGGCAATAGCCCAAAGCGCAGCGAGCCCAGACCAAGCCTGGTCCCAAGTGCTACCGATAACCGTGGTGCGTCCCGCAGCGGGGCAGAGTCCCCGGCGGCGGAGCTGTGCTGATACTGCAGCTTGGCTGAACTTATCTCTGAAAATAGCTAGTGGAGAGGCAAAACGTCCTGGTGCAGGGACGGTGTGCGAGCATGAGCCCTGGGCGGCCGCCCACCGCGCAGCTCGGCAACTGCTGACTGCGCAGGAGCGTGCTGTCCTGCTTTTAGCTCGCGGAAGCGACTGTAAGAGCCGATCGCTTCCAGAGACCCCCTGAGTGCAGGAAGGTAAAACTGGGATGTCGTGCAAAGAATGCGCCTCTTTTAGCTCAAGCTGAATGAGCGTCTCCTACGTCTTCCTGCTGCTCTGCTTCCCGCAGGCCTGGATTCCCGCGGCTTCCTCATAGGCCCGCCTCTGGCGCAGAGATTGGGCATCGGCTTTGTGTTGATACGGAAAAAGGGGAAACTTCCCGGTCCGACGGAGTCCATCTCCTATGCCCTCGAATACGGCAAGGTAATGCCGGGGGGGAAGGCTGCCCAGGCTGGGTGGTGGGGGGTGTCCGTGCTCTGGCACACCCGGCTCCGCCGTGAGCCGCGCACACGCGCTTTGTGCTTGTGAACCGCACCTTGGGGTTTTTTCTTTTTTTGAACATACCTTGGTGCTAAATTGCCTTGCCTGGAGGGGCTCGTAGGGCTGTTTGCTGTGAGGCCGTGCTAACGGGTGCTGAAACCCAGGTGAGGAGCAAAGCCCGGTGCCAGCGTGGCCCCTGCGATAGGGAGGCGAGCGGAAAGGGGGATGCATGAGCACCGAGGGTGTTGCCCACTCTTCCAGTAAGTGCTGTAAATGAATGCCTTAACTGCATGGCTTGGAAACGCGACGTTCACCTCCTAACGCCGCGTCCGCTCCTGCCCGAAGAGCACTGACACAGGCCTAATAACGCGCTGCCACTGGTAACTAACAGCGGCGAAGGCTGGCAACGGAAACCCGCAACTTTGGCGTTATTTCTGCAGATTGCTTGGGTCGGCCGCTGCGCAGGACAGATCCTGCCCAGGGGATGGGGCTGGGAGCGGGCCTGGGACCGTCTGCCTGCGGCTCGCGGGGCTGGCCGGGCAGAGCGCTCCAGCCCGGTGCGTTTCGGGAGGCTTTCCCCACCAGAGAGCGATTTCAGGGGAACGTCTCGCGATGGGAGCGTAGCTGGCTTGATCGAAGTTCGCAGTCCCGACGTGCCGGAGGGCTGGCCCCGGCGATCCCCGACCCGCTCTGCATTCCCGCGGCGCTCCCCTCTAGCTCGAGCGCGTGTTTGCGCTTTTTTCGGGGCTGAGCGTTCAGGTCAACCCCTGCGTGTCCCAGCACGCGAGTGGGCTGCAGCGGGGTTCCCTGTAAGGTGCGAATGAAGTGAAGCCGCTCTTTCCCTCCTGCAGGCCGAGCTGGAGATCCAGAGCGATGCCGTGGAACCGGGACAGAAAGTGGTTATCGTTGATGACTTGCTTGCCACCGGAGGTGAGAGCAGCGGAGCGAGCGCGGGTGCGCGGGCAGCTCCGGCTGCTCCCGCCTGGGAGAACCCGGGCCGAGGGCAGGGGCGGGAGCAGCGGGGTTTGCTCGTCACCGCGAGGCTCGGCCGTGACGGCTCTGCTGCGCCCGCGTCCCGCAGGTACCATGCGGGCGGCCTGCGAGCTGCTGGGGAGGCTGAAGGCAGAAATCCTCGAGTGCCTGGTCGTCATAGAGCTCCGATCCCTGAAAGGGGCCGAAAAGCTCCCGTCGGTCCCTCTCCACTCGCTGCTGCAGTACGACTGAGGTCGCTCCCGCGGCGGGGTCGACCGGCGGCTCCTCCGTGCCGACACGAGCCGGGGGGCAGGGGGGAACCTGCAGCTTCAGTCTGGATGCTGAGCAGGTGCTGTAAAAGCGTAAGTCCTGTTTGTTTTCCGAGCCGCAGATTAAGGTGCATTTAGTGTAAAAATCCTTTTTTTGAGTTCATTCTTCTGGGAAGAGGGAACAGCCTGATCGTTTTTAGGAAGAAGAGCAAGAGGCAGGGCTAGCGATTTATTTTTTATTATTATGATTATTTTTTAAGGAGACCAAAGCAAGACTGGTGCTGCCGAGGGCAGGAGGGGTCTGATAGCCAGAAGGCAACGCCGGGCCCCACAAAGTGAAGTGGTGCGTTGTCAGCCCTGGGGGAACCCGTTAAAAGTTGCCGTCACTGGGGTTGGGACGGGCCCGGGAGGGTTTGGAAGTGCCGACCCTCTGGCACAGGCTGGTTTGGTCATGAGAGCAGATACGTCCCAGTGTGCCAAAACCTCCCTACGCCTCAAAATGCTTAGGGACTGGCGTCCCCGCCTTAACAGGGGTTGAACTCGCTGATAAAATAAATGCTGATGACTTATTTTTTTTTAAGCTGTCTCAGAGCTGTTCTTGCGGAAGCTGAAGCCACTGATGCTCCTTGCGCACATCTTCCCCCAAAACTGAGCTGTCGCGGCGGGGAAGGGCGCGCTTCCCCGGGGCAGGTCTGCTCCGTCCGGGGGTCTTTCCTCGGGCTGGAGGGGCCCCAGCCCTTCTCGCCGGGCTTGTCGTCCCGGGGCCGAGGGGCACGCGCGGGGGTCAGCACCGTGTGCGTGTACTCGACCCAAGGAGCCTGGTCCCTGCTGCGAGACAGAGGGGGAAAAAAAATCATTTCCACCCCAAGGAGCCACAGAAAGCAGCTGCACACCGTGGGAGCAAGCGCAGCCCGCCAGCGCTGGCTGCAAGCAGGGCCTGGAGGTGACAGCAGGGAGCCAGGGCTGTGACCAGGCCATGCGCCTGCTGCAGGTGAGGCTGCGGCATCCTGGCTGGTGGCAGCTTTTTGCCCGTGTAGCAGCACGGGTGCACGCGGTGCAAGCTCCTGGGGTGCACCCGAAGCCCCAGCCCTCGCTGCCCTGCAGCCTCCATGCCGGGTTTAACCCTCCTCCCTCCGGCTGCTCCCGTGGACCGGGCTGGCCTGGAGGAAGGGGGCTCTCAGCTCCCCTTCGGGCCAGCCAAGGGCAGAGCAACAGGCCTCGCTCCCTGCAAGCTGGGGCCCTGGAGGAGGCCGAGGTGAGGGCTCTGCTCTGCCAGCGTTGCTGGGCTCTCCCCTGCTGCCCAGCACCCCAACCAGTGCTTCAGGTGCGGATGCTTCCCTGACCCCCTTCAGGGTCACCCCACCATCAGGCAGGTCACAGATCCAGGGGGATGAAGGGGCACGTGCAGGAACACAGGTAAGAAGTGAGCAAGTCTGTGCAAGCCCTTAGCCCCCCCCCATGGTACAGCAGCAGTGTGAGCTTTTTGGACACAGTGATGGGATGAGGCAGCTCCCAGCTCCTACACTGAGGTTGGCAGCCTGCAGCATGCAGTGACCCAGGCTGGGGCACCAGGACCCAGCCCCAGGCTTGTACCCCTGCAGCAGTCCAGCCCTGTTAGGGGGCCCCAGGACCTGTCCCTCTTCCCCAGCCCCATCAAGCTGCTCCTCCATGCAAGTAGCTTGGGCATTCCCTCATGTGAAAGCCACCCCCGCGTGCCCTTGGCACTGTCAGCTCTCCTCTCCCGCAGGAGATGTGCAGCAGTTCCTCCACTGCCCTGCACTGAGCTCTATTTACAAGAGCTGCATTCAGCTCTCTGCAAACCCCTGCTCATTTTTTCCAGCAAGTCTTCCTCCAGGAGTTGGATGACAACCCAGCCCTTCCCCACGCGAGCCAGTGCCTTGGAGAGCCCTAGTGCTCCAGCAGAGCAGATCAAGGAGGAAGAGCACAGGGTTAACACAAGTCAGCTATATTTAAAACATTTAATACAAAGATGTTTTGACAAGTCCTGTAGTCATTTCCAGCAAGAGCTGGAGATGTTTCCCTCCCTTAAAAACAGAACAAGGCCCAGAGCTCTAAAACATCACCAATTTGTGACTTCTCTCACATCTTCCTCCTTGTCACCCTCTCACCGTGCCCAGTCCTGCCTCCACCCCACCAGGACTCAGTTAACGGAAGAAAGCTCTTGCATCAAACCTTCAGGAGAACACGGTAAGTCAAGAAAAGGTTGCGAGCTCCTCTTCAGTGGGCACCATGGGACCCAGGGTTGCTCGCCTTCAGAGCTCTTGAGGGTTGGGGGGAGTTAGTCCTGATGGACTGAGGCAGAGGAAATATTGGAAGTGAGGCCTGTTCATCACAACCTCAGACATCCCCGAGGATGAGCCTCCCAGTTCCTGGACCCTCAGACGCTCCCATCAGCCTACAGAAGTCCCACCAGTCCTGTGGACAGCGTCCAGAGTTTGCTACATCTACAGCGCAGGTCGCACGCGAGACTGCTCAGCCCTCCGGCGGGCTCAGGGCGCTTCTGCCTCCTTCGCTGCCTGGGCGAGTCTCTCCGCAATGAGATTGAGGTCCTTGCCCTTGTCCAGCTTGATGTAGGTGTCCGTCCTGAGGGTGTGGACGCTGACCCAGTCGGGCAGCAGCTCGGCGAAGAGGCGCAGGTGTTTCTCCATGTCACCTGCAGGGAAGCAGCGGGTTAAAGCCCCTCCTCAGCGCTGCTCTGGCTGCCTCCGATGGGGCCGCGGCCGTTCCTGGTCTTACCAACTCCCAGCCTCTCATCCCAGGTCCTAAACCACCAGGGCCAGGTTCACCCTCAGGCTGGGCTAACACTGCTCCCAAGCTTAACTGTTGGACTGCCTAAACTCAGCAGCTTCTCTCACATCAGGGGAGGGATACGGAGACAACCCGGTGGCCCGCGGCCAAAACCCTCGCTGCCACCCCAGGGCGCAGGGGCCCTGCGGGAAGGGTTTTGTCCGGCCGGTTGGAGGAAGGGGGGACACAAGAGGCCCCCAAAGAGCTTCCCATGCTTCAGAGAAAGTCTCCCCGGTTTCATACCGACAGACATCTGCGTGTGGTAGCTGTCCGTCATGCGGGTACACGCCACCTCCAGGGTCAGCGCCTGCTTCTTCTCGGCCACGAAGACGTTGCGCAGGATGCGGGCCATGGCCGGCAGCCGCCCCAGCATGGCCAGCCGCTCCTCCTGCTGCGGCGCCCGGGTCATCAGCGCCTGCATCTTCTGCGCCTCCTTCGCCCGGATCTTGGGGAGCGGAGAGGACAGGTCAGGCACCGCAGGTCCCCTCGGGCAGGGCCACCACCGCTGCGGTTCCCACCAGGACCGAATTACTCACCCTCTCGAGCAGGGCCTGGGACACCCCTTTGAGCGCGCTGGAGGTGCTGGCAGGGGACGCCGCATTGGAAACCACCGGTTCCCCCACACTTGCTTCAGCTGTTTTTAAGGCCATGTTGGCAAGAGCTTTTTCCATCTGTTCATGTGGAGGAGAGAGGAGGCGTTGGGTTACATCTGGGAGATGCTCACGCTGGAGGAAGGAGAAGTTTCCCCCCACCGCAGCCCCCGCGACTCCCCCGCCACGCTCCCCCAGTCCCGGCCCGGCTGCACTTTAGCGGTCCAAAGCTCCCGTGTCGCACCGCTCTGACCCACCCTACCTGCCACGGGGGCAGCTTTTGGTACTTCATCTCCT